>NC_140484.1:94772994-95192994 GCF_964271855.1 Acomys minous
TCATAGGTAATCATCTTCAAGGCCTCATCTCTCTTACTGAGGCTTAAGAGATATTGTGCAAATTTGCTTAAAGATAAAAAAAATTGAATAACAAACAAGGAGCAAAATTAAGCAAGGTTGTTGTTGACTTCTTTAACTAATCAACCTAGGGCTGATATTTACCAATATGAAGCACGTTCAACCAATGACCATGCCACATAGCCTGATAGGCAGGCAGAGAAAGCAGGGAGGAAGGAAAAGGCTTCTGCCCCAGGGCCCTTGTGGCTGTTCCAGTGCTCTGTGCAGACACAGCAGTGGCCAGCAGTGGGAAGACTGGACCGTCTAGCTGGGGAGTGTTCCTTCCAATCCACAGCATGCACTTAAGTCAAATATTAAAAATTAACCATGAAATAACATTATTCAATGTTTTGACCTTTCTTCATCCTGGGGCATCACAGTAGCCCCAGTGATGGCAGACTAGGTCTAGTTTGGAGCTATTTGTAAAAGCCTATTTTGTCTCCTAATTCATGTAAGTACAGGTTTTTCAAAAAATATGAGACATACAAAAATGCTTTCATTAGCTGGGCAGTGGTGGCACATACTTTTACTCTCAGCACTTGGGAGGTGGAGGCAGGCAGACCCCTATGAGTTTCAGGCCAGCTTGACCTACAGAGGGAGTTCCAGAACAGTCACCGCTACACTGAGAAACCCTGTCACACGTACACATGCGCACACACATGCACACAAAGGAAAAGAAAAACAAAACGAAAACCAAACCCAAAATAACAACAAGACTAACCATTTCAGACTTACAAGGCATCAGTGGTTGGCTGCAGGTCCCTTGTCTGAAGGTCACCAGAGTCCCCTGTGTTTTGAGCTCACACCCTGCCTCAGCTCTTCCTCAGGCCCACCTCTCATGTGTTGCTCCTTTGCTCTTCCAGGGCCTGGACTTCGCTGCTTTTACAGCGCACATGTTCCTTGGGATTTGCCTCGTCCTCTTGGTTTCCTTTCCACTCCTCAGACTCCTGTATTGGAACAAAAAGCTTTATAACAAGGAGCCTAGTGAGATTGTCGGTAAGTATGTGCATCTTCCCACATTGTTGATTCTTACTGTAGCATTCTCCCCCAGCACCAGGGAAAGTCCTCATAAGCAGGAGGGGCGTTCTCCCATAGGATTACTATGGAGGTGTTTATTTGTCCCTGGCGTGATGCACGCTTAGGAGCAATGACGGTCCACAGCTACCCCAAACCTGTCCAATAAGATGCTCTCTGCTGCTTCAGTCTGAGTTTGCTGAGGATCTATAAAGGATGGCTTGGTTTTCATCTGCCACCTTGGCTTTTTCCGTATCTATCTATCTATCTATCTATCTATCTATCTATCTATCTATCTATCTGTCTATCCTTCAAATTGTAAAACAGAGGTTAAATGTAAGCCTCATAAAATAGCTTAATGTCTTAGGAAGCAATGGATGGTCAACCATCTTTTTCCTTGTCACAATAAGAAGGTTGTCTGAATTAGTGACAGGCGAAAGTGCTGTTTGCTCCTTTCTGGCCAGTATCTCACATACTGATTACTTTTCTTTCCTGTGGGGCACACTGGAGCTCATAGGAGGTAGGGGATGGAGTGCTTTTCTGTTGCCTGTTTCTTACCGGATACCCCCCTGGAGGGTGCCAAGCATGACTGCCTGAGAACCATCCTCACACTGCTGTTAATCTATAGCTTTGTTTCTGAAACCATTCAGAGACAAGAAAGTTGGCTAGGTTCATTTATGTTGCTATAACGGTACCCCAGCCAGGCAAGCTACAAGTGAGAGGCTAATTTATAGTAGCTTACTGTCCAGGAGACAGGAAGTCCAAGAGCATGGCCCTAGCAACTTTGCTGCATAACATGGTACCTAGTTTGAAGAACACAAGCCAGACATAATTCATTGTAGTAAAAAAATCTGAGAAGTCATGACAACCCATATTAAAACCAAAGCAGTGATGGATACATGTTAGCTGAAAGCAGGGCCAGCGAGAATGTTCTATGGTTCTTGAGTCCTAGAATTAAGATATTGCTAGAACAAGAGCACATAAGAATAAATTAATAAAAGAATTAAAAATATACTGCTTGAGGAAGGACTTTATTCTTCAGGTAGAGCTGAAATTGCCTTTTTTGCTTCCATGATGACTTTCAGAGCCCTGCTCTAGCATCTGGTTCCATCTTCACAGCTCCTGCTGCTCAGAGCCTGTGCTGGGTGGAAGATGGCATACATTGGTGGCCTGTGACGAACAGTGGGGGTGCTTGCTGATGTTTGAGGGTCCGGGAGGTTCAGCACCTTACACTTCTTTCTCCGCAGAGCTGAAGCACGAGATTCATGTCTGGCGTTTGACTGCACAGCGCATCAGTCCAGCCAGCCGTGAGGAGACAGCTGTGCGAGGCCTGCTGCTGGCGAAAGTGCTGGCTCTGGAGCGTCTGCTGGCCCAAAGGTTGCATACTTTCCACAGGTACCACAGGATTCTGCTTAGATATACACCAGAAGCTCCGTACAGGTCAGGCTTAGTGGTGGCATTGCATGCGGGGCATACTCCATTGCATTCAGATGTCATAGGCTACCCAAGTGAGTATAAAAGATTGTGGGTCACAGTATTTGTAATTAAACACCATAGCAACTTTCAGAAGGAAGGGCCTATTTGGGTTTACAGTGTGTCTTACCTACTTACAGGTTTTTTTTTTGTTTTTTGTTTTTGTTTTTGTTTTTTTTTTAAAGACAAGGGTTTCTCTGTTGTCTGTCCTGGACTCACTTTGTAAACCAGGCTTGCCTCAAGCTCACGGAGATCCTCCTGCCTCTGCCTCCCCGAGTGTTGCGATTACAGGTGTGCGCCACCGCACCCTGTGGGTTATTAAATTTTACAGCTTACTTCACGGAGAGAAGTCAGGCCAAGAGCACAGGCAGAAAGTGAAACCACGTCCATGGAAAACTGCGGCTTACTGGTTTGCTCTCTACTACTCGCAGGAGCTTGTTTTTAATACAACCGAGACCCGAATGCTACTCACAATGCCGTAGGATTCCCATATCAACCACTAATCAAAAAAAAAAAAAAAATGCCCTGCAGTCTTCTCTACAGGCACCTTGAAGGAGACATGTTTTCCCAAATGACTCTAGTGTCAGACTGACAGCCTAGACAGGAAGTCATTAAAAAGAACTCTTAAAAATTGTGACAGGGCTGCTGAAGTGTAGCTCTTCACAGTTGATGGCTTCTGGCGGGAGGTGGGGCTTCACAACTCCCTGTGTTTTGATGGGCTGTGCTTCTCTGTAACAGCCACCCGTCTGTTGCAGAGAGAAAACTCTTTGATGAGGGATGAGAGGGATGAGGATCACGCTTATCTGTAATGTATCAAGAGATTGGATAGCCTTGTTTTGTTCCTGGTTTTAGTGGAATGGCTTTGAGTTTCACTCCATTTAATCTGAGTTGGCTATAGTCGTCCTGTAAACTCTGAATCCCAGGGATGAAGCCTGCTTGATCATGGTGTTTGAGTATACCTGCATCTTTGTTCATGAGGGAAACTGGTCTCTAATGCTCTTTCTTTGTTGGGTCTTTATGTGGTTTGGGTATCAGGGTAATTGTGGCTTCATAAAATGAATTGGGCAATGTTCATTTTGTTTTTATTTTGTGGAATAATTTGAGGACTGAGCTTAACTCTTATTTGAAAGTCTGTTAGAATTTTGCACTAAACCAATCTGGCTCTCAGCTTTCTTTGGTTGGGAAATTATTTTTTTTTAATTTAGATAATTTATTCAGATTATATCCCAATTATTATACCTTCACTTGTATCTTCCCGTTCCACCCTCCCTCCCTCTTTCACCCTATCCTTCTCCCCTCAGCCTGTGACAGAAGGGGACCTCCTCCCCCACCATATGACCACAGCCTATCAGGTCTCATCCTGGTGGCCTGCTTTCCTTTCCTCTGAGTGTCACCAAGGGGAAGTGGTCAAATAGGAGCCACCAGAGTTCATGTCAGAGTCAGTCCCCACTGTCCCCACAACTGTGGAGAATGCACTGTCCATTGGCTAGATGTGGATAGAGGGTCTAGGTATCCTGCATGCAATGTTGGTACAGTAGTTTGTGCAGGCCCCCCTGGGTCCAGATCCGCCAGCCTTGATGGTGTTCTTGTAGGTTCCAGGACCCTCTGGGTCCTTCTATCTCCCCATTCTCCCATACCTCTCTCACCTGGAGTCCCAGTAGTAAGTCCCAGCATCTGACCTAATCCCTTGCGGAGTGAAGACACTTAGAGGACATCCATGTTGGGCTAGCCTCCAATTATAAGTGAATATATACCATGTGTATATTTCTGAGTCTGGGTTAACTCATTCAGGATGATCATTTCTAGTTCCATCCATTTGTCTGCAAATTTCAAGATTTGTTTGTTTTTAATAGCTGAGTAGTACTCCATAGTGTAAATGTACCACAGATTCTTTATCCACTCTTCAGCTGAGGGACATCTAGGTTGTTTCCAGATTCTGGCTATTACAAATAAAGGTGCTATAAACATATTTGGTATATGTCCTTGTTGTGTGGTGAAACATCTTTCTGGTATATTCCAAGGAGTGGACTAGCTGGGTCTTGAGGCAGCCCTATTCCCAATTTTCTGAGAAAGCAGATTGATTTCCAAAGTGGTTGTCCAAGTTTGCACTCCCACCAGCAATGAAGAAGTGTTCCCCTTTCTCCACATCCTTGCTAGCATGTGCTATCACTTGAGTTTTTGATCTTAGCCATCCTGATGGGTGTAACATGGAATCTCAGAGTTGTTTTGATTTGCATTTCTCTGATGACTAAGAATGAAACTCTTAATGAGTTCTTTTATTTCACAAGGGGTTACTGATCTACATAAATTGTTTATCTAATCTTGGTTTAACTTTGGTAAGTGGTACTCATCAAAAAATTATCCTTTTCTTTTAGGTGTGTGAAATACAGGTTTTTAAAGTATGGCCTTCTGATTCTCTGGATTGCCTCAATGTCTATTTTTATGTCCTCCTTTTCATTTGGATTTTGTTAATTTGGGTATTCTCTCTCTCCCTTTTAGTCAGTTTATATAAGGGTTTGTCTGTCTTGTTGATTTTCTCAAAGAACAATCTCTTTGTTTCATTGATTCTGTGTATTGTTCTCGCTTTATCTATTTTATTGAGTTCACCCTGGAGTTTGATTATTTCTTGCAGCCTACTCCTCTTGGGTGTGATTACTTCATTTTGTTCTAGAGCTTTCAGGTGTGCTGTTAAATTGCTAGTATGTGCTCTCTCCAGTTTTAGGCACTTATTGCTATGAACTTGCCTCTTAGAGCTGTTTTCATTGTGTGCCATATGGTTTTGTGTGATGTATCTTCATTTTCATTAAATTCTAGAAAGTCTTTAATTTCTTTTCTTTTTTTTTCTTTTTCTTTTTTTTTTTTTTTTACTTCTGTTTTGACCCAAGTTCAGCCCCAGGAACCCACACAGTGGCAAGACAACAGATTCCTGCAAGTTGACCTTTGACCTTACACAAATGTTGTGGTGTATGCAGTATACTCCCAGTTAAATTTAAATATTTCTAAAAACAGAAAAATATAATTGTAATGAATATGTATAGCTATTTTTCTCATTATTCTGTAAGCAATGCAGAATGACAGCCATTTGCCTACCATTTAACTGAAGTAGGTACTATAACCAATATAAAGATTATTGAATTTATATGGCAGGATATAAGTGCAATACAGCAGACACCACATCATTTTATGGGAGGCACTTGAGCACATGTGAGCTTCAGTGTTGCTGAAGGGGTGGGCTTAGAGCAAACACCCTGGACGAAGGAGGTGGCCCAAGTCCTTCTCACACACTGGCATGTATTCTTTGTGCCTTTTTTTTTTTTACAATTGTTCTTTCAACTTCTCCTAACTTTCAGGTCACTATTTTTGTAAGTTTTCTTTGGAAATACAGGTTGAATAGCTTTCCTAATTTCCCTGGCCACCTTCCTGGGTATGATTTCCCTCCCATGGCTGTGCCTGGATCCGTAGCCACATCTAGCCTTCCACAGCTGTCAATGCCACCTTGCTAATCTCATGAAGTAGCCAGCTTTCTGCAACAGAGAAATAATGACTGTCTTTTTTCTCTTGCAGACAAATTTCTCAGGAAGATAAAAATTGGGAGACCAATATCCAAGAGCTACAAAGAAAGGTATCTTATTTTCTTTTCTCAAGGGCTTCTGAATCATGAAAGGCCATTATAATTTGTTTGGATTTTATTATCATTTGTAGTTGATACAAGCTAATTGTAGAACATGGTGGGGGCATGGTATGGCATACGGATGCAGGTGCACACTGGGCTATGCTTATACTAGATAATCAGATCAACATCAATGATCATTTCTGTGTGTTGATCCCTTCAACATTCTCTTTTCTTTCTATTACCTCAGATTCAGTTAATGACTGAAAAAACATTGTTTTATTCCTGTATCTTTACATGAGATATAACTTATTTCTATATTAATGAGGAAAGCCATTCTCTAAAATGGCAGAATTTTTTTTTGTCAAGAAATCAACACCTTACCATTTTTATATGCTCGGAAGATGCATTCCAAGTGTGCCCTGGGAAGGCATGGTGGCCACCCTTTGGGCCAACCTCTGCTCATCAGCTCCCCTGACCCAGAGAGTTTACAGGGCAAGAGTTTTTGAGGTGTAATCCAGAAAATGGACTTTTCGGAGTAGATGTGAGCTGTGTGTCCTGTCATGATGAATTTGAATCTGAGCACAGCTTTGCTTCTACCTTCTGCTCATTTTCTTGCTGTAATGAACTGCTGGTGGAGCCCAGCACCTCACTCACAGGAAACAGAATCCTCATTGTCTTGTGACTCTGAGAGCAAGAGGATTTTTCAGGAGCACAGCACTCTCTGTGCTCTTGAGCATGGGCAGATATACTTGTTGGGTGCCCTGATAAGAGGTGACAATTTCCTTCCAAGTTCTCTGGATTTCTTCTGTTGGAATTATGATGTCTTAGTCAGTGTTGGTATTGCTGTGAAGAGACACCATGACCATGCCAGCTCTTAGAAAGGAAAACATTTAGTTAGGGCTGGCTTACAGTTTCAGAGATACAGTCCATGATCATCGTGGCAGGAAGCATGGCAGCACTCAGACATGGTGCTGGAGAAGGAGCTGAGAGTTCTACATCTTGATCCACAGGCAGCAGAAGTGAATACCACACTAGGCCTAGCTTGTGCACCTGAGACATCAGAACCCACCCCACAGTGACATGCTTCCTCCAACAAAGCCACACCTCCTAATAGTGCCACTCCTTATGGGCCAAACATTCAAACACATAAGTCTGTGGGCGCCATTTTTATTCAAACCACCACACATGGTATTTAAAGACTGCACTAAGTATGTTAAGGACTGTAGAGCTGGTACTATCATGGCTGATAACCACTGGCTTTTAGATGTAGCAACACCATGGGCACTGCTTACAGGCAGGACGGTGGGACTCAAATGCAGGGTACACAGGATCCTCAGGAAATGCATGTGCCTGAATCTTATTTATTGTTTCCACAATGTTTTTGCTAATATCTCACTGTCTTATAGTGGATACTCTCCTGGAATAGTGAAAATTTATTGAGTTTTCAGAAAGTTTTTGAGTGGTATTTACCTTGTTATCGTCTTCCAAGTTTAAAATGTTCTATTTCTTAAAGGAAATACTTATAGTGATTCAAGTCATGTAGGACTCTGGACACACTTCAAGAGTCAGATGACTGTACTGAGAAAAATGAGTTGTGTTTTTCTCTCTCCAAGCACAGAATATCAGACAGGAGTCTGCTTGTCAAGTGCCTGATGGTGCTGGGATTTGTCATCTCCATGTTCTTTCTCAACTCCTTTGTCCCTGGCATTCATCTTGATCTTGGTGAGTCCAATATGTTGTTAAGTCTTGTGGCTGGGTTTTGCGTTTGATGTTACAGTGTGGATGGCAAGGCTTCCAAGCCTGTTTCCAGATGATGACTGTACCACAGGACGCTGTGCTGAGATGGGTGTGGGGAGCCCTCAGCAGAAGGCAGGCAGGCTTTCTATGTGACTTCCATCTGTATTGGGAGGAATGGAGATTATAACTGAGCTGTCTATCTGCAGCCCCGTGAGGGGTCAATGTTAGGAGGAATGTAGAATTTGTCTTGACATGTATAACATGCTTGATAAGCATGTTTTGAAATGTTTTTTTCCTATTTTTTTATTTTTTTACTTTTACATATACATTTATATGATTACACATATATACAATGAGCTACGTTCAGCAAGAAGGACTACGAAACAATTAGGAATTATATAAATGTTACACTTATAGTGTTTTGCCTATTTGTGTTTGACAACCTTGGAGAAAACATCTTTCCAGTCTTAGTGAGCCTACAATTCTGAATGTAAATCAATATCTATCATAACACATCTATCTAGACCTAAAAATATCTTAATCCCTAAACAACTAAGCTTAACTGTAACACTAAGCTATCTGGACTTCAATCCTATCAGAGACTTAAGAAGGACATTTTTTGAAAATACATAATATACTTTGAGTGTATTATATATACATACATATGTGTATATATTAATTAATGGGGAGACTCATCCCACTACTGTCTAATGTATTGTAATACAATGTTATGAAGTGTGTCTCTGTGAATTAGAGGCAACCTGGTCTACAAAGAGAGTCCAGGACTGCCAAGAAACCCTATCTCAAAAAACATCATCATCATCATCATCATCATCATCATCATCATCATCATCATCATAAATGGAGCAGCTGGGGATATAGTTCCATGATAGAAAACTTGCCTGCCATCTGTGAGGTCCTAGGTTTAAGCCCAGGTACTATAGCAGCATCATGAGGAGCAAGAGGAAGTGGAGAAGGAGAAAGAAAACAGGAGGAAGAACAGAAGCCACTAGAGCTTAGTTAAAGGCCAGAGGAGGATGTAGTTAGGCTATAAGCAAACAGGTGCCATCTTAATTAAAGATCTTGAGCAGCCGATATTTTTTATCCCTGAGGAGTGGTAGAATCAGTCTCTTTAAGATACCAAGAGATGTCTATACTGACCAGGCACTGGAGGGAATAATAAATTTATTAGAAGGTTTGAGAATGTCTGTCCATCTATAAGGACCTCTTCCTCTGAAAACTATGCCCTCCAGCATCACAGCCATGTGGTACCATGAGACCCTGTCCTCCTGGTTGGCGTTTACAGCGTTAGGGAAGTAACACTGCCTGCACCAATCAGACACTTCAACTGGGAATCGGAAGCTCAAAACAGCTTTTCCTCTATGTATGGCTAAAGTGGTTCTATAAACTAATTGAGGAGTCGCCAGGGGTGGGGGTGGGTGGGGGTGGGGCGGGGTGGAGTGGGGGCGGGTGATGTATGGTAACTGAAGGACAAGCAGATCTGCCTGCCTCTGCCTCCCGAGTGCTGCGATACAAGCTTTCGTTGCTGCACCCGGCTAAAACTATTATTTTGAGACAGCTTTTCACTAAGTTACTCAGGCTGGCCTTAAGGTCACTGCAGCCCGTACTAGCTTTGAATGGTTTATTCTACTGCCTCATCCTCCCCAATACTGCTTTGCTGATAATGTCCCTCTTGAAGTACAAACGTTTTCAATCTTGGGGAAGCTCACTTTACCTCTCTCAAACACCGTGGTTTTGGGGCTACACGTAAGCTGGCTTTTCCCTGTGCAGAGGTCATGAGCATGGATGCCCATCTCTTTTAGTTTTAGATTCTTAGCTCTTCAATTTTGGTCATCAATCCATTGCCTTTGTTTATTGCAAGAAGAGAGATGTCTTTCTCATAAGAAGCAATGTAATTATGAACACTGTCTATATGTGGTGTAACTTTATTCGTGTTTTTATTTCTTCTTGGAGCAGTATCAGTAGTTCATATGCTTTAAGAATTCTGCCATTTCGTGTGGGTTAACAGAACTGAAGTCCTAGTTGTTATCCGGGTCGGTTAATCTGCATTTCACGTGGGTTAACACAAAATTCCTAGTTATTTGAATAGGTTAATCTACATTTCATGGCCAATTTATGCATTAGCTACTTTTCTCATCACTGTGACAGAATATCTGACAGAAGCAATTTAGTGGGTGAATGATTTGTTTTCAGTCATACTAGAAGGTCACAGTCCCTTACTTGGAAGAGGCATCGCACATGTTGGCATTGTCCCTGACAGTTGGGAAACTTTATTTTTTCTTCTTTTTAATTTATTCTTCTTTCATATATTATACCCCAATTACAGCTTCTCCTCCTTCTTCTTCCCCCCAAATCCCATGAGGGACAATAGAGAAGCCCGTATGGGTGTGACCTAGGTCCTTTGCTTATGTGTTATGGTTGTATAGCTTGGTGTTCTTGTGGGACTCCTTACAGTGGGAGTGGGGGTTGCGTATATGTTATGGCTGTATAGCTTGGAGTTCTTGTGGGAGTCCTTACAGTGGGAGTCGGGGTTGTCTTTGATTGCCTGTTTTGGAGACCCTTTTCCTCCCACTGAGTTGCCCCATCCAGCCTTGATGTGAGGGTTTGTACCTAGTATTATTGTAACCTGTTATGCCATGTTTGGTTGCTATCCCTGGGAGGTCTGCTCTTTTCTTTATCTATGAGGCCTGCTTAGTTGATTCTGTGAGCCATGTTCTTGTGGTGTTCTCAACCCCTCTGGCTTCTACAATCCTTTCTCCTCTTTACTCTTGGGTTTGCTAACCTCTGCCTAGTGTTTCACTGTGGGTCTCTGCATTTGTTCCTATCAGTTGCCAGATGAAGCCTTGAGTATGACAGTTATGCTAGGCTCCAGTCTAGTAGTATAGCAGAATACCACTGGGAATAATTTCATTGACTTTTTTTCTAGTTGTGTTTGGTCCTATCGTATCTAGATTTGGATTCCTCATCCCCTGGACAGTATCAGCTGTGGGCTCCCTATTGGAGCATGCATCTCAAGTTGGACCAATCATTGGTTGGCCACTCCCACAAATTCTGGGCCATTGTTACCCTGCACATCTCATGGGCAGGACAAATTGTTGGGTACAGGTTTTGTGCTTGAGTTGGTGTCCCCATTTTTTTCTTCTTCTTCTTTGGTGGTGGGGGAAGTTTATAGCATGCTTGTTCATATTTCAGCAGACAATGAATGGGACAGCTTAGCTTAGAAGTGGAGTTTGCCTACAACCTAAAAGGCCCATGTTAGATAGTATCCATACTCAAGCAGCATCAACAACTGGGGACCAGTTTTTCAACGTGTGAGTCTGAATTAGCTAAATATTTGTCAATTTTGTTGATTGTCTCAAAGAGCTAATTTGTGTTTCATTGATTCTCTCCATTGTTTTGCACATTTTCTGTTTTATTTATTTCCAACGTAACCTTTACCATTTTCTTTCTTATGCTTATTTTGGGCTTACAGTGCCCTGCTTGAAGTGTATTGACAACAGAGTTTAAGTGATCACACTGAGATCTTTTGAAGCAGGGTGCCTTATGTAATGATAGGTCTCTACTGTGTTTCTATTTCTAGTCTTTAAAGGAATTCTAAATTTTATTTTTTAATTTTTTAAGAAATCCTGTTAAAAGTCTTTAAGCATTTATGGAGCATGAGGCTTCACTTACTCATATTGTATAGTTTCCAAATTTTCTTTCATGATTGATTTTGGAATTTCATTCCAGTTCAGATATCTAATTTAGCATGATTTAAATCCTCATAAGTTTGTTGGTATTTGTTTATAGAATAATGTATTTTAGAGAATTTTTCATATATATGTGAGAGATTTTATTTTTGACTTGTGTGGAGAAGTGTCCAGATGCCTAGTAGGTCTAGTTTTCTCCTTTTCTGATTAAAGACATCTCTGTCCTTGTTGATCTGTTGGCATTACTGAAATGAGGATATTGATGTTTCCAAATACTACTGAGTTGTATATTCAGTTCTGTCATCTTATGCTTTATGTATTGACACACTTTGTTGTTAGAGACATGTTAGAGACGGTCTGCCACAGTGGGTGTAGTCTGAGAATAAGAGGAACTCAAAGAATACTTTTCCTCCAACAAGGCCACACCCACTCCAACAAGGCCACACCTACTCCAACAAGGCCATAGGTCCTTATGGACATATAATGTTTTCTTGGTGGATTTTATCCTTTGCCAGCACATAACACATTCTTCAGCACCAATCTCTTTCATTTTGCAGCCTTTGTTACATGGCACCAACACAGACAATCCATTTTTATTTATTTAATTACTCTTAATAACTTACATTTAGTTTTACATGATTGAGAATTGAGTCCATACATAGTGCATGGTAAACAAGTGCTCTGTCACTGCAATACAACTCTAGCTCTTGTGTCTTAGAGACAGTTGCTAAGGTGCTCAGCCTGGTCTCAAGCACACTGGAAAGCCCAGGCTGATTTTGACTCATGATTCTCCTTCCTAGGCCACCTAACTTCTAGTATTATGGGTATGTGAGATCATATGTGGCTTATGGGTTTTACTTCAATTGTGGTTTAGTCTGTATGTTTTTTCCTTCATTTTATTTCCCACTCACCTGTGCACAGCATATTTGAGACATTCATGTGCTAATGATGCCTTTTGTTTGGAATGCTTAATATTTTTATATTTAGTGTAATTACTGAGGTGACATAATCCAATCTGTACTTCACTATTAGTTTTTGTGAGGGGTGTCTTAGTTAGGGTTTCCATTGCTGTGAAGAGATACCATGAACACAGTAACTCTTATAAAGGAAAATATTTAATTGGGGCTAGATTATAGTTTTTCAGATGTTTAGTCCATTAGCATCATGGCTTGAAGAATTATAGTATCCAAGCAGACATGGTGCTAGAGAAAGAGCTGAGAGTTCTACATCTTGATTCACAGGTAGCGGATGGAGACTGTCTGCCACATTGGGTATAGCTTGAGCGTAGTAGACCTAAAAGCCAACCCCTCTAGTGATGCGTTTCCTCCAACAAGGCCACATCAACTCCAACAAGGCCACACCTAATAGTGCCATTCCCTATAGGCCAAGCACACACACACATGAGTCTATGGGAGCCATACCTATTCATACCATCACAAAGTGTCTCTTTGGCCAGGAGAATGTTGATCCATATGAAGCAAGAACAAAATCTGGTTCATCACAACTGAGTAGCCAGTGTTGGTCCAAATTTCAAGAGTCTGACACACTGGGTAGTTTATTTCCAGCATATTTAAGTACAGCACAATTTGGAAAACAGTTTCCTCATGGTAATGAACTCAATCCTGTGTGTACAACAAAGTGTAAGACATGGCCCTCAGTGGCAGCTGGGGCTGGGACCTCACCATGTCCCCATGTGGTAGGGCTGACCACTCACAACAGGTTACTCCTCTCCACCCTCGTAACTCCAGTTCCATCTCTCTTCATAATGCTCAAGCTGCTCCACATATTTTTTTCTCCTATATGACCACCACACATTAGTACGCTGTTGTGGTTCCTGCTGTGGGCTGGCCATATGGCTAGTGGATTCCTGGGTGACACCCTCCATCTGTGCTGCATGGTATGGCAGCAAGTGGTGTCTATGGCTGGCTTGTGCCATGCACTGGAGGTCAAGTCTGTGGGTGGCATAGGTCTCTGTCTGTCTTACTCCTTCTGTGCTGTGATGCCTGGGTTTTTAGTTCTATTTATTTTATTTTTATGAGTCCTAGGCATAAAACAACTTTGACTATCAAGCCAGTTATCAAGCTAGGATGAACAAAGCCATCTGCTATGCCCCTGACTGCTATAAGAACACCACCACCAACAAGATGTCTCTTTGCCCATTGCTGGGGTGGGGTTGAGTCTTTCAGCAGTTTTGCTATGATGTGACTGAGCATGCATCTCTCTTAATCTGTCCTTATTGGATTTAATTCAATCCCTTTGTGCTTCTCCTCCTCCCTTGGGAGCTGTTGGCCATCAGCCCACAAAGGAAGGAGGAGCAGAAGGCAAGGGGGGCAGATCTTGGAAGGTCATGAGCACAGTGGAATTCGAACATTCTGGGAACCACTTCAGAGAGCTGGTTTAACTTTCCTCAGGGAGAGCAAAGGCTATATAGCCCTTGGTGGAGTGGGTGAGGGGCTTCTAGGTTAGGCATTCATAATTGTTTGGAACCAGGCACTTTTAGGATGCTTGTTTTTTTCATGTGGCAGCACGCTTCTATCATATGAACGGGAACACAGTCCCTAAGAATCCTATAGGAGCAGGGAGGAAAGAGCTAGCAGGGAGCTGTGTCAAGGGCCATATATCAAATGTTGTTGGGGCAACTATGTCTAAAGACACTCTCCAAATGAAGTCAGGCAGAGAGCAGGAGGCCCTGCCAGGGAGAGGGAGTTCTGCACCTAACACAGCAGAGCCCAGAATGGCTATCCAGACAGGGAGGACTGCAACCTCAAATGGCAGGGTCTTTCCAACACCTTGGATGCTGAAATTAATTTTTAAAAATCAGATTTGGGTAGTTTTCTCACTATTTATTCAAATATTCTTTCTGTTCTTTCCCCTCTGCCTTCCCACCTAGAATTCTTATGATCCACATGTTTGTCTGCTTGTGCTATCCCACATGCCTCTGATGTTAATAATTTCTATATACTGATCTTTCTAAGATTAGAACCTGTTGCTATTAGTGCCCAGCTGCTTATACTTTATATTATTAAACAGCATAAAAAACTAACTTACAGATTTCTAAAACCCTTACCATAATTTCATTTCTTTTAAAGGAAAATAGATTTTTGGAGTTCTTATTTGATATTCATATTGACATCCTTCCATAGCTGAATTATGATACATTTGTAATGATAGAAATTTGTTCTGCCACTGTCAATAAAGACTCTTTAACTTAGTTTTTTCTTTTTTAAAAATTTTTTTATTAATTTATTCTTGTTACATCTCAATGGTTATCCCATCCCTTGTATCCTCCCGTTTTTCCCTCCCTCCCATTTTCCCCTTATTCCTCTGCCCTATGACTGTTCCTGAGGGGGATTTCCTCCTGCTGTATATGCTCATAGGGTATAAAGTCTCTTCTTCGTATCCTGCTATCGTTCCTCTGAGTGCCACCAGGTCTCCCCGTCCAAGAAACTGTGGTACATATACATTATGGAATATTACTCAGCTATTAAAAACAAGGAATTCCCGAAATTTGTGGACAAATGGATTGAGCTAGAAATGATCATAATGAGTGAGTTAACCCAGAAGCAGAAAGACTCAAATGGTATATACTCACTTATATCTGCATACTAGCCCAAGAGGCATGTCCCACGAAAGCCTTCACTTACCAGGAAACTGGGACAGAGGGGAGGACATTCTAGTGGGACTCTAGATGAGAGAAGCATTGGAGAATAGCAAAATAGAAGGATCCAGAGGGACCTAGAAACCTACAAGTAGAACATTATGATAGGCGGATTTGGGCCCAGGGGTCCCGCTCAAACTAAGGCACCAGCCAAGGACAATACAGGTGGTAAACTTTAAACCCCTACCCAGATCTAGCCAATGGACAGAACATTTTTCACAGTTGAGTGGAGAGTGGGGTATGACTTTCACACGAACTCTGGTGCCTCATAGTTTTTTCTTTCAGTACTTTTTTCTTGTACTCTTCCCTCCCAGATCTTTCCCACCTCCCTACCATCAAACTTCATGCTCTCCCCCTCTCTTTTAAGAGCCAAAAACCAAAATGAAAACTCAAAACAAACAAACAAAATCAGAGCAAAAAGCAAAAAAACAAAAACAAGAAAACCAATAAAGCAAAAACAACAACAACAAAAAGACAAAAAGCAAAACCAGCAAAAGGTGCATGAAAATACATGTCTTTTAGGTTGTGTTGGCCAACTACTGTGCATGAGGCCTGCCCTGGGCTGTGCTTGCTATGCTCCGATACACTCCATTTGAGAAAACTGATTTTCCTTTTCTCAGCAGGTATCAGTTGCAAACAGCTTCTTGGTTGGGGGTAGGAATTTTTGTTCACTTGTCAGTAAAAACTCCATTAAGAGGGAAGCTGTTTTTGTCCATTTCTCATTTGTGAGTTGGACATCTCTCTTTGGAGACTATTGAGACCTTTGAACACCTGGAGAGGTTTGGTTGTCAGAATAACTTTAATGATCTGTCTGAGCTGTACTTGTTGGCCATTATACAGACACTGTGAGATATGAAATTAAGAAAGCTACTTCCTCTCCTCTGGCTTAGCCAAACCTTTGACTTGAAGCCAAAGGTGCCTTTTGCTAGGCTGGCCGTGTTTCAGCCACAACCCTGCAAATACTAGTTTGTACTGGTTTCTTCTTCTTTTGTCAGCTCTACTATGTTTTGCATAATGCAGCCAATTTCCTATGTTGAGCGCACACAAGTCAGTAATTTGGAAGTGGAGCAAACCTTTCGTTTTTCATTTCCAATAACTTGTTTTGCACAAACACTAAGACAGATGATTTTTTTGAAAGTGACTTCGATAGATGGCATTCAGCTTTTTAGCCACAGATTTTCAGAGAAGTCCATTTAAACAAAAATGACTATGAGTTTTCAGTAAAATAGTAAGGCATTTTTAAGGAAATTATTAAAATTCTCAAATCAAGTGGCTACTGTTTATTATTACTATTTTTTTCTTGGCAGCTAACCTTGAAAATCTAAGTTGTGTCAAACATATTAATATTGTTTTCTATGTAAATTGTATTTTCCCTTAACATTTGTAAAATGGGCATTTATCGCTTTTGTATTAGAAAACCAAATGAAGGCATTGTTCATATCTCCAGGCATGTTAGACATATTGAAACTGGGTTCTTTCACTCTGAGACTCTGAATCTCTCTATTTTGGAGTCATGCTAAAAGCAGGAAGGGCTGTCAACTATCTCATTTATTGTGGTCATGCTTCAAGTTTCCAGCATTTATAACTTTAACAAGAATTTTGAAAAGCCTTGTAAGATATGATCATTTCAGATGCTTTCCAAAGTCTTCTTTGTGGAGACTATTCTGTGATTAGTAAATGACACAGCTCATTGACTGAAACTCAACAACAAGACTAACTAGTTTTCCTTTGATTTTTTGCACAAGATTACATAAATGCTGTGCTTTGCATTTTTTCTTTAGACTAGATGCTTTGGGGAAGAATAGGCTATGTTGGGTAAAACATTAGTGCTACCACCTCAAAAGATAAAACACAATAAAGGTTTTTTTTTATTATTATTATACTTGCTCTCTGTTTAGTGCTGATTGATAAGGGTCCTTTCAGGCAGGGAATACTTATTTTTTTGATGTCATCACATCAACACACAGTTTCTAAATCACCTTGACAGGGAAGAAATTGTAAACCAAGCTGAAAGCTACCATAAGTGCTAGCTAGGAATGTGGATCTTGTTTGCTCACAGCTCCGTGAATAGGTTGGTCTTGTGGCTTCATCTAAGTCGATGGGACTGCGAAAACTTCCAGCGGAGAGGAGAACAGCAGGGGTGAGAAGCTGTGATTATACACTCATAAGCCATTACACAAAGCATGTTCTGCAATATTTCCAATGGCCTTACATGATATGACTTATGAGCTGCTGTACCACAGTGCTCAGCCATCAGAAGTGGCTAGAACATGCCCAGATGTTAGTCAGCATGAAAACAGTCAACGAGAAGTGTGTCTTCTTTGACAGTCAGGGAACATGAAGAGTAAAGGGACAGTCCTAATGACTCTGTGACTTCTAAAGGCAGCTGGGGTGCACTTCTCAGGCCCAGGCCGATCTGTTACCCTATTTCAAGGCTCTGTTCACAGGGAGGGAGGCCACTGTGGCTGTCATTCTGTGGATATTTATGTCACATATATTTGTAATAGCCAAACACTAGAAACCATTGGGATGCCCATAATGGGTAAATGGAATGTACACCATGCCATGGCACAGCCAGATAGTGGCATACTACTGACTGGTGAAAAACACTGAAATTTGATTCACATAATGAAAGAGAAGAACCATAAAGTAATTGTGCTAAATGCCCCTTTTCTCTCAAGATCATCTGTCCACTGAGAAGTAAACAGGTAAAACTTCATGCCATTAGATCAATTGGGAGTGTCAGGGCCAGAGCATATCTCAGAGGTAGAGTATCGTGTAATGTGTCAGGTTTGGGGTTTGAGTTCAAGCATTGAGAGGAAGGGGGAAAGGGAGAGAGGGAGAGAGAGAGGGGGGGGGAGAGGGAGGGAGGGAGAGGGAGGGAGAGAGAGGGAGAGGGAGAGGGAGGGAGGGAGAGAGAGAGAATGCAAATCTTCATTCATAGAGAATACAGGGAACGTAAACTGATCTATAGAGAAAAGAAAAGGCTGTTTTATTGGGAGAGTGTATGCACAGTGACAGAAGGGTATGGAACGGGGACAGGGCATGAATGGGCCTGAGTTCTGGGGATGATGAATATGCCCATTATCTTGATTGCAGTGTTGGTTCATGAATGCATACATAAGCCAAAATTATACTTTTAAATGTACATAGTTTGCAGTACAGCGGTTGTGTTTAATGAAAAAGCGAAGCACTCAGAAGATAAAACATCAGCTGGTGTGCTGTCAGTGTATGTTTTACAGGCTGAATTTTGCCTGTTTTACAGGATGGATTGCTATTCTGGGTGCCATCTGGTTGCTAATTTTAGCTGATGTTCACGACTTTGAGATCATTCTACACAGAGTAGAATGGGCGACTCTTCTCTTCTTTGCAGCACTCTTTGTGCTGATGGAGGTAAGGCTTTGGGACTTTTACCTGATCTTAGATTTCATATTTTGTTCATCGCCTGAAACCTAAGGCTGCAACTCTTTCTATGTATTCACTACATGTTAAGGTGGCCAGTGTTTTTATCTCAGATATTTAAATGTTTCTTACAAAAAGGTTTATTTAGTTGCTTTTTTTGTTTGCATTATTTTTGTGACATATGAATTAGTTTTAATTTAATTTGCTAATAAGGCATAGAATTTGCTCAAAATTAAATCTGGAGAAAAATGGCTTGCAAAAGCAAGTTCATAGGGCACAAAGAACTGACTTAGGCTGCACAATATTGACTACTGCTGTACAGGCAGGGAAAGGCTATGTCAGAGAACATGTGATGCTACATAGTGTTTTGATTGTGACTGTTATTAAAAATTATTCACAATACGTATTTTAATCCTGAGACTTTTAAAAAAATAAACGTGTGCCTTCCTTAAACAGGATGAAAAAAAAAATACTGTTTGCCAAAGAGTCCCCCGCTCAAGCACTGGTTCATTGTATTCCTCACGTTTAACCTGTACTATGCTTTTAATTTTCAAGGTAGAACATTTCCTAAATTTCTACGTAATGGCTTTTGGCTCTTGGAAGTAAGTTTTTTAATAAAGTTAGCATACAAAGGAATGAGTTTTATTATGGCCTTTTATGTAGTTGTCACACTTCTTTTTAATGCCCCTTCTGCCACACCGTCTCAGCCTTTTCATTCTCATTAATTCTTTTCCACCTCCCAAATAGCGCTCTCTCTTGCTTTCATGGCCCATGTGTTCTATTGGCCCCTCCCTTTCCATCCTTCCTGACTTCCTGGAGATACATTTCTATGCTCAGTCTTGGTCTCTTATTTACACTCACAACTCTCCACATACACATACACACACAATCAAATCTAGAATAGACACACAAGACAAAACACGCAATGTTTGTCTTTCTCAATCTAGCTTATGTTGGTTATAAAATGGTCTCCAGGTCCATCTGTTTTCCTCCCAATATGATCTCATATTGTTTTACAGCTAACACTTTCCATTTTGTGTCTGCTATTACGTAGGCAATTGTGTGAGTCTCTGTATGTGTATATGAGCACACGCTCATCTGTTTATGGGCATCTAGGCTGATTAAATGACTTAGGTGCAGACCTTGTGAATGGTGCAGCACTAAACACCAGTGTGTGTGGTGAGTCTCTGTAGTTTGTTATCTTAGAAATCTTCAGGTATATATATCCAGAAATGGTATACCTGGATCATGTGGTAGCTCTATTTTTAATTTATTGAAGAACATTCCCCATGAATCCCATAGAAGCTGCAGAAGTTTGTATTCCTATCAAGAGTGTATAAGGGCTCCTCTCCCTCATCACCACTTGTTATTTATTAGCTCTTTGAGACTTTCATGAGTTTTGATCATATTCATTATCCCTCTCTCCAACTCTTCTCAGATCCACTCACTTCCCTAATTACTTCAATCTGTGTCCCTTTTATTTCCTTATCAAGGCTAATTTGTGCTATCCAAATATTCCTCAACTTTCACAAGAGCACAGTTGACTTACCAAGGGCTACATTCTTAGAGACAACTGACATATTCCACTCCAACAGATAACTCCTCAGCAAGCGGGGATTTCATCTGGCTTGGTCTTGCATAGGTCTTGAGCATGGTGCTACAACTCCTTTGAGTTAATATGTCAAGTTCTTTGCCCTACCCAGCACACCTTGTGCTTATACTGTTTTTGCCCCCTCTTCTTCAGTGGTTCTTGAACCTAGGGAGGAGGCGTGCTGTGTAGGTGTTTCTTTAGGAATAGACAGTTAGGGATGGGCATTCTTCAGTCTCTTATCGTCTGTGTGTTGGCCAGTTGTGAGTTTCTGTGTCTACTGAAGATAGAAGCTTCTCTGATAAGGGTTTGGAGTTGCATCAATCTGTGGGTGTAAGGATAGAACTCAGGAGTCAGTTTAGTGTCATGTACATTGTACAGAATAATAGTAGTAAATTATGACCTATGGCTTATGAGCTACATAGCCATACGTTTTTGGCCTAATAATGGTTCCAGCTATGAGGTTTCATCTTGTGGAGCTTAACTTAAATCCAATCATAAAATGGTTGGTTACTCCCATAATGTTCATGCCACTATTACATTAGTGGTCCTTTCTTGCCAGGGTGACTATTATGGGACTTAATAGGGTTCACCTTTTATTAATATTATTACTTTTATCCTCTGGGAGCATGCTTAACACCTTCTAGCACCGTGAAAGTTAGTCATTAGTAATGAAGCTTCCAGGCCAATTCCAGTTTGATACCTCCATGTGCTATGACTCAAGTATGTGGTGTCTTCAAAAACAAGATCTTACTGTCACATTTTGGAGGGTAATCAAAAGTATTGGCCATAGCCTATAATATTTAGGGTTCTTTGATACCTCCCTGGTGAATAACTCCTAAAAAGGTAACCCATTCCTGGTACTGGGCATTGTAATTGTTAAATTCTGGTGTCGGGCAAGCACGTTGTTGGTCCATTATAGGAAAACTTCATTTTGGCTCTTGCTGTGTATGTGTATAGATGTATTTTAGGAAGCTTCTAAGTAGTACATTTACATATGAGTTTTTGAAAACCTTTTGGTGTTTTTTTTTTTTTAAATAATCCCTCCCAGTTTTCCTCTCCTACTCTGCCCTCCCCCATACCACAATCTACCCTTTCCTATTCTTTAATTATCTATTAACCCATTATGCCAGTGCATTCTATCTACCCTCCCCTGAACAGCCTTTTTTCTGTGGGTCCTTAGTATTTCCTTACCTATGGGTATTCCAAATAAAACACACACATCTAAAAATTCAAAGCTAACACCCACAATTGGGAGAAAACATTTGACTTTTGTCTCTCTGAGTCTCAGTTACCTCATTTAGAATGACTCATTGTTTTTAGCTTCATCCACTTACCTTCTAATTTCATAGTTTTATATTTTCTAATAGCTGAGTAAGAGTTCATTTTGCAAAATGCCATATTTTCATTCTCTATTCTTCAGTTGATGGATATCTGGACTGTTTTCTTTTCCTGGCTTTTGTGAGCAGAACATCAGTGAACATAGATGAGCAAGAATTTTTGTAGTAGATATGGAGTCCTTTGGGTACATACCCAAGAACGGTACAGCTGAATTGTATGGTAGAACTAGTTTTAGCTTTTTGAAGAGGTTCTAGCTGATTTCCATAGTTGGTTTACTGTTTACATGTCCAGCAGTGATGAATAAGTCTTCCTTTCCTCATGCATCCATGCATTTGTGGTCATATGTTTTCTCTGGATGATGGCAATTCTGATTGTGATCATATAGAATCCCAAAGAGGCTTTATTTTCATTGTTCTCATGCTAAGTATGTTGAACATTTCTTTGGTATTTATTGTCCATTGGTAATTCTGTTGTAAGATGTCTTTTCAGTTTACTGGCTTATTTATTTATTGGATAATTTAATATTTTGATGTTTAATATTTGAAGCTATTAGTACGTTGCAGATATTAGCTGCCTGTCTGATATGAAGTTAGAAAATTTTTTGCCCATCGTGTATGCTGTGTCTTCTCTTTGGTGATCATGATTTTGCTGTGCAGAAGCGTTTTAATTTCATATAATCCTCCCTTTTTTCTGCTATGGGGCTATTTTTCTGCTGTTGGACACCTTTTTAAAAAGTTGCCTATGCTTGTACCTTGAAGTATTTTATCTGTACTCCCCTCAGTGGTTTCAGATTTTCGGGTCTTTCGTCAAGGCTTTGGAGTCAATCTGAGTTGATTTTGTGCAGGATGAGAAGCAAGGCTTTCCTTTCCTTCCTCTGCCTGTGGATATTCAGTGTCCCCTGCAGGATTGGCTGAAGAGGCTGGGTTTGTTTGTTTGTTTTTGTTTTTAATCTATTTACATTTTTGGCACCTTTGTTAGGATGCTTTCATTGTGTGTCTTTATTTCTGAGCACACTGTTTTATTCCAGGGGGTCTATATGTCTGTTTTCATGCCAGGATAATACAATTTTTGCTATTATGGTTCTGTAATAATATAGTTTGAGGTCAAGTATGATGATACCTCCACCCAATTCTTCCTGCTCCATCATGCCTTGGCCATGTGGAGTCTTTTGTGTTTCCACGTAAAATTTAAGATTTAAAGAAATTCTGTTATTAGTATTTTGATGGGCATTGCATGAACTTGTAGATTATTTTTATTAAATAACCATTTTTACAGCCTTAAACCTTCCAGTCTATAAATATGAAACTGTTTTGCATCTTCTAGCAGGTGTGCTTAACCTTGTAACATTGGAATATGACATCATTCACAAGGTATACACTCAAGGATGGCACAATAAAGTTTCAAACCAACCAACCAAACACATCACAATGTTTTAAATAATTTATGATTTGGTGTCAGGTTGCATTCTTTATTGATTTTGGCCATATGCAATTCTGGGCCATGGTTGAACACATGCATTCCATTCCATCTTAAAATTTCACTGAAGATGTTTTTCACCTTCTTGGTAGGTTTTTGTTTTCATTTTAAAAAATACATTGAACATGATTTTTTTCTGATTTCTTTTTCTAAAGTTTGTTTTAGAGTCTAGAAACGCTACTATTTTAGTTTGTTTATTTTATGTCCTGCTACTTTTCTAAAATTGTTGATTATTTTTAAGAGTTTTCTAGTGGAGTTATTAGGATCTTTTAGTTATAGGTTCATTTCTTTTGCAAATATGGATAATTTTAATTCTTTTTAATTTAAATTTTTTATTTACATATATTACACCCTTAGCATAGTTTCCACTACCTCCACTGCTTCCAGCCCTCTCCCCCTAGTTCCACTCCTCCTTTGTTTACCTTAAAAAAATAAAAAGAGCAGGCCTCCCAAGAATAACATGGTACAACAAATTACATTAAGACTAGGCATAAACCTTCACATCAAGGTTGAACAAGATGACCCAGTAGGAGGAAACGGGTGTCAAGCATGAACAAGAGTCAGAGAGACCCTCCACGCAATCCTCCTGTTAGGGGTCCCACAAGAACACCAAGCTATGCAGCCACAGTGTATATGCAAAGGACCTATTTCAGACCCATTCGGGGTCCATAATTGTAGCTTCAGCATCTGTGAGCTTGTGTGAGTCCTCCTTAGCTGATTCTGTGCATCATGTTCTCATGGTATCCTCAACCTCTCTGGCTCCTAGAATCCTTCCTCCACCTCCTCTTTGGGCTTCCCCTGGCTTTGACTAGTGTTTTGCTGTCATCTCTGTATCTGCTCCTATCAGTTGTTGATTAATGCCTCTCTGATGACAATTAAGCTAGGCGCTGATTTATTAGTTTAACAAAATATCATGAGGAATCACTTAACTAACTTTTTATTTTTGTCAGTCTTATTTGGTTCTATCCTGGGTCTCTGGGCTGACCAGCCTCTGGTTCCTGGACATCCATTTAGTTTCAGGCTTGGGCTCCCTCTTATTCCTTGGGCTGTAGGTTGGACCAGTCATTGCTTGGCCATTGCCACAAGTTCTGTGCTACCCTTATCCCAGCACACCTTGCATGTAGAACAGATTGTAGGTCAAAGGTTTTGTGGCTGGGTTGATGTCCCATTCCTACTACTGTGAGCCTTGCCTGATTATAAAAGATGGCCAGTTCAGAATCCATATCCCCATTACTAGGGGGCTTTACTAGATTTATTCTTATAAATTTGAGGAAGTTTCTATTGCAGTAGGTTTCTACATTGCCTTACAAATGCCTCATCAATTCCACTAGTCTCTTCCAGTACTCTTCCTCCCCAAATCCTCTTGTGCCTTTCCACACCTGCTCTAAGTCCAAACACCAAATCTATTCTATTTTTCCTTCCCAGAGAAATCAATGCAACACCCCACCCCCACCCCAGTCCTTTTTGTTACTCAGCCTCCCTGGGTCCATGGACTGGAATATGATTATTCTTTACTTAACAGCTAATATTTACCTGTAAGTGAGTATATACCATGTTTTTTTTTCTGGATCTAGACTACAGTCAGGATGATTTTTTTTCTATTTCCATTTGCAAATTTCATGATGCCATTGTTTTTAATGGCTGAGTAATACTCCATTGTGTAAATGTATCACATTTTCTTTATCTGTTCTTCAGTTGAGAGGCATCTATAATGTTTCTACCTTCTGAATATTATTAATAAAGCTGGTATTAACATTGTTGAGCAAGAGCCCTTGTGGTAGAATGGGGTGTCGTTTGGGTATATGCCCAAGAGTGGTATAGCTGGGTCTTGAGGTAGATTGGTTACCAATTTTCTGAGGAACTGCCATATTGAGTTCCATAGTGGCTATACAAGTTTTCACTCCCACTAGCAATGGAAGCATTTCCCCCTTTGCTTTACATCCTCACCAGCATGAGCTGTCAACTACATTTTTGGTCTTAGCCATTCTGACATTTGTATGATAGAATCTCAAAGTCATTTTGATTTGCATTTCCCTGATGACTAAGGATGTTGAACATTTCTTTAATTTTTTTCTCTGTCATTTGAGATTTCTCTATTAAGAATTCTCTGTTTAGATCTGTACCTGTTTATAAGTTGGATTATTTTCTTTGTTGATGTCGTTTCTTGAGTTTTTTTCCCTAAAAAAGTCACTAAGGGGGTTCTCCTCCCCCTGTATATGCTCATAGGGAATCAAGTCTCTTCTTGGTAGCCTGCTATCCTTCCTCTGAGTGCCACCAGGCCTCCCCATCCAGGGGACGTGGTCAAATATGGGGCACCAGAGTTCATGTGAAAGTCAGACCCCACTCTTCACTCAACTGTGGAGAATGTCCTGCCCATTGGCTATATCTGGGTATGGATTCGAAGTTTACTGCATGTATCAGTCTCATTCATAGGGGAGGGGAGTAAGGGGAAAATGGGAGGGAGGGAAGAATGGGAGGATACAAGGGATGGGATAACAGTTGAGATGTAATATGAATAAATTAATAAAATATATTTTAAAAAGTCACTAAATTTTTATTTTTCTTACATATGGTAACAGTAACATTTTAATATATTAAATAACATATTATTAAAGTTGGCCTCACTATTTCTTTTTTATTAATTAATTAATTAATTAAATTACTTTACAGCCTGATCAAAGGCTGTCCCTAATGTCTTCCCAGGCCCACTCTCTTAACCCCCCATTCCTTCTTCCCCTTCTCCTTAGAGAATGGGATGCCACCATGGGTAAGCAGCCACCCTGGTGCATCAAGCTGGAGCATGTCTAAGTGCTTCCTCTCCCTCTAGGGCCAGACAAGTCACCCTGACTAGGGAAAAGGGCTCCAAATGTAGGTAACAGAGTCAGAGACAGTCCCCACTCCAATTGTTAGGGGACCCACATGATGACCAAGCTGCACATGTATGTGTACGGGGGCTAGTTCCAGCCCATGCATGCTCATTGGTTGGTGGTTCAGTCTCTGTGAGCCCCCATGGTCCCAGGTTAGTTTACTCTGTAGGTCTTCTTGTGGTGTCCTTCACCCTTATGGCTCCCTCAATTTTCCCTGTCCCTCTTCCACAAGACTCCCCGAGCTCTGCCTAGTGTTTGGCTGTGGGCCTCTGTATCTTTTTTGATTAGCTGGTGCATGAAGCCTCTCAGAAGATAGTTATGCTAGGGTCTTGTCTGCAAGCATAGCAGGGTATCATTAATAGTTTTTAGGGGTTGGTTCTCTCCCATGGGGTGAGTCTCAATTTGGGCCAGTCATTGGTTGGCCATACTCTTGACCTCTGCTCCATGTTTATCCCTACATTTCTTATAGGTAAGACAATTTTTGGGTCAAGGGTTTTATGGGTGGTTTGGTGTCCTCCTTCCTCAACTGGAAATCATACCCAGGAGATGGCAACTTCAGGATCTATATCCCCACCACTGCTATGAGTCTCAGCTAGGGACAATCTCACAGACTACCAGGATCCTCCCCATCTCAGAGATGCCCCAACCAATTTCCATTCTCTCTCCCAGTCCTCCCCCTCTCCCCAAACCTGATCTTCACCCCTGTTGCCTTTTCTACCCCATCTCCAACCCAGTTCCTCCCTCCATCTCCTTCAAATGTCTATTTCATTCTAGAGTTTAGAAAACATGTTCTCAGTTTCCCATTTTAGAAGAATATTAGCTTAAAAGGCTGTCATATAGCCCTATTATATTACATTTATTACATTTTATTTATGTTCTTAGTTTCTTCAGTTTTTTTAATCACAAAGAGATGTTGAAATCTGTCCAAGGGTGGAGACACTTGGCATACAATCAATCATGAGGACCAGGGTTCTAATCTTAACATCCATATAGCAAACTGAGCATCCTATAAATGCCACAACTCAGAAGTATCTGATACCTTCTCTGCCATCTATTTGCATTCTAACCTGTTTTCACATAAGCATACACTCACACACATAAATAAATAAGATAATAACAATAAAGGCCTACTTTATAACTACTGAGATTTTAATTTTAGTTATTTGTCTGCTGAATTAGACTTGTTAGTTTCCATATGTTGACCCAACCTTGCATCTCTGGCATGAAATCAACTCAGTCATCTTGTACAATCTTTTAAATGTGTTTTTCCAATTCCACCTGAAAGAATTTTATTGAGAATTGTGTCTTTGTTCATGAGGAAAACTGTTATATACTTTTCTTTCTTTGTTGTGCTCTATCCATTTTTGGTGTCAATGATTTCAACACTACAGCATGTCTTTGGTAGTGCCCTTTCCTTTGCTATCTTAAGGAACAGTGTGAGGAGCATCACTTCTAGATCTTTTTTAAATAGTTACAATGATTTAAATGACTTACCAATCATTCAACAGTGAATTCATCTGGTGTCCTGAGCTTTCCTGTGTGGGGAGATTGTCATTACTGCTTAAATTTTATTGAGCTTTATGCTTCTACTTAAGATGTAGTATGACTAATCTTGGTTGTTAACTTAACTGTAGCTGGAGTAACTAAATTCTAAACTGTGAGGGATTTTTCTTGATTGGATCATTGAACTGGGAAAACCTACCTTAAATCTGGGCCATACATTCTAGTGTCAGCCCACATAAAAGACTGTGAAAAAAGGATGCTTTTGATTTTTGCCTGCTTGCCCCTACTTCTGCTGGAAAGTTCACCTATCTGTTTCTCAGTCATTCCTTTAAATATCAATGGCCTAAATTCTCCAACTAAAGAACACAGACTTATTGAAAGGATCAAGAAACAAACTATCCATTGTCTACAAGAAACGCATCTTAGCTTTATATAGGCACTGCCTTAGACTAAAAGAGTGGCCAAACAGACTCCAGTCCAATTCCATGAGGAGGGAAGCAGGAATTTATATCCTAATATTTAACAAAATGATTTCAAACTAAAAATAATCAAAATATCTGAACATAGTGGTGCAGACTTTTAATCCCCGTACTTAAGAGGAAGAGCTTAAGCTCTGTGAGCTTAAGGCTAGACTGGTCTATAGAGTGAGTTCTAGGAAAGCCAGAGCTACATAGTGAGCCAGCACAAAATAAAATTCAAAAACTAATCATAAGAGACATAGGACACTTAATTATAATCAAGGGAACAATTAACTAAAAGGTAATAGTGTCCTTAACATATATAAACTAAACTGTGCTGCATCCAATTGCAGCATCAATGCATATTCATAGAACATTTCAATGTCTGATTTAAAAATCAGAAAGAACATGCATAAATGACTTAATGGCACAATTCAAAAATTTAGAAGAACAAGAATAAACTAAGTAGAAACTCAACCAATGGTAAATTAATAATAAAATTCAAAGTAGAAAGTAATGAAATAGAAACAAAGAAAACAATACAAAGAATCAACAAATATAAGATTGGCCTTGTAAAGATAAATAAGACCTTTTGCACAACAAGCAAAAGAATGAAAGGTACCATAAATACTGAGTCCTCATTGGGCCGCCTCCAGGTTATCTGTTATTGCCATGTGTCATGGAGATCCTGTAACTTTGGATCAACAGGACTGGCCCTTTCACATATCCCAATAATTCACAGATATAGATTTTGGGGTGGACCAACTCAGAGCACTGTCTGGTCCTGAGTAGTAGCTGAGCTGGTCCATACCCACTTTCTCCTTTATCCTCACCACCAGGGTGAGCTCTCCTGCACTTCTCTGGCTAGGAGAAGGTGTCAGCAGAAGGCATGATCAGCTCCCCTGCTCTACTGCCCTTGGGGCTGGCTCACCTACACCCATGCCTCCAGAGCCAGCTCCACTGTGCTGCCCAGTCAAAGCACAGCATTCATGTTCCCAGATGCGGCAGCCTGTGAGAGGCTGGGCCAAATTTCCTATTCTTACACCCTCAGGCCTGGCTCACTCATACCTTTGCCATCAGGGTCAGATTGCAGGTGAGGAGCAAGGACAACTCTCCTGCTCTCATGACCCCTGGACCAGTTTTCCCAACTGCCACAGGCAGTGAGGGGTGAGATGGGGTAGGGGAGGGGTGGAGTATGAGGGGGAGAAAGGGAGGGCATCATCCCTGTACTGATGCCACCTCATGACAGATGAGTGGTGGGGTCAAGTCTCCCACACTCTCGCCTTCAGTGCTGGCTCACTTGCACCCCTAAACACAAGGATCAGGTCTGCTATACTATCCAGGTGACTGCAGGGCCTGCTCTCCCAAGTGTAGCAGCTGGTGAGGTGCAGGGCTACTCTCCTGTGTTCATGACCTCGTGGACACATTTCCAGACTGCCAGAGGTGGCAAGGAGTGGTAGGTGTCGGGGAGGGGTGAGAGGGGGCACCGCCTCTGAGCCCATGCCACCCCACAGCAGATGAGTGGTGGGGTCAGCTTTCCCACACTCACTTCTTTAGACACACTCACCCATACCCCAACCATGGAGTCAGATCCACTGTGCTGCCTGGGTGAGGTACAGGACCTGTTCCCCTAAATGCTACTTCTGATGAAAGGTAGAGCCAGCTCTCCAGAGTGCCAAAGCCGGTGAGTGAGGAGCAGGGCCAGCTCTTCATAGTCTCTGAGCATCCACATGGTCCCCAACCAGGGATGTCTCCATAATTCCCTGGTGATAATATGAGCCATGGACATCAACTCTGACCCCTGCTACTTGGTACATAAGGACCCAGACATGGCCTTTGGTGACAGCTTAGGCTGGGAACTCCCTATGGCCCCAGGTGGCAGGAATGGCCACTCAACAGGCTACTCCTCTTCACACTTGAGTCTCCAGTTCCATCCCTCTTTACAATGCTCAAACTGCTCTACGTCTCTTTATATCTCTTCTGCCCATCACATACTCACACACTGTGGTGGCTCCCACTGCAGGCTGACCACGTGACTGATGGCCCCTGGGGTGACATCTTCTAGCAAGTGGGTGTCTATGGACCGCCTGAGCTGTGTGCTGAAGGGCAGGTCTGTGGGAAGTACGGTGGCCCACAGGTCTCTGTCTGTCTTCCTCCTCCTGTGCTCTGCTGCCTGTATTCGATTTGAGTTTTATGTGCCTAGGCATAAAATAGCTTTGGCCACCAAGCCAAGCATCAAGCTAGGATGAACAGAGAACTGTCATCTTTTCTGCCCGTGAGTTATGTAAGGACAATGCCACCAACAAGGTGCCTCTTTGCCCACAGCCAGGGTAGTGGTGCCCCCATATTTCTTATACAAATAAACAGACATTGATATGTTTTATAATAGTCCCCCTTTTTCATTATGTGAAAAGTAACCTGGCTTATACAACTTTCCACATTCTACCTTTTAGAACATAACAACAGTCTTGGAAATCACTTCTAGTGAGCTCACAGAATTCTTAGCCATTTCACAGCTGTATAGGATGCTACATAGGAAATATGCCATTGAGCCTCCCTCTTACATAGAGGCTGTTAGCTTCTTTCCCTGTGTTCTAAGGACAGAACCAGTTGCCATGTGTGATTTTGGTTTTGGAGGTATGTGTATTAGGTGTGGTTTCTTAGAAGTCACCCTTCTGGGTTACAAGGAAGAGCATGCTTTAATCAGTATTGCCAGGCTTCCCCGCACCAGGCTTGCACTGACTTATACAACATCAACCCCATGTAAAGATTATATCATTTCCCATTGTTTTCAACTATATGAGACTCCAGGCTTTTAACTCAGGCAGCTAGTGATGAGCAGTGTATCAGGACTGTTTCCATTTCCATTTCCTTTTACGCTTTCTTATTTTTAAGTTAGTTATGTGTCTGTGTGTAGGTATGAACAGGTAAGTGCAGGTGCCAATGTAGGACAGATGCTTTGGACTCTCTATAGCTCTTAATCACTGAGCCACCTCTGGTTCCTAAGCTTGTGTTTCTTTAATGAATGACTTAGCATATTTTTCACTCTTGAGAATCATTTTCATACCTTTTTGATAATGTGCATTCATGTCAAATTTTCCATTTTTCTTTCCTTTTGGAAAGGGTCTTGCTTTTTCTCATAAGCTGGCCTGGAACTTGAAATCTTTCTGCCTCAGCCTCCACATATGGAGGATGTGACCACCACATATGTCTAATTTCTCATTTTCTATTGAGTTGAGAGTTTTGTTACACAATCTTAAAAGTCCTTCATTTATTCAGGAGCATAGCTTTTTAGCTATGATGTATGCTGCAATTATTTCCTCCCAGTTTGACAGTTGTGTTGTGACTATGTAGTTGCTTGTTATTTATTTTTGGTCATGCAAATTTCAAACCCATTTATTTATCAAATTTATGAATTATGCATATGGACTTTTGTTTATATTCAACGATATTTTATGTGTACCCAGGCTAAAAGAACAATCCATTGCTTCGATGTCATCATTTTTACTCCTAAATCTCTGCCTCATTTAGAATTTTGCTTGGGTCCAATTTTGTTTTATTTTTAAATGAGTTCCTTATTGTCTCAGTATCACTCACTACAGAGGACACTTTTACCAGGGAGGTCTAGATGCCACTTCTGTTGTGCACTGACTTTCCAGGTCAGATAAGTGTGACCTGTGATCTCTCTATGTGTCCCACGGTCTACTTACCTACTTACGTTCTGTACAAAGCTGTGTGGAACTTGTAGTCTTCTTTTGATGTCTGGTGGCTTTAGTTAACTCATAGTTTCTCTTTGTCAGTAGATAATCTTTCATTACTCTTCTCTTTAGTATCAACTTATCTAACTCCACAGAACAGTTTACATATATTTTTGGTTAAGACTGCACAGAATTTAGCAACTAATTTCATGCAACAACTGTGTATTTGTTGATTTCTCCAACCTAAGACCTGGATGAGTCTTTTTGTCTATGCTCAAGTCTGCATCTATGTCTCTCAAGAATGCTTTAAAACTGTATTGTATAACTTTTATAGAACATAACTGTTACGTTCTATTCTATGTGTTCCAAAACACACAGTCTTCCTTTATAACATATGTGTTGTTCTTTACCAATGTAAGTCTCTCCTATTTATTAAAAGACTAAAATGAAGACCCTCCTGTTTTTCTCTGTCATACTGGAATTGAACCCAGGGCCTCATGCTGCTAGCCGAGTATTGTATTACTTAGATAGAAGATTGATTTTTAAAATTTGATTATATATTAGTTACTTTTTGTATTTCTGTAACCGAACATGTATTAAGAAACAAGAAATGCTCCCCTTTTCTGAGTAGAAGGGGTGGGGGAGTGGGGAAGAGGGTGGGAGAGTGGGACTAGTAGAGGGGGGGCCTGCAATTGGTATGTAAAGTGAATAAATAAATAAATAAATAAATGTAACAAACTTCCAATGATAGTAATTCAGGGTAAGTAAGCCCTTTTTATATTTATGGTTGTGAGCCTAGCCTTTAACGGCTGAGCCATCTCTCCAGCCCAAGTAAGCCCTTTTTAAAAAGGAAGAACAAGAAGATAACAAGGAAAGATTGGACCAAAGCAAGAGTGAAATCCCACAGGCAAACACAAACCCTGCAGCTGCATGTTTGACACCTGAAGCTCTGGGTAGTCATATCTGGGTTCCAATGGCCTTGGACATCCCTCAACCACCACTTTTTTTTTAATTTAAAGAATTATTTATTATTTATTAACTATACAGTGTTTTGCCTGAATGTACTTGCCTGCTGGCCAGAAGAGGGCACCAGATCTCGTTATAGATGGTTGTGAGCCACCACGTGGTTGCTGGGAATTGAACTCAGGACCTTTGGAAGAGCAGGCAGTGCTCATAACCTCTGAGGCATCGCTCCTCAACCACCACTTCTATTGCCAGATAATATCATAATGAGTGAGTTCACCCAGAAGCAAAAAGAGACAAATGGTATATACTCACTTTATCGAGACACTAGTCCAAGGGATATGTCCCATGAAAAACTTTACTTACCAGGAAAGTGGGTCAGAGGAGAGGACATCCTATTGAGACTTTAGGAGAGAGTAGCATGGAAGAATGGGGAAATAGTAGGATCCACAGGGTTCTGGAAACCTACAAGAAGAACTTTATGACAGGTGAATCTGGGTCCTGGGGTCCTCCTCAAACTAAGGTACCAGCAAAGGAGAATATAGGCAGTAAACTTTGAATGTCTACCAAGACCTAGCCGATGAACAGAATACTCTCCACCGTTGAGTGGACAGGGAGATCTGACTCTCACACGGACTCTGGTGCCCCCTTTTCTGACCACGTCCCGTGGATGGGGAGGCCTGGCGGCACTCAGAGGAAGGATAGCAAGTTACCAAGAAGAGACTCGATACTCTAAGAGCATATATAGGAGGAGGAGGTCTCCCTCAATCACAGACATAGGGGAGGGGAGAAGGGGGGAAGTGGGAGGAGGGAGGAATAGAAAGATACAAGGGAAGGGCTAACAATTGAGATATAATATGAATAAATTAATAAAAAAATAATTTAAAAAAAGACAAAAAAAATAGATGACACACACCCTCTTCTGGACTTCCTTCAGTTGGTACCTATAGGGTTTCCCAGCTTGTGTCCTGTGCTTCTAACATCTGCAGTGTTCTGAGGTATCTGGTACAGCATATGCATCACCCTCACATCTTCAAGTGCAGTTTCCTCTGGGACTCTGTGTAGGACACTCAACACTGCTACATGTGGCCTGGCTTCTGTAGGCCTCTAGAGTGCTGGTGCTAGCTGTGATGACCCTTTCCTCTTGTTCTGCATATCTGTAAAACCAGCACTACATAGATAACTCTGTGTATCTGTAAAACTAGGGTCGCATAGATAATTCTGACTTTGCTATTAGCTTGAGATGTTATTTGGTGCTTTTGGGTCAATGCTGCAGTAGCCTTTATGTACCTACAAGAATGAACCTGGGAAAACACTCCCCCCAGGCAGTTGACTCACAGTTGGAGATCCTAGAGGCACTATCTTTCTGGATGTTCCCCTTTTAAAATAAATTTGCATTGTCATGCTCTGGAAGTTCCTGATGCTTGACCTCAAGGCATGTTTCCTGTTGCCACTGGGTCAGTTGCCACCTGCACATTTCTGTCTGTAGAGTAAGCTGGGTCATGCTCTTTTGTCTGCACGCTATGTTATTTGCATCTTTTTGTTCCACCTTTTGTTGTTCCCTCTCTTATTGAAAACCTGGATATATTCAGGAGGCATTAATAAAGATGCAGACTGACTGTAATGCTGCCTTGACATTTCTTCTCAGTAACTTAGTGTATTCCTCTTTACTTCAGTCTCACAGAAGTTTTTAGTACACAGACAGAAAGCAGTCAGATTCATAGCATGCATGGCTGCCGAGCCTCTGAAACCTCCTGCCCTTGGCTTTCTATCTGCAAATCAAAACAACTCTGAGATTCCATCTTACACCCATCAGAATGGCTAAGATCAAAAATTCAAGCGACACCACATGCTGGTGAGGATGTGGAGAGAGAGGAACACTCCTTCATTGCTGGTGGGAATGCAAACTAGTACAACCACTTTGGAAATCTATCTGGTGCTATCTCAGAAAACTGGGAATAGGGCTTCCTCAAGACCCAGCTATTCCACTCCTTGGAATATACCCAGAAAATGCTCCAGCACACAACAGGGACATATGCTCAACCATGTTCATAGCAGCCTTATTCATAATAGCCAGAACATGGAAACAGCCTAAGTGTCCCTCAGTAGAAGAATGGATAAAGAAACTGTTGTACATTTACACAATGGAATACTACTCAGCTATTAAAAACAAGGAATTCTATCTGCATTCCAATTGGCATCTGGACTTCCACACTTGCACTACAATGTCCATTTGTTTCTTTTTCCATAAACATATGTCTTTTTTAGCCTGGAGCTCTAACCTTTCCCCACCACATGATCAGGTTTATCGTAGCAATCAAGAGAGGAAAGATTATGTGGCTCACACTTGGAGGGACATGGTTCATCATGTCAGAGGTGGTACGGTGGTAAGAACATGGGACAGCTGATCACATTGTGACTGCAATCAGAAAGGAGAGAGAGAGAGAGAGAGAGAGAGAGAGAGAGAGAGAGAGAGAGAGAGAGAGAGAGAGAGAGAGAGGGAGAGAGAGGAGTACTGGTATTCATTAAGCTTTCTCCTATTTTCTCCCTCTTTATATTCAGTCTGAGCCCCCAGCCCATAGGATGATGCAACCCATGCTCAGGACACATCTTCACTGCTCAGTTCAACATGTCTGGAAATTCTCTCACAGATGTTTACAGAAGTCTCTCTCCTAGGGGAATCTATATCCAGATACACTGACAATGAAAACAGCTATCACAGCATATGTGATGCTCTTAATGTCCTTCTTGAATACTGAATTTTAACAGAAATACACGGTGAGCAGGGGAGGCTGAAATTGCACTCTGTGCAATTGTTTGCTCACTGATTTGTTTTTAGCTGGCATCTGGCATCTGGAACTCAAGTTTAAGGAGTATCATTTTTAAGCAAAATCCCCAATGTTCGATATTACCAATAAAGACTCAAAGACAGGTGTTGGGGTGAAAGCCTACTAGCTCAGAGAGTCAGGGAAAGCATCCATCAGAGCTTCCTACTCAGATGATGTTCCAGAATGTAAAAGCCCTTCTCCTTCTCCACTCTTACAAACCACTCAGATGGAATGTTCCTCCTTTCTACTTCCTTTGTGTCTCTCTATCTATCCTCCAGACTTTCTCTCACTCTCTATGTTTTTTTTTCCTTTGTTCATTCTCTGTCATCTGGTGCCTCTTGACCTATGGTTGACTTTACTTAAACCTGTTTACAGAAATCTCTTGGATTAAAGGTGTGTGCCAGGGCCGACCCAGATCACAACTAGAAACAGTTTTTTTCTAGTACAAAATCTTGAGAGTCACAGTGTAGTCAAATATCCTCCAAGAGAGTATTATTTTAGTTCTGTAGCATGTATGAGTGTATGCTAAAAATCTGAATTTCTTCTGCAAGTCTGGAATTTTTTTTTGTGTTTAGCCAAAAGAGACCCCAATAATAATGTAAGTCTACATGAGTGTCTCTGGTAGAGAACATACACATGCTGCTGTATTCCTGTCACCCCGTTCCTGTGTTCTCCCTCTGTCATCTGGAACACATTCCATACCATTGCATTACATGTTAGTGACGTGTACAACTATACCTTCAACTCCATGAATTCTAGCAAATATCTAAAGGTGATACTCTAGAGAAAATGCTATTAGCATTAGCCTATTAAATGAGACACTGACACTGTAGATGGTCCATACCTTTTATCGCATTAATAAACTATGTTTCAGTTCATATTTTATCGAGTATTTTAATTGTTAATGGATATTGAATTTTGTAAGGATTGATTTTTTTTCCTTCCAGAATTTATAGTGATAATTTTTCTTAGATCAAGTAATGAAATTTATACCATTAACTAATTTACTCTTATTAAAATAACTTTGAATTTTAGAATAAATCTTTTTCTTTAAACAGTATTTCCATTAAAAAAATTTTTATTAGCATATATCAATCATACATAATAATATGTTTTATCATGACATTTCAATATGCATGTATAAGATATTTTGATCATATTCATCCAACTGTCCTCTGTCCCAAACTCTCTCCTGCACATCATCTCCTCTTTCCCCAGCTTGTTCCTCTTCTGCTTTCATGCCTTTAGTTTCAGTAACAATGACATTTTTGTGATTTCTTACAGGAGCATGGCAAACATTATTTACAGAAACATAAGCAACTTAACAGTAACTGTGGCGCCCAAGCTACCGCGGTACCGAGTCGAGGGCGAGGGACTGCGGATTAAACTCACACACACACACACACACACACACACAATAATACACAGCGGGTCCTTCATGCTAAGAGAGCAGCAGCAGCAGCAGCAGCAGCAGCAGCAGCAGCAGCAGCAGCAGCAGCAGCCTCAACAACCTTTATTCAGTGTTCAAAGAACCTTCTTATAGGCAGCAAAACAGGAGTGCCACTTGCAGGTGAAATCCCTCAAGAGGTGATTGTGCACAGGAGGAAAAGTGTTGAGTAGGGGGAGGGGTGCATTCTCAAAGCAGTAAATATTACTAGCTAACCAACATAAACACCAACACAGAAGCTGCTAGAAACAGGGCGTGAAACACCAAGACAGGCAGCCAGCCCAGTTGGGCCTGATTCCTACAAGTAACTATACCACTGAAGATCTTTTCCCCACTACTGTAAACCAATACCTGCCTACAAATACTCAGGGAAGGTCTCATGAACCCCTCCCTGCTTCATTAAATCTTCTGTTTGCCTTGGTAGGGCGATTTATATGTCTTAGTCATGACTGAAAATTCAACTAGCACTTTAGCCAGTAATACGGATCTGCATTAAGTATCCTTTGCAAAACGATGCTTCCCTGATCAGAGCTGTCAATAATGCAAGTCTATGAGTGGTAACTGCTCGTAATGTTTCAGGGGTCTCAGAGGCTCCCCTAACTGATAATTCACAGGAAGGTATCCCATCCTTGGTAATGAGATTTCCATTAATAACCTTATGCCTCCTGGGAGTGGCTATATTCATCCAGCAAGGAAACACTGTTCAAACTCTGTAATTAAAAAAATTAACTTACAGAGTAGCAGGATTCCATACGTATTTTCCACATATACTTAGTTTTGGTTGGTCCTCTCTTCAACTACTTCCTTTCCCCATTTCCCCCATCCCTACTCTAGTTAAATGTTTTCACCCCCAGAATTCCCTCTTACACTTTCATATCTTATGTGTCATGCTATAGTCTCCCACTTTAAGGCTTCTTCTCTCCCTGCTCCCTCATGGGCCCCTTTTAATTTCTTGGCTTCCACACATAGCCACATCCATATAAATACATGATTATATAAATTAGAAGCTAGGATCTGTATATAAGAAGAAAACATGGCAGTTATCCTTTTTGAATTTGGGTAACCTCACTTAAGACAATAATTTATAGTTCCATCCATTTTCTTGTAAATATCACAATTTTATTTTTTCTTATGGCTGAAGACAAATTCTTCAGGGTCTCTTATGGTTATAATCATTTCATCTGCAAATAAGAATACTTTGTCTTTGATTCCTACTTGCAGCTATTTGATTTATTTCTCTTATCTTACTGCTATAACTAAGACTTCCAGTATTATATTGAATGAGAATGGAGATAGTAAGCACACCTGCCTTCTTCCTTACTTTACTGGAAATGCTTTGAGATTTGGCTATAGGTTTGTCATGTATATCATTTATTGAGATATATTCCTTTATTTTAGTTTCTTTTGTATTTTTATGCAGAAAATATGTTGGATTTCATCAAAATCCTTTTCTGTGTCTATTGAAATTATCACATAGTTTTTATTTACTTATTTAAAATACATTTTAATTAGAATATAATTATATCACTTTCCTCTTCCTGTATCTTTCACCCAGCTCTTCCTATGTCTCCTTCTTCCAACACATCCCATGCTCCACTCTCAAATTTATGTCACACACACACACACACACACACACACACACACACACACACACACACAAATATGAGTATAGCTGGCTAAGTTCACTTTTATTGTTTGTATGTGATTTCAGGGCTGTCCATTTTGTATTGAGCAATCAGTCAAGGAGCTCATCTCTGGGAGTGGCTGGTTATCCTTCTTAAGCATTGTACGCTGCTTATCATTCTTTGTCTACGAGTAGATGCCTATGAGATGTTTCCCATTCTTGGTTGCATGCCTATTCATATTGTCATTTTCTGGGTCTGTTTATGCAGCCATTTCTAAGAAAGAGTCTCACAGGAGACTTTCTTGTATTCTGGTAACTACAGTCTTTCTGTCCTCTCTTCTGCAATGTTCCCTGAGGCACAGATACAGGAACTGTGATGCAGATACATCCCTTGGGACAGGACTCCCTATGATCCTTTGATTTATGAATTATGTTCAATTGTGGCAGTGAGCTAAGGGTCTAAACAGAGTTCACAATAAAAGAAATGAAATGTTTAAAAATAATCACTATCCTTAGCAATTAAGGAAATGCAAATTAAAACAAGTTTGAAATTTTATCTCACGACTGTCAGAATGGCTAAATTCAGCAAAACAACTGACAACAAATACTGGCCAGGTTGTAGGGATAGGAATGAGGGAAAGAAACCCTCATTCACTGTTAGTGGGGTTGCAAACTGCTATAGACACTTTGGAAGTCCGTATAAAAAATTCTCAAATATCAAAAGTAAATCTACAAGGTGACCCAGCTATACCACTCTGTGGCATATGGCCAAAGGATACAACATCCTAGTTCACAGATATTTGCTTGATCGTGTTCATTAATGTCATATTCGTAATAACCATGAAAAACAAAGAAATCAAATGTCTTTTAACAGATGAGTGGATAGTGAAAATGTGGTGCATATGAACAATGGGATACTAGACAGAAAAACAAAAGTTTCAGATAAATGGGTAGAGCTAAAAAAGATTGCCTTGAGTGAGGAGTGAGGAAACAGCTTCAGAAGGACACGTCTTGCATTATTCTTTTTTTTATCTGCAGTTTTTAGCTACAAAACATCAGATGTGAGTGTAAAACATGGAGTTACCATAGAACCCACAAAAGTAAAGAGGGTCCATAGGTGGTGTGAGGGGATTCAGAGGGAAATAACAAGATACGTATGACATGATGTAGGAAGTAGAAAAAATAAAAACGAGGCTCCAACTTAGTAGTGGAGAGGACCATCAATAGAGAGAGAGAAGGAGGGAAGAAGGGCAAACCCCACCAATGTTGGTTCAAAATGCCTTAAGTAATCATATACTTTTATAGTTACTTAAAGTTGTAGACAATGCACACACACACACACACACATACACACACACACACACACACACACACACACATATATGCATATAGTTACTTGGGTAGTCCAAGTGACTTCTAAAACTATTTAGCCTATGGCTGTTGCCTTTGGTTGTCTCCCAGAGGTTGAAAGTTATTCCTCATTGTTGAAGGCACTGCACACTTAGGACAGAGAACCGGGGTGTTTTGAACTAGATATAATCTGAAATCCTCCTTCCAGAGGCCTAACGTTCATAGTACGAGAAAACGGTACACATACTGCCAAGAGAGCAACACCTGTCAATCACAGCGATGGCTAGAACGTCAAAAATATCTACAAAGAGGCTTTTTCCTTCTGGGATGTCAGCTGAGTAGGATACTTTCTCTGCCTCTCTGAGCTAGCAGGTTTTCACCCCAGCATCTGGCTTTTGCGTCTTCACTGGTAAAAATCAAACGATTGAGATTTTCTGTCCATTATAACAACAAACTCATAAGTGTCACCATCACCCTTCATCAAACAAGCCATTCTCTACATAAGATAAAATCAGTTTTTCTGTGCAGTTAAGTAGTTATCCCATTGTACATTTTGTCAAAGGCTTTTTCTGCATTTTTGAGATGATCATGTGATTTTTTTGTTTTTAAGTCTATTTACATGGTTTTTTATATTTATTGGTTTATGTATGTTGAATCATCTCTACTTTTCCAAGATAGAGCCAGCTTGGTCATGGTGGATGATCATCTTGGTATGTGCCTGTATTTATTAAGGATTTTTTCATCTATGTTCATCAGGGAGATTATATCAATATACCATCTCTACACTTTTATCTGTCTGTCTATCTATCTATCTATCTATCTATCTATCCATCTATCAATCATTCTATCTGTCTTTCCGTCTGTCTGTCTATCTATCATCTATCACCTATCTCTCTGTTTTGTTTCTATCTATGGTGGTACCTTTACCTGGTTTATGTATTAGAGTAGTACTTAATATTGGTTTTATAGAGTTTGGGAATGATCACTATAGATTTCTATTTTTGAATAATTTAAGAAACATTTGTTGTAATTCTTCCTTGAAATTCTGGTAGAATTCTGGTCTGAATCCATCTGGGCCTGGGCTTCCTAGCTATAAGGCTTTTATTACTGTTTCAGTTTCCTCCTTTGTTCTGGGTTTGCTTAGTCTCTCCAGCCTGATTCTTTCTTTTTTTTTTGGTGTTGTTTTCTTTGTTTGTATTTAATTAGTTACAGTTTGATTTTTATTATTTCTTTCTGTCTACTGGGTTTGGTTTGTTCTTGTTTTTCTAGATGTTTGAGGTTCATTATTAAGCTACTTATTTGTGATAGTTATGACTTTTTAAATATAAGAACATAGGGCTGTAAACTTCCCTCTTAGAACCACTTTCTAATGCATCCCAAAGGTTTTCTTGGGTTGTGCTTTCGTTTTTATTTACTTCCAGGAATAACTTAATTCTTCAATTTATTCATCATTCACTAATGACTAGTTTGATCTCCATGAATTTGTGTATTTACTAGAGACTTGTTTCCTGTCAGTTTTAGATTTTATTGCATAAAAAGTCAGAAAATCAGATAGGATACATGGACTTAGTTTGCTGTAGTATGTGTGTGTGTGTCTCAGCATGTGGTCTATTCTAGAGATGTTTCCATGTACTAGTAAGTAGGATGTACATCCATGCACTAGTGAGTAAAATGTGCATCCATGTACTAGTGAGTAGAATTTGATAGAATATCCTTTAAGTATCTGTTAAATGTTGAAGCTCTCTGCAAATACAGGGTGAACCAAGTAATCTGCATGAGCAAGAAGGAAATCCAGCTCAATAAGATTCAGTAGTCAGTGTTTGTTCAAACTTCTAGATTATGACAGCAGACAGATTATTTTAGGGATATTTAAACACAGCATGATTTTGGAAAAAAAGTACCCTGATGATAATTAACTCCACTCCATGTGTAAAACAAAGCATAAGACATGTTTATGTTGGAACTCTTTACAAAGTACTTACGGCCTCTTCTATAACAACAGGTTCTGTTGATCCAGAAACAATGTTCAAGGGAAGGGTCTAGGGAGAATGAGTGAGACAAACACAAAAGCCTGTTGCAGTCAGGAGTGGCCTGGACCTACAGATAGCACAGAGGTTCCTAGGATGTTGTAAAGCACAAATGACATTTCCCACAAGAACAGGTTTGCTTGACTGAGAAACAATGCTCAAGATAAAGGTCTAGGGAGGAAAAGTCTTAGATATAAACATGGCAGTCTGAGGGATGTGGCCTGGCCCTACAGATAGCACAGGCCACCAGGCTGTTAACTACATCCACATTCACCTTTCCAGGTGTCAAAAAGGTATACATTTCCTGAGGAGACAACACTACGTGTTTAACATTCCTATGTTACCTAGTGCTTACCTGTGAGGACAAGGACCTTTTGCCCTCAACTGGTATGACCATTTGATATAAGATATGATTTAATTTCTATGTTTCTCTGTTTTTTTGTTCAGATGACCTGTTTATTGGAGAAAATGTGGTTCTGAAACTGCTAAAAAATTATTGGATTTGTGTTAATCTGTGTCTTTAACTTCATTATTAGAACTGTGTCTTCAATTCTAGAACTTGGAGTGAATTTTTTTGCTGGCTCTATTCTGGTTGCTTGTATAGAGAAGGAGTCACATGGAAAATAAATGGTTAGATATGTGTGTTCATTTCTCTGAGGGCTGTTGCTCTGATATTCTCAGTTTCTGTCTGGCCATTGGCTGCTTCCTGCTGTCCTGTTTTATGTTGTTAATTTTGAAAGTCTAATAGCAATATGGTTCTGCTTTTGTAGAAGGCCATCGTTTTGTTTATTTCTTCAAAATATTAAATAATTTTACTTGAACATGTGTCCAATATTCTAGTTCAGTAATAGTACCATTCCTCTATTCCATTTTCTTTCCACAAGGCTCCTTCATTTGGTGACTCCCATTTCTACTGTGTTTTGGGCTCTTTAATATCTTAAAAATTTCATTTTCTAGGTTGTCTTAAAACCTTTCTTCAGTGACCAAATTATGTTTTCACTTATTGCTGTTTTCCCTTGGGCATCTCATGTATTTTTTTATTTCTAAGAAATTTTATCCTGTAAGTCACCCTGAGGTCCGCTACTATTTTTCTTGCCCATTATCTACTATTTCTGGTTTTGGTTTCTGACTTTAAGATGGGCTTTTCATCTCAAGTTCAGGTATGCTTAGCCTCAACTAATGTGCACCCCTCTAGACTGTCTCTAGAAGCTGCTGTTTGAGCTGCCTCAGTGCCTCCCACCCCACCACTCACTTCCTCTTTGACCTCCACAGCAGTGTTACCTGAAATGTCGAGACCATAGCGGGGCTGCATCCTGTAGCAGAAACATCTTTTCTAGGTTGACTATTTAAGCTTCTTATGTCCCAGTGTGGTTGAAGGACCTGACTCTCTGTCCCAACAGCAGCACTCAGCACAGGCTTGTATCTTTGTCTTCTGGGGCATCTTCATCAAGGACCATGCCTACAACTGTGGACTAGTCTCTGCCGTCCACCTGCATCTGTAACACATGGCCGTGCATTTGTTTTCTTAGAGGCTCAATCCTGGAGATGTAATGACATGGGGGAATTGTGGTGCCCCTTTGATGCTCTTAGTCTCCTTGATAAAAGAACATAAGAATGGATTCAAATAGAACTTCAAGGATGATTTTATACAGTTTAAGAGAAAGACTTGAAGACAAGCTGCAAACACCAGCAGCTTTCCAGAGGAGGAGAATGTAGGAGAAAAGGGAAAGAGTCAAGCTGTTGAAGCTGAGATGGAGGTCAGACACAAGGCAGATAAGCAGACACATGGAAGGGAAAGAGTATTTCTAGAGAAAGAGAAGGAAGCCCATAACTTAAGGGGTAAATGTCTGGCGTAGAAACATGCTTAGAAAGGAGATAGACCGAAGAAAATGAAAAGTTCAACTGTTGTGAAAAAAATTGGTCAGATGTAAAAGCTACAAGGCTACAAGGCCTGATAGTTGGCTATCCTGTGACTGGCCAAGCTATTGCACTAGGGGTAGTGATTCTGGGAAGGAAAAAGGATACTATCTAATTAGAGGACTAATTATTCTGTTTAACTCTTTAGCATGACATATAAAGAGCGACCTTCGAAGAGGTGGTCCTTTAGTTGAAAAGATGACTTAGCTCGACTGAAGTGTTGGGTCTCCACCCAGGAAAGAGATTCTTTTCTTTTAACTGGCAGTTTTTCCTACTCAAACATTTTCCCATTTGTAAATCTTGCTTTTATTTCCTTAGATGAGGGGATGAGATGAGAGCTAAACCCAAGCTTCATGAATACATGACTTAGCCTGAGCCCAGAAAATTTTTATCTAATTATGCCTGGGCATAGGCCTTGAAGCTTCTAGCCACCATACAATCTCATCTTTGGCAAGCCTGAGCCTTGAAGGCTTCAGCTTTCAGCCTCCATCTGCTAACCTAGAATGTTTTAAGCCTCTGAGACTTATTGCTGAATAAACTCACCCTTTCTACTTCTTTCTGAACTCTGGCTGGCATGTTCAACTCAGCTATTTTGGCTCAAAACTCCTCTCCAAGCTGCCTGAATCAAACTGGCTTCTCCCTACTTCTCACTGAATTTCTCTGCTTGGAAAAACTGCCTTTCAAATTTCCATGAACTAAACTACATGAACTCAACTGGACTGCATGAAATAGTATTGTACTCTCACAGTCTCCATGAACTCTCCTACTCTTTCTCCATGCTGCTCTTAAGTAGCTTTCTGATCTATTCTTGTGAGAGTTGTGCCTATCCTATCTCTGACTCTTTCTGTCAAATCTTTCTCTGAGCCATCACTTTGTCTGTCCCTCTATTAGACATCATTGCTTGAAATTAAAGGTGTGTACTAAAGCTGTTTCTGTTTTCCAACCAGAGGGATTAAAAGGTATATACTAAGGGAGTGTCTATGTTCCAGCTGGATTACACAGACAAAGATCTTTGGATGTGATTCCTTGCCAGAGTACCATGCTGATAGATTAAAATTCCTCTATACCCATTTGAAAAAGTACCTCTAAAATTATTGAGGAACTAGATAAGAGATCAGAACTTTTGTCATATTTGGTTTCTAGGAGGCTCAAGAATCTTGTAGCCAGACTTTTGGATATTTATTGGGCTCTTTTTCCCTACATCATGCTTATTCTTTCCAATTCCCCAATACTAGGTAGAAAAGAGAAAGAACATTAGAGGGAACAAGGGACATCAATATCATTAGATGACTTCCTGCTGCTTGGGGGTGTTGAACTCCTTGGGGCAAGTTTGATCTTCATTGTCAGGATATCTCCAACCAGCAACTAGTGAGTCAGCAAACAGCAAACAGCAACAGCAAGAGGAGCAGCAGCTGCCTCTCTTGGGGCTGTGACATTTTTATACCTTCTCAGAAGTCCCCAGAATTCCAAACATAAACTATCTGCAGTTGTCCAACTCACATCCCTGCCAGTCATGTTATAGTCAGCTGATGTGGATAATCTGAAACATCCCCATATCCCACATCTGGGTTTAAAACAAAAACACATTCCTATAACATTTCTGTATTTTCAAAGAAACCAAAAATCTCACTACAGGACAGCTTTGTCTTTTATTCAAGAAAGAAACTTCGCTTTGGGGTCTGTTTATCCTAAACTACCCAGCCAATTCAATTTCTAGGCCCTGTTCCCAATAGATTGAGTCGGATGCCTTGCACTTGGTGTTGTCCTAGCTGGCTTATCTCCTTCGATACTTTATCTCTCATGGGGCTGAGGAGCTGAGCTTGACTCTGAATCATACTGATGTGCAATTAGAGGGAAAGGTGAGAACTTCAACATGTCTGAATGAATTGCGTTAAATTTTAATGTTTTTCTTGCTAATGGTCACCAAACCACGCTCATCATTTTAAAGACTAGTCTTGTTAAAGGGTGAGACCAATTTCTAGCACAGAGAAGAAGTTCTGTGTTCCATGTTGTTCAAATGAAGAAAAGTTTTACAAGGGCTATCATATGAAATATTCATCTAGACTCCTTCTTGAATAAGAAGAAACGTTCTTATGTGTAAGAAGCACTCTTGCTCACATTAAAGATTAATTCCGAACAACAAGAGAGTAAGTTAAAGTGGTGAGATACAAATGCAAAGAGTCAGAGTCATGACCAGGAGTTCCGTGCTCTGCTTTCCCGAGCCATCACATATAGTCTCTGAGAGCTTCTCTATCTGTTAGTCCACGCTTGTCGGCTCCTGTAAGAGTAAGAATGGCAGTGACAGGACAGGAGGGTGCCAAGCTTTTGGGGGAACCTTTTTTTTCTTCGGAGATTCTTTTCTCAGTAATGGAAAGTGTCACATGCAGAGCAGACAGGTCCAGAGAGTATGTGAATCTGTGCTTAGTCTACCCCTGTTCCCGGTGGAATGAATGGAGCTTTCTGAACCAGGTTCCTTTTGTAGCCAGGACAATGAGACCTCGCAGAGAAGCATATGGAACGTGCGCTCACCATTCAACCTGTAAAGGAGGTCAACAAGCAAAAAGAGAAAGGAGCAACAGACTCCTAAATGACCTCAGTGCTTACAGTTTTGTTTTGTTTTGTTTTGGGTGCAGAATGGTAGCTGTGTGGTCCCTTACCAGTGGTGAGAAGCATGTGTTTATAAAACACGAGGATCTACGTGGAATCCTGCCTTGCAGCTACAATATCAACTCACTGTGACTCCGTTTAGCCACTGAGGCTTCACAGTGCAGAAGAGGGAGGGTAGGAGAGTAGCCACGGCCATGGCTCTTCCCGGGCATGTTATTGGTGTAGAGATGCTCTCTGTTTCTCTTTGGACTTTTCTTGCTTAGAAGCTACCAAAGATGCCCCTGCCTCAGTGGGCCCTCGGCTAGGGTGACCCCTGCGGGCTTCCAGCTGTAAAGAAGCATTGCAGCTGTGAGTCTCTGCAGATGGCTACACATATATTCAACTACTTTCACCTTACAGAAGCAGCAAAGAGAAAGAGCACATGGTTTCTAGTGAGTTGGCTAGGAAGTGGTGGTTATGCCTGTACAGTCATTTTTAAAAATTAATTACCCATGTAGAGAAGCATTAATTTCTCAGGGGAGCTAGACACTCAGTTCCTTTAATAACGGAGGAAACTTGGGTGCCCCATGGCTGGGGGATCGTTCCAGGTGCACCTGTATTATGGATTCAAAAGATGCCCAGAAGAGGTCCTGACCGCCCTCCCCTGCCCTTAGTTTCTAATACTTAGCCTTTGTTGGGTTTGGTTTCCAGGGAGGCTCTTCCTAAGACACCGTGGAGTGAAAGCATAGGCACTAAATTTCTGAAAATTCATTCATTTATATTTCAATTTGGGGAAAAAGAAAAGCATTCAAAAATAAAATTATTCAAGTGATAATTATGGCCTGAATTAGTTCCATTTAATATACCTCTCCAAGGATGATAATTTGCTGAGTAAATCAAATCAGTGATATACTTTAACATTCAACAGTTATTAAATCATCTAAACTACATGAAATGAATGAAGCATTTCGTGTGCTTTTTTATTTATTTATTTATTTTTTAAAGAATCTGATTTTTGCTAAAAACACAGGGGGGAAAAGCCCCAGGTTTTTCTTTTCTGACTTCAACATTTGCCGATTCAGTGGGGCCTTTCCCTGCTTCTCTGCGGTCCTCACTGAAACAGGCGGCCTAGCTGCGATGCAGGGAGCAGGAGAAACCCCACCCATCTCCAGACTGAAGAATTGCTGATGAGGGTGAAACAACACGGGTTAGTTACTGAAATCTTTTTATTTTAAGACTGACACAAACTGTGTAAGAGTGACCCTGGTACCTCGACAGTCTCCGTGGCTCTGTGTGTGCACTCCATCCTGCTTCGCACTAAGAGCCTGGCTCTCTGGGGAGAACCTACTGACAGCCCAGCCTTCCAGGCGGGGTTGGCTTCCGGTACCTCCTGGAAGAGCAGAGCTCGTCAGCTCTGTCCTGCTGTTCCTTGAGGTCTCTAGTCTGGGACTGAGACGGCCATTCACTTGTGATGTCATCTACCACTTCACTTCAGGCTTGTTTACCTGGAGGTGGCTCACCTGGTTTGTAGCCCAGGTCAGCTGCAACCCCTGTGGTGGTGGTGGTGATCGTGGCTGCAGTGGTGCAGTGGCAGCTGTGGCTACTTCAGTGACTGTGGGCGGGCTGGCATATTGGTGGTGGTGCACGAATTGTGATTACAAAAAAGGCTTTCTTTCTGTCTTTATGACACCCAGGAACTTGAAAAGCTGATTTTTTTTTTTAGAACTTTAACAAATTAGAAAATTCAGATAAGCAACCCCCCCCAATCCATAATTAGATTTTAATGATAGCAATTTTTCTTAGTTTGGTTTATAGATTTCCTATTTTATGCATGTATGGTAATTTCAAACCAAAATTGCACCTTTCTGAGTAAGTCAGAAAACTGGGCGGGCTGCAGAGTTACAGGGTAGGAGAGCTGTGAAGGAATTTTGGGGGGTTTATAAGGGGGATAATCATTCACCCCTTCTCCTTAGCATGGCCTCAAGTGAACCTGCTTATTTGCAGAAGCTGAAACTCCTGGCTAAAGTGCTTGACATGCCCAGCTGGATTAGCTCTTTAAAGGGAGGAATAATAGTTTGGAATGTTTTGTTTTGTGTAGGGTGGGCTGCCAGTTCCACCAAGAGCCAGAGATGAAATCTGAGCTTTTTGTACTCTGACCAGGAGGAGGAAGTTGCTTTGCCTTACAGGATCTCAACAAACCTAGATAAATCCCTCTTTCACATGTGGTAGTTTAAATTCTAATGAGGGACAAGGCTTTTCTAGTGGTACAAGGAAATGGAGAGGTGAGGTCCAAAGCCTCAAAGGACTCCACCACTACTGTTACATCACTGATTGTTTTTCCTACCTTTTGGGGAAATAACAAATAATAAACACTAAATAAATAATAATAAATATTCTTCTCATTATAAAAGTAAACCAAACAAAGGGAAACACGAAACCAAAGCTGAAGTAAAAACAAACAAACAAAAAAAAGCCTTAAATTTTTATTGCTTTTCATCCAAGTCACTCATTATTTCATCCAAGTCATGCATAATTCTGGGGAAAATTAATACACAGGAAATTTTATCTTTAAATTTTGTGGCAAAGATGACTCACAAGGAACACTTTATCAGTTCTTTTTTTTTTTTTAATAACCTCGCTGTGACATTACCCCCAAATAGCAGCATGATTCAAGTTTATTTAAAACGATTGCAATTATAATGTATTCAGAATGTTTATAAAAATAAGTATATGTATCAGCGGATAAACAAGAATATTTTATGTTTTAGTGATTAAAAAATTGGATTATTTTTCTTAGGTCATATTTTAAAATAGGGCAGAGACTGTAAGAAGAAGAAAAAAACAACAAAGGGAAAAAATAGAAGATGAAGCGCAAACACGTACTGCTTTCTGCTTGACTTGCTGAGCCTGAGCACTGGTGTGCTGTTGCCTCAGCACAGTCTGTCAGAGGAATCAGGCTGGTTGTCCCCTTTCTCTTCCAGGCTGAGTTGCTCTGTTACCCATGCTAATCTCCCTGACTTTGTCGAAAGTTCCAGGCTGCATGAGGCTCTGCCTCTGTGCTCCCCTCCTTGGGTGCTCAGACTGGTCAGACTGTGTATCAGTCTGTGAAGAAGAGAAGATAGGCACAGGAAAAACGCTTCATTCTCCTCTAAGTGTAGACCTGGGTTGTTATTATGTCACCTGCATTTTGTAAGAAACCAGAACTCGAACTCCAGTTCTGCTTTATAGTTGCCCACCTGCTGAGTTCTGCTCATCCCTCCAGATAAAGCAGGGAAATCAACAGTGCAGGGCCTTTGAACAGAAACTAGTGGGTGTCAGAGGGGAGTGGAAACCTGCAGTGGCCCTCTCATCTCCTTGATTACCTACACAAGGGCATAGTGACATATTGTCAGCACTCATGTGGAGGAGCCTGACAGCAATGTCTGTGGAATGGATGGGCAGAGGATTCCAGAACAGAGAGCCAGAGGAATTAACCAAGTCTGTCTGTGATTTTTACCAGTCTTAGACAGTTTTTGGATATGTAAGGCTATCTAAAACCAGTTTAGCAGGACCTGCCACACAGGAACCTGGCCAGCTGAAGAACAGTATACATGTGCCAGCCAACCAGCCTGGAGAGTTGAGCCACTCAAGTCTCTATGAACATGACCATTTTCCACAAGGGAGACAGACTCCAGAGTATGAGAGAAAATGTAAATTTAAGCCACCTCAAAAAATTCTTTTTGATAAAGCAAAAGCTAGCTTAAAGGGAAAATTGTAGAAAAAAAAAAAGAAAGAGCTAAAATCATCTAATGTTCTACTTTAAGAAGGCTATGTTTAAAAAGACAACTAACTAGAAAAAAACCCCACAACAACAACAAAGATAAGGGTAGCATCAACATAAGAGGAAGAAGAAATATGTAGAACATCAGATAGAAAGCTAATCCTTCACAAAGAAATCAGAGGCCACATCCTGCCAATACCACCACCACCACTACCACTACCACCACCAATAACAACAACAAAATGGAGTTATAATCCAGACAGGACAGACTTTAAAGTAACAACAAGAATACATTAATACATTTACAACAATCAATTCAACAATTTACATAAATGAAATACGGTCCTGAAATAGAACATCCAAAGTGACTTAACTTGGAATAGAAATTTTGAATACTATTATATCAATCAGAGATACTGAATTAATAATGTAAATATTTCCATCTGGAAAAGCTTGGACACAGCTGCGTTCCCGGTAGAATTTTTCTCAAACTTAAGACTTCTCCCCGGTTTTCAGTGTTACAGTTCTTTTGGGGGATAGCTCAGCAGGGTCGTCTTCTTCCCTTCAGAGTGTCCAGGCACCTGAGAGGGCAGGCACTGGACGAAGGAAGGAAGCCCAGCTGGCTGGCAGTCTTGTTGCGCGAGATGTTGCTCCAGATGTTGAGATCCCCCCAAAAGAACCAGAAAGGCTAGAAACCACTGTAAATACAAGGGGAATCTTTAATGTTTCAGCTCAAACTGGATGACTTGGACACCAAATCAAAGGTATTGGGAAGTGACCCCCGGATGTTGGTCTGGGGACTTTTTTTTTATAAGTTCCTCTAGTGCCCCTCAAGCAGGGGCATCCTAGTTTGGCAATTATTTATTGGTTGAGTAATATAAGGGGGGGTCTAAAGTCCAAAAGGTGCCAGGCTACATAAAAAAGCGCCAAGACCACCCATCGCTTAACTTTCTTTGTTCTCTTTGTTCACCTCTTTGCCCAGGAAAGCGGTTGTTTTTCTATCTTTGGTGGGGCAGGTCAGTTGCTAGGTAACGCTATCTTTGGTGGGGCTCTTCCTTGAGCTTTTTTTTTTTTTTTTTTTAATGTCCTTTCCTAACTTTTAAGTCTGTTTCTTCAAATAACTTTGTGACCCATTAGATAGGCCATTTGTGGCTCTGGTGGTTTGTTAGGGAACTTAGCTCAGGAGGGAATGCACTCCCCAGCTATCCCCTAGGTCTGTCTATACTGAGGTTTAGCCAAGTTTTCAAAATCTTTTAGGCCTTTCATCCTCTCAGTCTGAGGATCCCAGTCCGTGGCAAATGCTCGTAGAGAGAAAGCCTTTTCTGGAGCAGCTCTTCAAGTGTTACAACCTTTTAGCTCAAAGCTCTCCCAGGGAAACTGCAGCTCTTAGATGCTATCCGGTGAAACAGCTTATACACTTTATTCTGGGTGAAGGAGGGCTACACGAATCTTGGAGGAGTGGGATGGCATATCATTCCTGGGGCTGGGATGCTGGCGATGCTTTATTTCCATGGAGAGGAATTCCAGGTGCTAGGCTACATGACCACTCTGAGAACTGCGGAGGTAGGTAGCGGGTGGAGACTAGGAGCTCCCCGACAGGCTGGCACAGAACAGGGAGGGAGCGATCCTCAACTCCTGTCAATCTCAAGACAGCTATTTTCAGAGTTTGGACACGTCTCCATCTCACTCTAGCTCCATGCCAGATTCCCTGATGGCATGGGCCACATGCCGTACAACATTATAGGGAAAAGGCCCATATACTCATTTCAGTATATGATTAAACAAACAAACAAACACAAAACAAAAACCATTTGACAGCATTCAAAGTCTTAATAAAAACTTTCAGCAAAACATGAAGCCTAACACTGATGAGAGAGAGTTCTGAAAATCCCAGAGACGATCTCACGTTTGCTGTTGAAAAAGCAATGTCTATTCCCCGCAAGGCTGGGACATAAACATGGGTGTCCACTCTCACCATGTCACGGTGTGTTCTCTAGATAAAGTAGTTACAGTTCCACAGTCATACAAAGCAGCAAAGGGCAGAAAGACAGAAAGGTAAAAGCAGAAATCTCCCACTTGCAGACCATGTGGTTGCAAATGTGGATAATCCAACTGGTACACTATCAGAAGTAAAGGATAAATTTAAAAAAGAAGGTGCATGATTGTGCTTAGCCACATTCCTGTCACTGCCACAGTAGAGCTGGGAGAACAGCTTGAAGAGGGAAGGAAAGAGCTGCTTTGATTGATGGCTTCAGGTCCTGTTGGCTGACTTCCAGACAGACACCACGCTCAAGGGCTGTGCAGAGCCAATTGGTTTCCTGCAGCTAGAAGCAGAGATCTAGGAAGGACCACCCCAAGGGTATGACCCCCAAGCCCTGCTCCCCTCAAGCGGGTCCCACTTCCCGAGTGCCAAAGCAACTTATTTGGGAATTTTTTTTCGCAATACTAATGAATCAGATGATTATTTGAATGAAAACAGAAAGAATGGTAGAAGGCTTTTTTCTCCTCATAGGTTTAACTTAACTGATTTTGTTTCTATAGTTTTACTTGTTTATCTTAAAATATTAAAACTTAGTAATACATTTTGACCATATTTAATCCTCTCAACTCCTCTCAGATTTATCTTCTCCTTCTTCATCTATTCAACTCGGTGTCCTCTTTTATTTTCTTCCTCCCTCAAGTACTATTTTTGCTACCCTGAGGTTCATGGATGTGTGGCCTTTAGCTGCAATATAGTCAACTTAGTAGTGGTAACTCTCTTAAAGAAAACTGACTCTCAGTAGCTGCCAATTGTCTATAGCTTCTTTGGTAGAGGTGGGACTCCCTGTCTACTTCCATTCTCTGTCCTGGCATGCTGAATCTGTGCATGGCTCCAGGGATAGGACCTGACCAGGTCAGTGGGGGAATGAAGGAAAGATAAACCCACAGATATATAGAGGACCTGGGATTGGGTTGAGTGGGCTCCGTGATTGAGAAAACATTAGCTTAGTGTGTTTGTTGTAGAGTTGAACAGGAAGGCAAGGCAGGTCATGGCATACAGCTGACCCAAGGAAGCAGGGTTAGCTAATCTTGACAGGAGTGGTCTGTGTGTGGGAGCATTCTTCAGGCTATAAGCAGGAGGAGGAAGCTATGGTGGACATTCTCTGCACACTTTCAACATTCACACTTTGATAGGAGGAAGAATCCTGAGTCTCTCCTGGCCCAGGGTCTGGCACACAGGTGGAGCCTAGGCATTGGAGGTCTTAACATACCCATGCCCTTATCAACAATACACATTTTTTCAGGACTTCATTCACTCAGGGATTTCCCCAGGATTTAGTCTGGCTTGGGCTTGCAAAGGTCTTGTACATGCTGCCATAACTGCTATCAGTTCATAGGTACTGCTATCAATGGCCTTGTGTTCACAGGACACCATTTCTCTGTATTCACTCTCTGTCTCTGGATTTTAAATCTTTTACATCCCCATTTCATAATTATCCCTAAACTTTGGGAAGAAGAGGTGCATGATAGATGTTCCATTTAGGGCTGAGCATTTTCAGGCTCTTATTTTCTGTACCTTGGCCACCATTTGGGTCTCTGTGTTGATCACTATTGCAAATAGAAGATTCTCTGAAGAGGGCTGAGAGATGCATTAATCTATGGGTATAGCAATAAGTCATTAGGAGTTAATTTAATATTATGTCTATTTAGCAGAATAATAGTACATTCTTATGACCTGTCTAGGCATAGGTTTTTAGCCCAATAATTGTGACAGCTATTGACTTCCTCTTGTGGAGTGGAACTTCAATTCAATCATAAAGTAATGGCTACTCCCATGGATGTTTATGCAGCAATGGCTCCAGTGAGCATGTTTTGAGGGCTAGTCATCAATGTAGCTTGCATGGTTCATAGCTGGGTAGAATTGATATTTACTTTTCTCCTCCAGTAGGATGCATGGCACCTTCCTACACTATGATAGTGAGCCACTATGAAAGAGGGTTCCAGATGATAACCAGAGTAATAACACCATGTTCAGTGAGCACTAGGGTCTAACAATCAAGTTCTAGAGGGTAACCAAGAACATTGGCAATAGCCAGTATTTGGTGATATTAGGATTGTATGTAAGGGTCCAAAAATCATTGAAGGAAAACCCCAGACCCAAATGACATGTAAAAACAAAGAGCATTTATTCTGCAGAAACAGCCTACATGCAGGGTACATTATGTGTCTATGCACATACATACATACATACAAAATGGCAGCGACCCTGGTCAAAGGCATCAAAGGGACCTAGGGGACTTCTAAGAGTCCTTCTAACCTGATTGGGTGGGCTAAGGAGGAATCACAGGTGGCATAAGCTGTGGGCCATCACTCAAATTATAGGTATTAGGCCATATATAGTCACATTAGCGACTGATTGGCTCAGATTTTTTTCCACATGCGATCTTTGTGGAACCAGGAACAGCCTGTTACATGACTACAGCTGGGATTGGTTGGTGTCTTCTGTCAAGGGCCTTTTAGCAACGCCCAACCCTCTCAGTACCGTCCAACAATTCCAAAAGAAGAAACCCATTTCTGGGGCTGGTCTTTTAATTAGTTAGCCTGTGGTATCTAATATGGGCATTGTTGTTGTATTATATAGTAACTACAAGTGTATGTGTGTGTGTGGTGTGTGTGTGTGTGATTAAGGGAGCTTCTACAGTAATATGAGTAGGTTTTCATATGACTCTTTGGAAGAGTGCTTAGTTATTTACCCCTACTCATTTCTCATTTGAATTTAGTGACACCCCCTTTTCTTGCTGATGCCACACTTTGCTTTTTTCCCTACCATTTTATTTCTCTATTCGAGTGCCCCTATAATTAGTCTTAATAAAACTACTAACTGTAAATTTGCTACTTTAATATTTTCTACTCTTATAATTATTATTTTTCTCCCTTAACTTTTTTTTGAAGTCTTCCTAAATTTTATTGGCCCTGAAATAGAATACAGATCGAGCATAAACCCCTCCAAAACAGTTATTTAAAAAACAAAAATTCACCAAAAAAACCATTTGAATATAAAGTCTAACCTTCTCCTCAGCCTCTGTGGGGTGGGCTATTGTCCTTAATGAAGGGAGATTGCCCCACCCCGACCCCCCACCAATTCCAGGTTTGAATTTAGTGACTATAGGGCAGATCACCAAGTGTCAAGATAATTCACAGCAATGCACATAAGATTCCCCTAGGTTAAGTAGAAGAAGGATGGGCTGAGGGGAGCTCTGGGCTAGAGGTACTGCATGGGGGGACAGGACAGCCTTTTGGGGCTGAACCCTAGGGAACAATAAAACCAAATACCAAGTACGTTTTACATGGATTGTATGACCTATAGTGACAGCTGAATCACTAATACTGAAATCTTCTTACCTAATGTCTTTGGCCAAAATATCATTTTTAATATAGTATATACTTCCCAGAAGCAGAGTGGGGTGTAGTAAAAATAATGAAGCTAAAATAATTCTGTCTCTAATAGTGCATTAGCAAAAAAAAAAAAAAAAAGAGTAGAAATCAATATTGTTAGATATCAGTAGAATATATGATACTGGTAAAAATTAAAAGAGGACACATACGACAAAAAGCAGGAAGCAGCTGCTCTGAAGTGGAGAAAAGCAGGTGGGGGTGTGAAGGGATAAGGCCAGAATCCCAGCAGTTTTCCGTATGTAGCCCCAGGGGGCAGCATGCCTAGTGATGAGGCCTGGGTTGGGGTTTGTTAGAAGGAGGACCCACTCACCACTTTGGATTGGGTAAGATGAGGAAGGATGCCTGGGTGACCCAGAGAGAAAGGCTACTCTGACTCATCATACTGTGTGTGATGAAGCGTGGATACACATCACACTGTGTATCCATGACCTAGTTAGCCCCAGGGAAAGCAGTTTAGAACTCCGGGCAGGGAAAATACTAAAGTCAGGTATAAATGTTTCTTCCTTTGGCGACAGGTTTAGACACACATGAATAAGTTTGACGGTTCTCGTCCTCTCTGCAGTGGAAGATAACTGGAGATTGGAGAGGACAGGGACAGACTTAGAGACAGAACCAGGAACATGGACTAACATGGGGTAGCCCTGCTCATAGACCTTACTCAAAGGCTCCCAACATGCACTGGGGCAGGCAGCTTTCTACCTTATTAGTTCATCTCTTGAATGTATTATTTCCTTCATCCCTTCATCCCTCCTTAATTAGAAACTGAGTTCCTAAACACAGGGACAAGGCTTATTGGGACTAAACTTGTAATAGACCCAACAGGGGAGGTCGAAGAAATAAGAACGACTAAACGTCTCTTTACTTGCCAATCATAACAAAGCCTAAATAACTCTAAAAGGGATGGACAGTAAATGGCCAAATCCTAGGTCAGTTGGTATGCTAAAATGATAAATGCAAGGCCCTACCTCTGTCTGTAAACCACACAACACCCCAACACTGCAAATCACAAGACCTGAAAGAAAAAGGCAAGGGGTGGACGCTTGCTATTAACCAATGGTACTTTACACGTGAGTCCCAGAGGACAACAGTAAGGTGTGTGTGTGTGTGTGTGTGTGTGTGTGTGTGTGTGTGTTTGTTTGTTTGTCAAATAAAAAGGAACAAGCCTCTAAGCTGGGGAAACGGTCTCTTTTAGAAATCTAGTTGAATGTGACAAAGAAGGAAAAGGAGATTCCATTGGCACCACAGTGGGCCATTTGTTTGCCCAAGGATATGATTGGGGAAACTGAAGAACTGAATTTGATCCCACGGCTATACTTAATGGTTGGTATGACTCCAAGCTTTTCTAGTTAGTGGCTCCAGCATAGTGTTAGTTAGGCAGAACTATAGGAGTGTGGGGAGCAAGGGAGAAGATGGAGGCAGGGTCCCTAAAGGCTGAATGCCCACTACATGGACTAATTCATCAATGCACTGTTTGGTGTTTCCTTGCTGGATCCAGTGCAGGGTCTTGTATTTGTCTCATCCCAGTCACATGCTATTATCATGGATCATGCCGTTGGCAGTCTTCTTGGAGTCACGTTAGGCATTGACCAGCTCAGATGTAAGGACCTTAAGATGCTTCTGCACGTGCTCATTCTTCTCTGCCTCAGTGGTCCTTTCCTCCTCCCTGCAGTTCTTGGCCATAGCATCAGCCAACAGGTCAGCACTGGCCTCTGCCTCATTCTTTTTTAAAAAACATTTTATTAATTTATTCATATTATATCTCAATTGTTATTCCATCCCTTGCATCCTCCCATTCTTCCCTCCCTCCCACTTTCCCTTTACTCCCCTCCCCTACGACTGTGACTGAGGGGGACCTCCTCCCCCTGTATATGCTTATAGGGTATCAAGTCTCTTCTTGGTAGCTATTATGGCACCAGCCAAAGACAATATGTGCAGTAAACTTCAAATCCCTACACAGATCTAGCCAATGGACAGGACATTCTCCACAGTTGAGCGGAGAGTGGGGACTGACTTTCACAAGAACTCTGGTGCCCCATATTTGACCGCATCCCCTGGATGGGGAGGTCTGGTGGCACTCTGCCCCATTCTTTTTTTTTAATTTTTAAAATTAATTTATTCTTGTTATCTCAATGGTTATCTCATCCCTTGTATCCTCCCCTTCTTCCTTCCCTCCCATTTTCCCCTTATTCCTCTCACCTATGACTGTTCCTGAGGGGGATTACCTCCCCCTGTATATGCTCATAGGGTATCAAGTCTCTTCTCGGTAACCTGCTGTCCTTCCTCTGAGTGCCACCAGGAAACATAAGAGGGGAGGACATCCCATTGAGACTCTGGATGAGAGAAGCATGGGAGAATAGCAAAGTTTCCTTATCACTTTCCTGGTAAGTGAAGGCTTTCATGGGATATTGCCCCTTGGGTTAGTATCCTGCTTATCTTGTACAATCTCAGCAGAGACTGATGCGTGCCTTTCTATTTTCATTATTTTTTTTTTTCAGTATTTATTTTAAGACTGGAAATTTCCACCTCAGCTTGGCAACACCCTTCGGGCTTTCATATGCACTTTAATCATGTTTGCGCTCTTTAAAAAATCATTTATATTCTCAGATGTACTGTGCATGCGGAAGTTAGAGGACAATGTGGGTGAATTGGTTATCTCCTTTCATCATGTGACCTCTTGGAATTCAACTCAGGTTCTCTGTGTTAGTAGCAAGTGCCTTTACCAGCTACTGAGCTACTTTGCCACCCCTAGTGTTCTTATTTATTCAAATTATTTTTATTTACTTTGTACGTCTGGGCTTATATTACTCAGTCTGTTTTGTAAAATGACTGTGGGGTTATCTATTTGGACTTGTCATTTTATTGCTTATACGTCAAATGCTTTTGAATCCATGCTATTAGGCATGTGCAATTTAGAATTGCTTGCTTTTATAAGTAATAAAAAGAAGCAGGAATCTTTCACTTATTAAAATAGTCTTGGTACATGTTTTCCTTTCGATCGTTTATTTTTGGGGACTTTTAGCAAATTTTATGTATTTGGATTATGTATTTTTAATCCATGGTGACAATCCTAAATATTTAAGTAAGACTTTCATTTTATTTTATTTTTACCTTACCATTTTATTTCATTGCCTTATCTATTTTATTATTATATTAAGATGAAATCATCCTATGTAGCCAGGCCTGGTCCCCGACTTGTTACATATCTTAGGCTGCTCTTCAGGTCACCTATGCCTGAGGCTCTTGAGTGCTAGGATTATTGCAGTGTCCGTGCTATCCCACCTGGCTGAAAACCCCCCTTTACATGTAACAGTGCTGCGGAAGCGCCTGGCTTTAAACCTATCGCTTTATTGACCCTATGGTTTTTTTTCCTGCCATCTTTTTTGACTTACTTGATGATTTGGTTGAGACTTATTTATTTACTCTGCCACAGTCGCTCACTCGATATCTTCAGTAGTATGATGTGATGTAGAGACAGCGTTCATCTTTAACTCATTACAGGGCCAACTGGAATTGACTTCCTTACTACTCTTCAATCCTTAGTTTCTTGAAACAAAAATTCTTCCGTATCTTATATCTTTGGATTCTCATTCGTAAAATGTTAGCTCTTTCCTGCTTTGATTATTTCTGCTTTTGTCTACATCTCCTCCCTCCTTTTGACTTTGATGGCCCTAGACAGTAATCCTGTTACTGATCTAAATCTTGAGACTCAGAGGAGACTGCAGTCTCCTCTCTCAGGACGTCTTGCTCCAGTCTGCAGTTCCATCGCGGCTCTCACTTCCTGACTTCAGCGGCTGCTGCGCCCCAAGCTGTCAGGCAATGTTACATCTTTGCCACTCAAGTTTTGCAGCACCTACTCAGCGATGGGCAGTGTCTGCATGAAGAAAAATTTACACCGCTTGCTGATTCAGTAATGCGCTAAAAAGAATTGTATCCAGAGTCTTTTTGTTTGGATGCAGAAGAGCCTGCGCTTTTCAGTCTGTTGTTCTGAAGGTGGCAGCAATGAGTTACTGTGCTGGCTTACCTCTGGGCACAGTGCCTGTGTCCTGTGTGCTGCTGTGGTTTTTAGTGCTGCCTTTTTTCTACTGTGTGTCATGAGTGATGTTCCTGGTCTTCAAGTACACGCAGACTTTTATTTTTGAAGTGCCAAATATGTTATATTTGTCAGTGTTATACTTGATAGGTGGAATCACTACACACTAATTTTCCACTTTATAGCATGATACACAACATTTGTATTTTCTTTATATTTTCTTCTTTAATTATAATTTAATTATTTTAGTTTTTTGCTTTTTATGTTATACAGAGTTTATTAAATGAGCATGAGGGGAGAAGGAAGGGGGGAAGGCTACCCAAGAGAGAAAGAGAGTAAAGGGGGGGGGGTTAGAAGAGAGAGAGGGTAGAGAGAGCGATTTAATTATTTTGAAATGAGTTATTTGGTGGAATGTTCAAGTCTATTGAAGGTATTATTTTATATCTTTAAGCTGCACACATAGCTCTTAAATTTTTATATAACATTAGGTGTCTACACGTACACATAAGATATGCATTGCATACTGTGAAGAAATACACAAATATGACCATCTTTATATGTCATCTGGCAGAAAATATTTTAATTTAGATTAGACTTGATTTTTCTCTTAATTATTGGCTTCATATAACAAACAAAGCTTTAGCTGTATTTAGTTTTAAAAATATACATTATTGTTTAACTAAACTGGATTGCATTAGATTACTGGATAATAACTGAGATATATTTTATTCTCCTATGAGACTCTCAGTTTGTGTTCTGAGACATTTTTGGTGTCACATGGCAGTGGTAGAAGCATTACTGTCACCCACTGTACAGAGGCTGGGGACACCACGTGGCATCTTACAATGTGCAAATGCACCCCACACCAAGGAGTGGCCTAGCCCTACATTAGCTGCTTTTCTCACAGAGACAGAATACTTCAGAATCTCAACCTACAGAAGGAATAGTTTATTTGGCTCACAGTTTGAAAATAAGATCTACTCTGGCAGGGTAATTGTGGCAACAGGTGGTTGCAGCTGTGATGACAGAAGTGTGAGCGTAGTCACATGGTACATAGTGAGGAATCAGAAAGAGAGAGATGGGTTCTGAGGCAAAGGACACTTTCTCCTTTTTATTCTGTGAGTAACCTAGTCAATAGGATGGTAGCTCTCATATTTAGGGTTGGTATTCTCTCTTTAGTTAAATCTCTCTGGAAACACCTTCGTAAGTGTACCCAGAGGTTGGACTTCTACATCCAAACCCCGTCAAGCTGATAACGAAGATTAGCTCCCATAAACCTTCCCCTTGTCAACGTGACACCCAAATTCAATACTTCAGGTCTTAAAATTTCACTTTTGTTTCCTATTTTCATGCTCATTTCATAATACAAAATCTGTTTAGCCCATCTAAGAATCTTTAGTGTCTTAGAGCTTTAACATTGTTCAAAAGTCTGACTGCAGACTCTTTATGGAGATGCAGGTCAGCTTAACTGTGCTCCCTTATAAAGTCAAAAGCAAGTAAGAAACAACAATAAAAGTATCAAGCTACATTCCAAGACACAGAGTAAACATTCCCATTCCAAAAGGGAGGAAAGAAGCACATTTTGCAGTTCCATATGTGACACTTGGGCCTTGTGACATAATCATTTGGGCTCCAACAATCTTGAGTAGCTCTGCCTCTGCAGTCGTCTCACCTGTAGCACATACATAACTTTTTTCTTGGGTTGGATCTTTTCTGTGCCTGCAGCTTTCCTTGGTAAACATCCATGATTCTGGTGACTTCAGTGTCTTGGGATCACCACTATAATTTAGGCTTTGACTCAATAGCATCATTAGAGGCCCATTAAGGCCTTCTTGCAGGGGTCTTACCCTGAGACACAATGCTTGGTCTCAGCGTGTTTGCTGTACCCTGACAGAAGCCTCCACAACTCTGTAAAGCTTGAATTTTGTGTACTTGTAACACAAGCAGAATGTGGGTCATGCTATCAGGTTTTGCTGCTGGCTTAAGGTATAGCATGGTAACATGACATGATCGTAGTACCCTCGCTGTAACTTAATGGTTAAACTTGGGAAAACAATTCCATAGATGGTTGTTTTTGAAAAAAGGAACCAACTTAGTGGCATTTTAAAGGCAGGTTTTCTTCTTTCAAATGCATTTGCAATTTTACAAGTTGGAGCCACTCCTACTGTCCCTCTGTAGTGGGAAAGGTTTCTCTTTAACACTACTTATTCAACTCCTTAACAATTACAGCCACTTTTTTTCTGTACCCATCTTGTCTGGAACTATAAACTCCCTTAGACTCATTTCCTCATCAAACTGCACGTTTTTCATGTATTTCTGTTCTCTCACTGTAGATCTACCAAGAGCAGCAAGGGATAACCCCACCAAGTCCTGGGTGTTTCTCTCTTGAAATTTCTCCAACAAATAAAACACATTACCTTCACTGAAGTTTTCAAGATATAGGCCGAAAACAGCCAGACTTTTTTTACCATAATGTAACACTAATGACCTACAGTCCATTTTATGGTAGAGTCTTGTTCCCCCTGGAACCCCATGGGCACATTTTCCAATCCCTGATGCTTCTGACATCCTGGTATTTTACACTTCCACCAGAATGGCCCGTCGACGCTTATAACATTTGTGGTTCTATGGTCTCAGCTGTAAAGTCTTCCACATTCTCCTACAAGGCAGTTGCAAGTGCCTAAGGACAACGTTGTCAACTTGACTGGATTTAAACACTATGGCCATCACAGTGTTTTCAGAACAGTTTAACCAAAGAGGAAAGACCCCTCCCCTTAAGTGTGGATGGTACCATTTTTATGGACTGAGGAACTAAATTATTATTAAAGGTGAAACAGTGATGTGTTGGCATTCATCTTTTCCTGCTTCCTGAGTGTGGATGCAGTGTGACCAACATCCTCGTGTTCCTATTGCCATGCTTTCCCTGCCATGATGGATTACACCCTCACACCCTAGGCCTGAATCAACTCTCCCCTTTTACTTTACTTTTGCCAATTTGTTGTTATGTAAGGATACATGTAATGAATGCCACAATAGCCCAACTCCCCTGCCCTGTACCAAATCTCCTGTATTATTATTTTCTAATTGCTATAACAAAATGCTTGGCAAAAACAACTTAATGAAGGGAGATTTTTGTTTTGCCTCACAATTTGAGGGTATCATAATGGAGAAAGTGACAGTAGTGACTTTAGATGTGGGGGTAGAAACATAAAAGAGATGGCCATATTGTGACAACAGGTAGGAAGGAGGGAGAAACGAATGCTGGTACTCAGCTTGGCTTTTCCCCACTTTTTATTCAGTCTGAGACACCAGCCTACGGAATCGTGTGTGTGGGTTTTCCTTTCTAAGTTATATCTGATGAAGTTGACAGGCTTCAAATGTTGGTAACACTGGAGCTGAGCAGCCCTGCTATAAGTAGATTATCCTTCTGATATAGCTAATGTTAAAAACCAAGTTGAATTGAGTCCACCCCACCCCCAAAACCCAAGCCAATAGCATAACGCATATATGCAGAAGACCTGGTGCAGACTTTTCCAGGGCTTGTGTTTGCTGCTTCAGTCTTAACTCATCTGAGCAGCCCTGCTTAGCTGATTCAGTGGGCATGTCCTCCTAGCATCCTACACCCCCTCTGACTCTTACAGTCTTTCCTTTCCCTCTGAGTTCTCTGAGCTCTAAGGGGAGGGTCCCAATAGAGAACGCTGGTGTGTCTCTGACTCTTTTGCCTGCTCTCAGGAACTCTTTTCTCCTATTGGGTTGCGTTGACCAGGCTCAATAGGAGTGTTTTTGCTTTGTCTTATTTTATTTTGTTTTGCTGTGCTTGATTGTTGTCTCTTGGAGGCTCGCTCTTTCCTGAAGGAAAATGGGGCATGGGGGTGTTGTAGAAAATATAAAAATATCTAATAGTCTTTATTATTAGAAAAGGGAAATTGTTGGGGGTTGGTCTGATGCTGTGTATTCTGATGCCAATTGCTGGCCTCCAAGATCTAGTTGCTGCCCTGATGAGCACATTCACAGTACACCTATCCTTGTTGTGTAAACCTTGCTCTACCTATTTTAAGTTGATTGGTTAATAAAAAATGCTGAAGCTTGGGATTTGGCAGAAGAGAGAGGGGCAGAGTTTGAGGTTCACAGGCCTGGCAACGAGGGGCCACGAGGCAGGGAGAGAGGAGACAGGAACAGGAGGAGGAAGAAAGAAGAAGAGATCATGATGTATTAGCATGGAGAGACATACACGGCCAGATCAGCCTGTTGTATTTTAGAATAGCTTCATTTTACCTGAGACTGGGCAGATACTAACTCTCTAAACTGCCCTTATCACTTCCCAGCATCCATCCCAGGCTATCCACTTTAATCATTTCTATCTGTGCTACTTCCCTTCATCCATGTCTCCTCTGGGCAGCAGCTAGATTTTGGGGCCCCATAGTTAGCATCAGACCCAATGGATCTGGGGGAGAGAAGGAGTAAAGGGGGAGCTTGGAGGAGTAGAGGGAGGGAAAACTGTGGTCAGGGTGTCTTGTATGAGAACAATCTATTTTCTTTTTTTTCCCCAAGATATATATTATTTTATTAATTTATTCTTGTTACATCTCAATGGTTATCCCATCCCTTGTCTCCTCCCATTCTTCCCTCCCTCCCATTTTCCCCTTATTCCCCTCCCCTATGACTGTTCCTGAGGGGGATTTCCTCCCCCTGTATATGCTCATAGGGTATCAAGTCTCTTCTTGGTAACCTGCTGTCCTTCCTCTGAGTGCCACCAGGTCTCCCCCTCCAGGGGACATGGTCAAATATGAGGCACCAGAGTATGTGAGAAAGTCATATCCCACTCTCCACTCTACTGTGGAGAATGTTCTGACCATTGGCTAGATCTGGGTAGGGGTTTAAAGTTTACAGCCTGTATTGTCCTTGGCTGGTGCCTTAGTTTGAGTGGGACCCCTGGGCCCTACAAGTAGAACATCATGATAGGCAGATTTGGGCCCAGGGGTCCCGCTCAAATCTATTTAAAAACAAAACAAAACAAAAATAACAACAACAACAAAAACCTAAGTTGATCGAGAGTTGTGTTTAAATTTACAGCTTTGTCATCTTCTAACAAAATTCAACTGGAAACTGGACACGAGGATGAGGATTCTGTAACTTACATTTACACACATTCAAGTGGATATTTTAATATTAGTCTTGCTTTTAGTGGGCTTCCCAGTGAAAATGCAACATGTTAAGGAGGTAATGGGCAGCTGGGCTGCTGTCCTGTCCCACTGCTACGTCCTCTCCCCGAAACCGAGACGGCGGTGTGAGCAGAATCTCTTGTGCTTCCATCAGCTTATTCTACTCTTCTCCATTCTCCGGGAGGCAGGCTCTCATGGGACACATCTCCCATGCTGTGAAAATGACCATGTGCCTCATGAGATGTGCTTTTTTCCTTTTGCTTTAAGGGTTGTAAGAACTGCATTAAAAAAAAATAACTCAAGCTTTCAAAATACACTGGAAATGTAGCTTACTTAAAAGTCCTTCTTTATGGATTGGCATTTTTTTTTTTTTGGTATGCGATCAACTGCTATCTTCCATATAGACTTTAAAATAAAAGGATCGCCTTCTGTTCACATTTAAATTTACCATAGACATTGAGACAAATCATTGAGGAATTCCTACCTCTGCTATTGCACATTTTCCCTCTATGCGTCTTTATTTGTATATATGATAGCAAATTATCTAAAGACTGTGTTAAGGAGTACAACCTTTAATGAGAAAGGATAATTTGTGCCACCTTTATATTCTTCTTTGAATGAAAAAAGAAGTCTGCATATAGTCTCATTTTTAAACCCATCTTTTCTTCTAGGCATTGGCACATCTTCACTTAGTAGAGTATGTTGGAGAACAGACTGCCTTGCTAATAAAGGTACATTAAATGTTCTAAAAAGTGTGTTCTAGCCATTATTCTTTATTTTCTGTTAAAAGAAAAAAGAAAAAAATGTCTGGTAAGAAGGTTACATTAATTATGTCAAAAGCACTGATGGGAGCCTGCCTAGAGATGAAGATATATAATTGTCAAAGATATATAATTATTGATGCTCGCTGTCTTGCTTTGGCCTTTATTTAAAATATGTCTAAAAGGGGGAAATGCACAGTAACTGAAAGCTGCAGAGATTTCCCTCTTAGGACTCTGCTGTGCTATCAAGTAGGAAGGACCAGTCTGTGTGGCCACCAGATGTGGGTAAGAAATACACATTCCTCTGCCTACAGAGCTATTTGACCTAGAATAGCTCCTCTCCATCACTTGTGGCCCAGGTTCCTGGTATAGGTGTGGCCCTGGTTCACATGTCTATGCTTACCTTGGTGTTGTCATGTGTCAGAAGAAAGACTAACACTCTTTTGATTCTTTCTATGTGTGTGGTTTAGCAGAACAGTGGTTAATGCAAGGCGTGGCCATTATCTGCTCCTTTCAGATGGTTCCAGAAGATCAGCGCTTCATGGCTGCCATTGTGCTAATAGTGTGGGTCTCAGCCTTGGCATCATCCTTGATTGACAACATCCCATTTACTGCCACTATGGTAAGTGATGTGTTCCTGTGTGTTTAGGGCCCAACCTCAGTCTGCACCCATGTGGGCTCATTCTTCCTTCCTAAGAATCAGAGCATGAAACCAGCTCTTCTGTTGCTCTTACATGTAAGAAAAACATGTGAGCTGAGTCGGAGGCAGCTGGATATGGAACACTGAGAGGCCAGTGACAGCCTGGGGACAAGGCTTTGTGGAGTATACAGCACATCATGGGTGACTGCCTATTTGAGGAGCCCAGTTGAGTGCTGCTACCCACACCTCCAAGGAAAAAAAGTTTCATTTACTCAAAGGAACTTCAAGACACCAAAAAAACCGAGTTATTGCCTTTATTATATTCAAATGTAGAAGTTATTTATTCTGAGCAGCTTGTATGGCTTTTGGTACTTGGCCTGCGCAAGGATTTAAGTCTCCATTTGATTCTAACTCAGAACCAACACCAAGACCCCCATCCCTAGGACCTTTTGTGCATCATTAATGGTTTGGCTTAAGGGAGGACTGTGAACATTGGTGTGAAAAGCAAAAGTGAGAATAGAGACTTAAATGTAAGAGCTGGGCCCTGCCACAAACAGTTCAGGGCCCAAGAGAGCTCAGTACAGGGCAAAAGGGTGGGTGTCCTCCCAGCAGGATGCTGGTGATAGAGTTCTCCCTGTTTTCTTGAGGTCCTAAGGTGTCCCTCCATCCCCTACAGAGGGTCCATATATCATGTCATAGTGTTCTGGGAACAAGGGATCCCCAAGGATGAGTACAGCACAGCTGGCAATGTGAGGAGAGGGCTAGCCAGACTCAGCCCTCTCTTCTTCTAATCCACATTCTCTGAACTACCTTCTCAGCCTGGAATTCATTTTCTGCTAAGTTTCATCCTCTAGTGACCCAGTGTCATTCTTGTTTCAATGTGTGGGTTTGGGAATTCTGAACTAACTCGATGGCGGCTATTTCTACTGGTCACACCTGGAACAAGATACATGAGATCTTCAGGCATCCAGAATGGTGCATTTAAGGAGTTCTGAGAGCCTGTAAAATTTAGAACAACCATATTCTTAGGTGTAAAACCCTGAATGTTTCCCCCCTGAGTAATAATAAACAAGATAGTGTTATTTATGAGCATGTCTTACTAGGCAGAGACTATGCAATAAAGCAAGAGAAACAAGGAGAGGATTAGAAATGGAGATGTTTAACTTTAGTAACTATTAATCTATATATTAGACAACTCAAAAGAATCTACTAATTAACAATTAGGATTGGTAGGTGACTTTTTGCAGATACTATAGAGATAAAAGCCAGTTAATAAAATCATCTGTAGGCACAGGAAAGTAGCAATGAGAACTTGAAATCGATACCTGTGTCAAGTGCATCTTCAGCTCCCGAGATAACAAGGCAACCTTGCACATTTGTCCTGTCCTGATGAGGTCATATCATGTGGTCCCAGGACATAAATATTTGTGACAGCCTTTATCTGTTATTCTTGCTGGCACTGTAATATCAGAAGGAAAGACAAACACGGAAATGAACAACTCTAGGATAGCACAGGCTTAATTTGGGAAGGGCCAGAGGAGGAGAGCACTCTAGTCTAAGAAACCAGAGAGGCTGTTATTGCTCTGTAAGGCAGAAAAAGGAAAGAGGAAAAGGGACAGACATATTCTTTTTGGGGTTGTGGTGACTATCGTTATGGTAGCTAGGGAAATAGGTAGTGACATAAGGAATGTTACGTGATGCGTGAACATCTCTCATGATCAGTTATTGCTGGGGGTGGATGGGATGGAAAGAACAAGAATATGAAAGACTTAATTTTGGAATTGTTATTGTCATCTCTTGCTAAAATTAGGGAGCTTCACAAAATGACATGGCTCTGGGTAATAGTCCTGAATGCACCCTGTTGAAATTATTTTTTGTGGAAGCATCAACATTTCCAGACTAAAATCTTACTGGAAGTGAACTGAAGGTACCCCATATTGGAAACCACAGAGTCTATTGTTGTTTGGATATGACTCATTGTTGTGTTTGAATGTGACTCTTGCTAGCTTGGTGTATCATGAGAGTATCCATTTGTGGGGACCATCATCTGGCATTCTCTAAGTCACTATTCATTTCCCCAACTACCACTGCCTGAGCTTCCATTTCTGTTCCTATAAGTAACCCATACTCCTGTAAGTAACCCCAGCAAAAGCCAATGGCTCACCAAATTGGACTTTGGTTATATACTTTCATCTGTTGTTGTTTTCTTATCTGGAGTGAGTACATGTTTGCTTATGCCTCCCCAGGAATAGTGTCACTCAACAACTTGGCGTATTGTTTCCCTCCAAGCTGACACACATAGATCAAGATTCTCCATTCAGTCCCTTCCACGGTGTGGTACTAAAGAAGATGATACTCTGTCTTGATGCCTTTTCTACTACTGTGATAAAATACTGTGACCAAGGCAACTTACAAAGGAAGCATTTAATTTGGCTTAACATTTCAGAGGGTTAGCGTGAACTATGGCCAAGTGAAGGAGCAGTTGAGAGCTCATATCTTGATTTACTATCTTGAGGTGGATGGAAAGCACCAAGCGTTGCATGAATCTTTAGGAATCTCAAAGCCTGCTTCCAGTGACAAACTTTCCCAACTAGGCCACACCTCCTAATCCTTCCCAAACAGATCCACCAACTGGCAAAAAATGTATGAGCCTATGGGTGCCATTTTCATTCTAACCACCATGTATTCAAGTTCTAAGAAGTTGGGAAGATAAAAACATTATTAAGGAACTAATCTGTAATGTTTTGTTTCTTGAAAGCAAAACAAATAGAAAGTGCTGAGACAGGAAATAAATATTCAATCTTCCTCATGTGCTTATGAGCAGAGTTCTGTAAACATCTATTTGCATGGGCATCTCATGGAGTAGTTAGATCTTATATGGACATTTCTTTGCTTTTCTAATCACCCATGTCTTAAATATAGGAGGTCTTCTTATGGCTTGAACTTTTGCACACTTCAGCACAGTTTTTCATTGTGTGCTTTATAGTTGTGTTTGGCATCAAAGGTTTATTGCTTATGTGATTTATTTCTTTTATACTGTGGGAGGTTTCTATCTTCTCCACAAGTCTCTGCTGTGTCTTGTCCAATCCTTTATTTTTGCTCCTTTAAAATATTGTTTCTTGGGCTGGAGAGGTGGATTGGCAGTTAAGAGTATTGACATCCACATAATGGCTCACAATCATCTCTAAGTCCAATCTCAGGGGATCTGATAGCCTCTTCAGGGGGGTACCAGGAATGCACATGATGCACAGACATAATAATGACAGAACATAGTTTGCATTAAAATAAAAAATTATATATTTTTAAATTTCTTTGTAGTTTCTTTTCTTTTCTTTCTTTCTTTCTTTCTTTTTTAAAGACACCATACCCATAGGTTTTAATTTTTTTTCATGGAGATAACCTTAGCAGGTAACAACTTTATTCATACTATTTTAGCAAGAACCATTTTATTTGTAATGCATATAAAATGACATTGGTATTTTAATCTGTAGGCAGGCACAGTGAGTTCACCCTTGCTTGGGTGAGTGCAAAGCCAATAAGCACACAAGGCAATAGAAGAGTGGAGAAAGCTTTGTTATTTGTACAAGGAAGAAGAGCCCTGGGATAACTCCCAAAGCATCAGTTCCTTAAACAAAGGAGACAGAGGGAATTTATTAGGGAAACTCATGCATATTCAGGTTGAAAAAAAAAGTCATGCCTGGCAAAAATAGATAAAATGTGAATTAATCACAGTAGGTTACTTCTCCCAGAGTAACTCTTTGTTTACCTTTTTTCCACTCTACCATCCTTCAGACACTGCCAGTGCTTACAGTGTTCCCCAGAGTCGCAGACTCCATCTCTACCTGTCCCTCCTGCTGGGCCTCCCCTATCTGAGACATGCCATTGTATCAGTAGAGGTAGGGTGCTTGTCTTTACTCTGGTGCTAGAATCTCCTTTGCCTTTGCTTGGTTGATCTTGCCTATGCTAATAGCTCTTGCATTCAGCTCCTCTCTTCTCTGTCCCGGCTCCTGCACATGCATGATTGCTGATGGAGATTGGGAATCCTAGGCCTGTGCTTGCAGAGTATGATGGCAAGCACGACGCAGATGCATTCTTTTGATCCTGTGGTTTTAGTTAGCACCATGTGTGGAAAGCGATACAGGGACCTCTGGACTCGAAGGGTGTATATGAGGGGGTGGGGCATGGGAATAAAGGGTGGGGTTAGGGGAGGGGGCAATAAAGTGACTGCCAGCTTGACTACTCCATTATTAGGGTAAAAAATTTTCTTTATTGTGACTTAGAGAGAGAACATATCCAGAGGCATCTGGAGGAGTCCAGAGCAGAGAGAAAGAGAAAACAGACTGGACATGGCCAGCTCTAGAGAAGCAGAAGAGTGGGGGAGAATAGTTGGGGGTAGTGCTGTAGCAAGAGACAGAGAATAGCCCAGAGAGAGTGAATCAGAAGGGAACAAGAGGATAGAGACATGGCAAGAGAGAGTGAATAAATAAGAGCGTGAATAATGAAAGAGAATAGCAAGAGAGAGAATAGAGTCAGAGTGGGTGGAGAAATCCCGTGGATTATAAGGAGGATAAGTGTGGGGAAGCAGGGGGAGGAGGGAAGGGCAGGGTGCTATCATGGACTTTGAACTGTGTAACAGATAACTGTGGCACTGAGGGAGCCTGGAGGCCAGCATGGGCTTTGATATGCTGCTAGGCATCATAGGTAGCCACATGTCCCTTTGGGCAGAGGTAAGGGGAATGACTCCTTCTGGCAGCTGGGAACCAATGTCACAAGTTCCTAAGGAAGGCTGGCTTTTATCTAACCACCAAGAATCCTTCTGTAGTTTGGCTTGAGCTCATTTCTAGACATGGACAGCCTGAGACCTAGCGGTGGGGTTGCAGAGTACATGTGTTGCCCAGGGCCAGTTAGGTGGAAATAGCCAGCTGCCTATTGCTGCTTTGGGTTTAATTTTTACCTTTGCAATCAGTGATATCCTCCCTGCCACTGCTTAATAAAAGGTCAGGGCTTAAGAGTCTCTCTGCTCCTTCTTCCATCCCCTTTGTTTTTTCAAAATAATTTTTTATTTATTATATTTTATTCACACTACATCTCAATTGCTATCTCCCCCCCCCACTCTTATCTTCCCGTTCCCACCATCCCTCCATCTTCTGCCCTATTCCCCTCCTTTAGACCTCTCCTTTGTCACTTCTGGGTGTTTCTAGGTCACTGTTGTTATAGACTAAGAGCTGTGGCTAGCACTGTCTTGGGCTCTTCCTGTCAATGCTGTTAACAGTGAAAGATTAAACAGTATTTACTATGACTAATATTTCATGCAATGAGGACAGCCATAAAGTATCTGAAGTGGGAAGCATAAGGCCCCTGCTCCTCACTACATGCCAGCGTTAGTCCCTTGCTTGTTTGAGGTAAAGGGAAAGCTGACCAGGCTGGGGCAATAGAAGATACGGGAATCTGGGTGTCAGGATATTTTAATATTTGAACACACACTTCCATGCCTGGCAGTCCTCTTCACACTCACCTGCCTTTTCTTTCCTCTCTTCCTATAGGCAGTTGACAAGGGCTTGTGGGAAGCTGAGGGCAGCCCTGTAGCAGAGAATTCCGAGGCCTCTGCTACAGTGCTCTCAGGGCTACAGTCTGAACCTAAAATACATGGCTGCAGACTGACAGTTCTCAGACTGTCTTCCTTTGTTGAAGTCTCTTTTCTTCAAACTCTTTGGCTGGAACAGGAAAGATTCTATGGCAACTCTCAGGTTTAAAACATTATCATTTTTATCCTGGGCCAAATTGAAATGATGGTAATTTATACACATTATTTTATAGTTTAAAAAAAACCTGATTTCTTGGATACACATAGTTGTATGTATTGCCATTTAGCTAAAATGTGAGAAAGTTATTTTTTGAAGGCTCTCGTTCTTCAGCATTGTCTTATCTCCGGTTTCTTTCCAGCTCCAACAAGGAGGCATTCAAACAACTGTAGCTGTTGGCTATACTACTGGTATAGGAAAAAAAAAAAACCCAAAACCAAACAACAACAACAACAGCGACAAAAAACCAACCAAAAACCAAAGCAAAACACTCCAAGGTGACATGGGTCAAAAGCACTTCACGTAATCATTTACTTTTTGTTTCTCACTTGATGCCATTTTTGGTTTTAGCCTTTTTTTTTTTTCTAAAATGTTCTGAAACAAAATAATATAGTGAGCAGAGCCAGGTCCAGTGGACTGCAATTAGGCAAAATAACACAGCAGTTATAGGGATTCATGACTGTGTTTCTGCAGAGGGAGGATCTGGGCTGAATCCCAATACACCATTTATAAGCACCAACTAAGGCTATCCCCGGATGAGTAGGAGTGTGAGCAGCGAAGGCACACTGTCTCCTCCATTAACGGGGCAATGTGGGTTGCAGGCCTTCCTCAGTGGGTAGGTGGTCAGTGAGTCCCCTGGCCAGGGAAGGTGGCCTAGGAGGGACATTGTAGGGCTCCTTCTTTCTTTCTCCTGCATCCCTCCCTCCATCTTTTTTTTCCTGACTCACAGACTGGTAGTCATAAAGCCAGATTTAGGCCCCCCACTCTCTGGAAACCATTGTGGTATGTTTAGGGGCCCAAACTTGTGAGAAATGGATAATCACAGTATATCTCAAAGACCCAGGGCAGCAAATGGTCAGATTTAAAGATACCCACAGAGACTTAACAGGATACTTTAAAACAACAACAACAACAACAACAACAACAACAACAACAACAACAACGTACATTTCTTACAGAAATGTCACAGCCCTACATATTCTATTGGTTTTGATAATACAAAAGTATTCTATTAGAAGAAGACCACCAACTATTGGTAGGGCTCTCTGGAAAATTGGTATTCTGGTTGTAAATGCTGTTACATGTCCTAGCACAAACGCCACAGGTCTAGGGTGACTGGGGAAGGGAGTGGTGAGAGGCAGCTTTCCCAGGGTGCAGCTTTTCAGCAGAGAACTATTTTCATGTTTTGTAAAATGGTGGATTTGTAAACCCCACCATTATTGTGTCTTCTCATGCCCCGCTTTCATGTTTAAAAAAAAAAACCATTTTTTTTGTGTTTGTGTGTGGAGGCATGACAGTGTGTGTGTGTATGTGTGTAGTCAGAAGTCAACTTGCAGGAATCAATTTTCCCAATACATTGATTCTGGGGATCAAACTCATGTCATCAGGGTTGGCACCAAGTTCCCTTTTATCCTCTGAGCCACCTCACCAGCCTTCAACTGCCAATTAAAGTGATAACAGATGCATTTGAGGAGTGATTTAGTGTTGGCTGAGATGATGCCTCATGCACAGCATGATGCTGGCAGGGTTTCATAAACACTGAATGCATGGTTCTTAGGCACCACATGAGACTTGACATGACTTCATCCACGTGGCCCACAGCAGCAGCCTGGGCAGCTTCAAACAAGGAAACCTGGCTGATCATCTGGCTAGCACCAAACACAGACAGACAGGTGCAAACACAAGGTTTTGCTCGTGCTAAAGTCTTCTTTGGTTTCCTTCCAGGCATCTTGTGCTCCTTTAAAAAAAAAGATTTTCTCTTCTTAACAGTTTGGTCATTCAAAAAATATCTCTCAGGGTCAGTGAGATAGCTTAATGGGTAAAGACTTTTGCCACCTCCCAAAAAATGTAAGCATGAAAACCTGAGTTTTATCCCCAGAAGCCATGTGAAGTGGGGAATAAAAGAACTGACTCTAATTTACAAAGTTGGTTTTCCACATGTGTGCTGTGATACCTCCATCTCATGACAAGTGCTCATGCATGTGCGCGCGCGCGCACACACACACACACCACGAACTAACAACAACAATGATGATTAAACATAATGATAATATAAGCCTCTTTAAAATTTTGTCTTTTAATTTTATGTGAAAGGAATTTTGCCTGTATTCATGTCTGTTTTTTACCCTCAGATGCCAGACTCTTAAGGGGCTGGTTGTGAGCCTCCACTAGGGTACAGCCAGTGCTTTGAACTGCTGAGCTATCTCTTCAGTCCCCAAAACAAGGCCTTTTATGTTCTGTAGGTCTGTCGCAACGTGTAGCTCTTTTAAGTTTCTACAACATGTGGCCACAATGTCTCATTCGTCCACAGATTCCTGTACTCCTGAACCTGAGCCAAGACCCTGAAGTTAGTCTGCCTGCGCTGCCACTCATGTATGCCCTGGCCCTCGGTGCCTGCCTGGGAGGTAAGGGGTGCTGACTTCACTGTGGGAGACCTCATTGATCCTATGGTGCCCACAAATCAAGAGTTGGTAGTTAACAAATCAAAAGGGAATTGAAGAGAACCCTGATGCCTTCCTGGTTTCAATTTTTGAACAATCAGAACTTCAGTTCCCGCGCGAAGACATGGCTTGGATCCTGGAAACCTAGTTGGGACATGCAGAAAAACTAGAATATGATGGCGTGGGTCTCAGATAAAGAAGTCACAGACCCTGGGAAGCACAGTGTTTATTAGATGCAGTTGACGAGGGAGGCGAGGTTATTTCATCTTATCTTATCAAGGAGACGGGGTTAGCTAATCTTGGTAGGAGCTTCTCTGTAGATTGTAAACACCCAGAGGAGTGCGCTATGGTGAACATTTTCTTTACACACTATTTTCATTCATTTTTTTAAAACACATTTTTTTATTGAAAAATAAAATAATTCATATTACATCTCATTTGCTATCCCATCCCTTGCATCCTCCCATTCCTCCCTCCCTCCTGCTTTCACCCCACTCCCCTTCCCTATGACTGTGACTGAGGGGGACCTCCTCCCCCTGAATATGATACTAGGGTATCAAGTCTCTTCTTGGTAGTCTGCTATCCTTCCTCCGAGTGCCATTGGGCCTCCCCAACAAGGGGATATGGCCAAATATGGGTCACTGTTATCATTCACACTCTGACCAGAGAAAGGCTTTGCCATCCCTCTGAGCCCCACGTTAGGAAGGCTTTGCCACCCCAGTGTGGGCTGAGGTGATGGTGCCCATATCAACAACACAGTCACTCACAATTTCACTTGCTCACTACCACTTCCCATTCTGCAGAGCCCGTGATCGGATGACAATCATGAGTGAGGGTTCAAAGCCAGCACGATCCCACTCTCTACCTATATGCACCTCGCTATCCAAATCAGAAGACTGTAGTGGACACACTCTCTCATTCTCCTGCCCGGAAGCAATGCACGGGCGCTCAGGGACTCTACCTAAAAGGAAGAGGGAAGACAAAAGGTCAGACCCAGGTGCTGGGGCTGAAGTCTAAAGAAACGGCCATGGGAGTTAGGGACTGGCAGACGAAATTGACCTCTGGTTACTACATGAGGGTTTTGGATGTAGCTGTCTAGAGGGGAGTCAAGCTGGAGCCCTTCTTATATTTAGACAGCTTAATCACCTGTGGGATTGTGGAGAGTCTTAGATAAACACACCAGATCCAGTTAACACTCTTCGTGCCTCCAGATAATCTAGCTTTCTGTGTTCCTTGACTTATCTCACCATTGAATCGATAACTTGCTGGTTCATTTATCTGTTCACTTGTGGAGGGGGATTAACATCATCCTGGATGCATCTGTGACTCCAGGAGACAACTGATTCATTTAATACTGTGACTGAGGCTGGCATTCTTATAAAAACCCTTATAAAATTTGTTGCATCTGAGAAACAGCACCAGAAAACAATAGAATTTCTTTCATAGGTACATTTAACACCACCAATGGAAACAAGATCCAAAGACACTTGCAAATGTATTCCTTAAATAGGATTTTTAAATTTTGAAATGTATCAACTACTTGCTATAATAGCCTGGCATTGTGCTCTAGGGCAGGGAGCCAGTCACTCAACCTAAGATTATAACAGTGGGTACAATCTCCCACAGTGGGAGGCCCTGAGAGCCTGGAAAATGCCAGAGAGAGACTGCAGTGGAGGAAGAGAGTGGCCAGAGAAGGTATATAAAGGAAGAGGGTTCTGAGCAGGATCTTAAAGGGCAAGAGGCCTCCTGGGCTAGTAAACTTGGAAGAGTGGGGGTGGGGCCTTGAGGATAGACGCTAACACAGACTAAATTTAGACCAATAAGATAATGTAGGCTAGAGACTGAGCACATTTGGGAGGCAGGTATGCAGCATTACTGAGCAAGAAAATTTTATTGGCACTGAGAACCTTTAAACAGCAGCTCTGGTCTTGGAAAGTGCTTATTCATGGCACACTAACCATTACTTGTGCTAGGTGTTAACTGTATACAAATTCTGCAGGGCCCCATCTCTCACTGACTCAGGATTGTGATACAATTTACCTAACATAAAATTTAGCTTTCTAACAACATTGAAGCATGCCATTTGATGTCACTGGATACATTCACAGCCTCCCTTATTCGTGATATAATTCACACCCATCTGCAATCTCTTTTCATCACAGCAAACTGAAACTCCAAAAGGAAATAGTAAGTTTGTTAACCCCAGGTTTAGCATTCTGAAGAACACTTTAAGTAGAAGCTTCCAATCGACTCTGCAAATGTAATTTGCCACGTGAACTGGGGAATGTGGACTAGATAGTTTGAAACTAAAACACATTTTACTCATCTGACTATCTTGGTTTCTTTTTCTGTTGTGATAAAACACCCTGACAGAGGCCACTTAATAGAAGAGAGGTTTATTCTTGTTCACAGTTCAAGGTACAGACAACCATGGCAGGGAAGCAGTGTAACAGGAATGTGTGGTGTGTGCTGGCTAGTTTTATGTCAATTTGACTTGGGCTAAAGTCATCAGTGAGCAGGGAACCCCACTTGAGAAAATACCTCTATAAGATAGAGCTGAAGGCAGGCCTTTAGGGCTTTTCTTAATTAGTGATTGAAGAGGAGGGCCCAGCCCTTTGTGGGTGGTGCCATCCCTGGGATGGTGGTCTTGGGTTCTGTAGAAAGCAGGCTGAGCAAGCCATGGGGAGCAAGCCAGTAAGCAGTACCCATCCATGGCCTCCTGCCTCAACTCCTGTCTCCCAGGTTTCTGCCCTGACTTACTTCAATTTAGAGTGTAAACCAAACAAACCCTTTCCTCCCCAACCTGCTTTTGGCCATGGCCTTCCCTCACAGCAATAGAAACCCTAAGACACAGCATCTGGTCAGCTTCCGTTGGCAGTCAGGAAGTGGAGAACCATGAATGCCACAGCTCAGCTCTCCTTTCTCCTTACACAGGCCAAGATCCCAGGCAAGGAATGGTGATACTCACACTGGGAGGAGGGGGGCTTCCTTCCCTAATTAATAATCAATATAATCTCCCACGTACATCCGGACGCCTATCACCCAGGTGAATTTTTGGTACTGTAAGGTTGACAATGAAGACTAATTATCACATTTGGCAAGGATGAAGAATCTCATTTGGCAGGTCTCGAGATCCAGAACAGGACCAGACAGACAGACAGACAGGTGATAGAAAGGATACGGCTGAGAATTACACCCACGGGAGGTGGTCTGGGCCAGCAAAAACCATAACTTGTACTTTGCTCCCTGTTCCAAACCCTTCAGATGCTCTGTGTCTATCCGCAGAGAACCCTAGACACCCTTAAACTCCTCTTTGATGTGGCTGTAGCCCAGTGCTTTTCAACCTTCCTAATGCCGTGACTCTTTAATATAGTTTCTTATCGTTGTGGTGATGCCCCCCTCCCCCCCCCCCCCCCCCCGCCAACCATAAAATTATTTTCATTGCTACTCTTTCATAACTAATTTTGCTATTGTTATTAATGTAAACACCTGTACTTTCTGATGGTCTTAGGTGACTCCTGTGAAAGGGTTAAATGGGCTCTTGGCCACAGGTTGAGGACCCCTACTCTAGAGTGGAAGGCCGAATTCATGTTCAGAGCTTGTGACCTTTCATGCCTGGTACCACGACAAGCTTTTCAGTCTCCCTGCTGTTGTTTCTTCAGGAGGACACTGGAAAATTTCCATCTCACTGTTTTTGTTTCCAGTCTCAGAAGCATCATTTTTTTTTCCTGAGCATACACTGTAGCAGCCCCAGAGTAGGGTTATCCAGTCACTAAACCTCAGGGGAAAGGAATCTTTTTCTTTACTGTTTATGCACTGATGTCAGACCTAAACTAAGTTGGCAGAACCCTGGGTTGTGCACTTGAATAGGGAGAAAGACGAGGCTCCAATTAGGGAGAAAGAAGAGGCTCATGGGCTTGGCCGTGTAAGTCTTTCATGAATTAATAGCTATGTGAGGGGCAGGAAAGAATAATCTGATTGGATAGCCTTGGTTTTGTTCTTCACCCGGACTCTGAGGACTGGCTTATGTTTCTGATTGTACAGCATGTCCTTTTATGAAAAAGTGTGCGTAATGAAAACTTATTCAAGAAAACATTTAAGTGAAGAAAATGGCCATCAGTGAACAAAACCAGGTCATGGCAATTTTTCGCTTGGCATTTCCAACCCTTTTCATCTCCTGAAAGAATTTCCTAAGAGACGTCTGAGCCTAGGGTCCTATGCTTCATGTCTGAGATTTCGTTACACTGTTTAAAAAGGACACACGTTGCCAACCCGTGGTTGTTAGCTTTGCTTGTATTGTCTCTAAAGTACACATTTTACTTGATTCCAACAGGGACCTCTTCTCAATCCTTCTTAGCATTATAGAGAGCGGTGATAAGCCTATCTGTGACGGAATCATGCTATTTACGGACAGCTAACTCATTTTCTGGTTGGCACTGTGTTTTATTTCCAGACATTTGCAAAGCATTGACTTTGACGATGACTGTAATCATCACATCACAGGCTTTGAACAGAAGAAAAGAGCAGAAACCGACTTCCTAGATAATCTGGGGCGGTATTACATTTTCCGATTTCTGATTCTAGGTAATGGGACACTGATTGGTGCTTCCGCAAACGTTGTTTGTGCAGGAATTGCAGAGCAGCACGGGTACGGATTCTCTTTCATGGAATTTTTCAGGTACTTTAAATATTAAAAATTAATCATTTAAAATCTATCCTTAAGTTTCAGGTTCTTAAAGTTATTTAATTTTTAAAACAGTACCAATGCACGCTGCCAAACAGTTCCATAGTCATGATTTAGTGATGAGAGACTTTGGTGTGGGTGATATGAGCTCTGATCAAGGCAACGTTGGTTGCTAAGATCAGCTTCATCATATTCTGAATGACCTGGGTTGAGTCAGTGACTAAGAAATGTTTGTAATCTTGCTGGACACTGCAAGTTTTTGTGTTTTGAAATTTTTAATGTGAGCCAGGTGGTGGCTGCACCTGCCTTTAATGCCAGTACTTGGGAGGCAGAGGCAGGAGGATCTTTGAGTTCGGGGCCAGTCTGGTCTACACCATGAGTTCCAGGACAGCCAAAAGAGAAACCCTGTCTTGAAAAATCAGAAAGAAAAATAAAAAGGAAAAAAGAAAAAAAAATCTTACTGGGAACTTAAGGTGGTGAGCACATTAAAAAAATATGCTAGCAAGGACGCAGGAATAATACTGAAAATTAGGACCAAGCTAATTATGCCTAGGGCAGCCTGGAAGTCAGTAGTTCATGTATGAGCACCTCATAGGAGCACCTCAGGGATGGGTCTGGTGCTGTTGGGAGCACAGCTGATATATATGAATGGAAATCTGTTCCAGAGATGCTAGGTTCATTCTGAGGTCTTGGCTGCCTGTGTGCATATGTTTACGTGGCCCACATGCACTTTTCAAGCACAGAAGGGAGGGGAATGGAAGCAAGGGGCTTGTGCGAAATGGTTCTGGTAAAATGAGCTTTATTTGGTGTGGAGTTATGAATCTGCAGCTTGGTACATGGGCTTCTGCTTCTCCTTACGTGAGGGAGTCTAACCTAAGCTGGCCTAAGTGGCAGAGAGACTCTGGCACTTGGAGACAGTCATCCCTAACCCAGAAACTTGTCCCTCTACAAGGTGCTGCTTGCCCGGGTCTGAGCTTGGACAAAATGGCTGTTACATCTATTTGAGGACTAAGAATGCTGTCTTGTCTATGTAACATGCAAGGCTCTCTGTAGGACCAGATTATTTGACAGACTAAGCACTGAGCAGTCAAACACTGGTTAGCTGCATAGTGGAGAAGCCTCAGAACCTGGGAGCCGCTCAACCCATGAGATGAACGCCTTTGAAGTCCCTATCTGTGCCCAGTATGTAAGGAGGTCAGCATAGGGCATCAGATCTCCTGGAACTGGACTTGTGGGTTTTGGGAACTGAGTCTGGGTTCTCTGCCAGAACAAGTACTCTTAACCACTGAGGTCCATCCCTACAAAAGCCCTCTTACAAAAGAGGCTTTATGTTCCTTTATCATCCTGTTCGGACTGGGCTGCTTTCCATTGCACTTAACTACAGGTCATACGCATACTAAGAAATGCCCTATAAATTGCTTGTATTCCCTATATAATCTTACTTCTGTTGTGTGATAGAAGTCCAATCCCCCACAGGTCATCTGAATCAATCATCCAATTCCCCAGAGGTCATCTGAATCAATCACACCCGCTATTACTGTAACTCCTACTTTATCTTGTTGACTCAAGGATATGAAGAATTACAGTAACCATGGGGAAGCTGCAGTGTTCAATTCAGTGGAGACAATATCATTCTTCCTTCTAGGAACCACGCCTTCTATATCGGCAGAGTATGAGGTTGTTGGAGCAAGAAACGACAAGTTTGCTGGGGGGTATGACTTTATTCAGGGCCGTCTCATCATAAAAAACACAGGCAGTCCAACTTCAAAATTTTCCATGATATTTAAGTTCCAACATTTCTAAATTCTAAGGTTTCTTTTGGGATTAAAAAGAAAGTTTTAGTCAAGAGTCTGTGTAAAACCCAAAAAGAAGGCATATATATCTGATATATAATGGCATAGAATAAATTACCTGATTTCAAAAGGAAGTACCGTATTGGTAGCAAGGAATGAGTGGACCAAAACAAGACTAAACCCATCATATGAACAGCCCTAGGTCTAGCAGCTGGAACTCTGATGGCATAATTCCTGCTCCACCTGCCTTGCTTAGCTTGGCCCCTCCCACTCTGCTCTTCTGGCTTATCTCTTGGGTCAGGAAAATAATAGTTGTTTTTTTTTTTTTAAATCAGTTTTCCTCTGTGAATGCCACATGTTTCTGGAATCCTCGATCTCCTGGAGTCGTGGTTGAAACTTAGGTTTCAAGTTTATAGGGTCTGTTTTCAGGGGACCCAGCCCTCCGATACATCCCCTTTGCTCATGGCCTTCTGCAACCTTGGATGCGAGCTTTCACGCTCCGTATCCTTTCCTCTTGTATGCCTATAAAGTCTGTATGCCTATAAAGTCTTGATGACTTCAAGTTCTGTTGCCGCTAGTGACACCATCGCCACCCCAAACCCCCTTCTGTTAGAGCTGCTGTGGTCATGAGCACGGGGGAAGCTGAACCTGGACCAAAATTATGCGCAGTTTCTGTGAGCAGTGAGCCCTTTCAGTAGCATTCTCAGCTCAGGCAGGCCTCTTTCTAACGAGTTTGTGTTGTCACAGCTGTGGCCTTTGACAAGGTCCTGTCCTCAGGACGCCTCATCTATTGTCTCACTGCAGAACTTGGGTTGTCCTTTAAAGGTGCTAATTTTCTTACTATAACACAGATCTCTTGTCACAACCTACCTTGTTTGAAACTTTAACCTTACTTAAGTCCTTTCATTACCAAACTGCACCTTTTCTGTATTTGTTTGCTTGTTTGTTTGTTCTACTTTTACTTTGACTGTAAACCTGGCTAAGATCAATGAGAAACAACCATTCCGCAGCCCCAAGGTTACTCTGTCTTGAAATTTCTTCTAGCAAACAAATTAGTCCATTACTTTGAAATCCGGCTTCATTAAAATTTTAGCAAGTGGGGAAAATACAGTCAGCTACAGTATAACACAAGGGACCTGCAGTGCGATTTTCAGCAGAGTCCTCTTCCCCCTGAAATCTCATGAGCACTGTTATTAATATCTGTATTGCTATCAGCGTTCTTCTACACTCTCCACACAATTATCCGTTAAACTCTGCTTAGAGCATTCTAGAACATCTCGAAGGCACAGCTCCAAACTCTTGCACATTCTCCCACAAACAAGTCCCCCCTAGCCCCCCAAACAACAAACCATACATAGAATTGATTAGATTAGCTTACACACTAGGCAGGAGCTAGTCAACAATGTCCACCTGCACATTGGAGAGGCAAAGTACGCACTAGCTACACAGCTCATGAAGCTGAATAATTTATTCAGCATCCCAAGCCAATGCGGAAAGCCTGCAAGTTCCCTGGAGAGTCATTAGTGGTTAGTCTACCTTAGAAGACTGAGAAGATGAGAGTCTGATGTCAGCAGAGGTTCACAGCATCAGGGATAGACAGAAATATGTGAAAGCAGTGCATTGCACGGCTTTCCTCCTGACCTTATATTTTTCCTGGGATTTGCCCATTTTGAGGTTAAATTTCCCTCCTCATTTTATCCTCTCTGGAAAAAATATGCTTACAGACAAACCTAGAGGTATATTTCCAAGGTCATTCTAGCAATCAAAACCATCCACCACAGCCCTTTTAAAAAATTGCTATATCACAATATAACATATACTTAAGACTGGGTAATTTAAAAAGAATAAAGATTCATTTTGCTCAGGATTCTGGAGGCTGAACATCTAAGTCATTGGCCCTTGAATCTGCTTGACATCTGGGGCAAGGGCTGCTTGCTACATAATAACACGGAAAAGGGCATCACAGGATGAGACAGAGCAAGTGTGCCAGACAGCATTTATTTTTTATAACAAAACATTCCCTCAAGAGTCCATTAATTTATTAATTCATGAGATCACTCCATTTATGAGAATGGACTCCATATGACTCAGTCACCTTCCAATGATATCACCTCTAAACACTTAATGTATGAATTCAGAGATTAAGTTTCCGCCACAGAAAATTTCAGAGACACAGTCAAAAGTAGTGAGTTGTCACCATATAAAATAAGAATGGCAACTTTGTGAGATTTATTTTATTAGTCATTTTTCCAGCTCAGGAGAAAGTAGTAGTACTGTGAATTTTACTGAGACATCAACTTGAATGACATTCCTGGGAGCCTGAGATGTGGGAAAACGACAGTGAGCTGGTGTTCAAGCCAGCAGAGGTGCTATTTGAACATCTTCCCACTGGACTCTGGGCACATTGATGATCCTGTTGCTAGGGAACAAGGTACAAAATGTAGTGCTTTACCAGTTTATTTCTGTTCAGACTCACATCTGCCACTGATGATAATGAAAAGAGTAATCCTAAAATGAATAATTGTTTTTTAATAATAATCACTGCGGTGGTCTCATCAGGATGGTTTGCTTCATGCTACTAGCTTCTTATCTTTGCATCATCATCATCATCATCATCATCATCATCATCATCATCATCATCATCATCATCATCAAGAATACAGGCCCAGCCCATATTTGGCCATGTCCCTTTGTTGGGGAGGCCCAATGGCACTCGGAGGAAGGATAGCGGTCTACCAAGAAAAGACTTGATACCCTAGCACCGTATTCAGGGGGAGGAGGTCCCCCACAGCCACAGTCATAGGGAAGGGGGATTGGGGTGAAAGTGGGAGGGAGGGAGGAATGGGAGGATGCATGGGATAGAAAATGAGATGTAATAGGAATTATTTTTAATTTTCAATAAAAATGTGTAATTATTAAAAAAAAAAAAAAGAATACAGGCCCAGAATACAGCCAAGAAAGGAGTGACAGTGGCAGTAGACAGAGACCTAGACCTGACAGGCCAGCTCTCCCTCATTTAGGCTGGACATTTAGGCTTGAGGACAGTCACCTACATGTTCCATGTTCCTCTTTGGTCATCCAAGCACAGGACTCCCTAGCCCCTCTACTTCCTTTCTATTTTCAGTGAATATGTAAACTTCATGGAGATTTTGAGACACTGGCTTGGTCTCTCAGGAAGGCAGGACAAGCCTATGCCCGTCAGGACATGTGGAGTGCCTGTAGTTCAGCACCAGTGGGTGGTAGGTGCACGTGTAATCGCAGCGGAAAGCTGGGATGACCTACAGGAGCCTGTTGAACTTAAGAGTGGGGCTATCCTCACAAACTCATTAGCACTTTATGAATCACATTTGATCTCTTGGATGTAAATGAAATGCCCTCATGGTCCAGAGCTTCCAATGCTTAGCAACTTAGTGAGATTCTGTTTCACAATAATAAGCTAAAAACAGGGGTATGGCTCAGAAGTAGAACTCCTCTCTAGCATATGTGAAACCCTAGGTTTAAATCCCAATATTACAAAATGGGGAGGAAACCCACAAACTCAGTTGGGCATATCTTCCATTTCATTTTTAAATCTTTAATATCCAATTTGCTTATATAAAGGAAGACGGTCTGATTACAAGCTCCAATTACCCCCTCTCTTTCTTTAATGTATATTAAGTTTTTTGCTGTATATATGTTTTTGTATCAATTATGTATTAGTCAGGATTCTCTAGAGTTACAGAACTTATGGAATGAATCTATTATCTATCTATCTATCTCTATACACACAGATATACATATGTACATACACGATATATACCTATGCATGTGTGTGTGTGTGTGTGTGTGTGTGTGTGTGTGTGTGTGTGTGTATTGGAATGACTTACAGACTATAGCCCAGCTAATCCAAAAATGGCTAACTGTCAACAAAAAAAAAATCCAAGAATCTAGTAGTTTCTCAGTCTCACAAGGCTGGAGTCTCAGCTGGTTCTCTGTATATACTGAGATCCCTAAGAAGTAGGCTCCAAAACCAGAGGAGGAATAAATGTGCTAGTAAGGCAAGGGCAAGCAGACAACAAACAAAAGCTTCTGTCTTCTATGTTCTTATTATAGCTCAGTTGTTATCCCATCACTGTATCCTCCTGTTTCTCCCTCCCTCCCACTTTCACCCTACTCCCCTCCCCTATGGTGTTATATAGACTTCCAGCAGAAGGCGTAGGCCATATTAAAAGTATGTCTTCCTGCCTCAAGATCTGGATCAAAGGTGTGTGTCTTCTTACCTCAAAGGGCTGGACTAGAGTGGATTCACCCACTTCAAACCAGGCCGAAAGGATCTCACAGGTGTGCCCTCCAATTCAGGATTATAATTCATTCCAGATGCAGTCAAGCTGACAACCAAGAACAGCTATCACAGCTTGTGTGCTTGGTATCCCAGGAGGCCAGGAGAGATGTTATATTCTCGGGGACTAGAGTTATGGATGGTTGCAAACCACTGTGTGAGTACAGAGCACCAAACCCAGGTCCTCTGCAAGAGCAACAAATGCTCTTAACCACCGAGTCATCTCCAGCTCTTGACTACCATGATGTTTTGATTAAGTTTGGCCCCCTAGAGATTAGCACTATTAGGAAATGCAGGCTCCTTGCAGCAGATGTGGCGGTGTTAGAGGAAATGTGTCACTGTGGAGGCGGTCATTGAGCTCTCATCTATGCTCAAGCTAGGCCTGGTGTGGCAGTCTTCTCCTGCTGCTTACAGATCAAGATGTAGAACTCTCAGCTCCTTCTCCATCACCCATGTCGGCCTGCATGCCACCATGCTCCCTACCATGATGATAATGGACTAAACTTTTGAAGCTGTAAGCCAGTCCCAGTGAAATGTTTCCTTTTATAAGAGTTGCCGTGGTCATGGTGTCTCTTTACAGCAATAAAACCCAAACTAAGACAACTCTTTCTTCATTTTCTTTCATATTTTAAATTTTGCAAAGGGATTTTTAGATGACCTCTGTCTTCTATTTATCAACTATGTGACCGTTGGTTAGTTTATTTTCTCTTTAGGTCTTTCTCCATCTATGTGCTGCTTGATTAATTTCTGCTCTCTAGACACAGAACATGTTCTTGTTACTTACCCTTGATCATTCCTATTTGTTTATCTAAGGTCTACAGTTAATTGTACTGTATGTTCATTACTGGCTCTTTTTCCTCAGGGCTGCCTAGTATCTTCATGGATGAGGTTAAAATTTATTTTTTTATTTTCAGTTTTTTGAGACAGAATTTTCTCTCTGTAGCCTTAGCTGTCCTGGCTGTCACTTTATAGACCAGGGTGTCCTCAAACTCAGAGATACCCCTGTCTCTGATTCTTCAGTGCTGGGATTAAAGGTGTGTACCACCACTGCCAACTAAATACTTTTTAAAGTAACATTATATATATAACCTGTGAGCATGTTTGTGTACCATGTGAGTGCCTGATACCCATGGAGACCTGAAGAGGGCATTAGATACACTAGAACTGGAACTACAGATGGTTATAAACCTTGTATGGGTGCTAGGAGTCGAACCCAGGTCTTCGGGGTGAGCAGCCAGTGCTTTTAACTGGCAAGCCATTTCTCTAGCCCAATGATATGGTTAATATTGAACAGTTCCTACCCAGAGTATTCTTTGAGGTCATGTTGATTTAAGGCTGGCTTTGGATACCCTTACCACATTACAGGGTTGACTTCTGTTCTGTGTCTCTGAAGACAATGCTTTATCACTTCTTTTTTCATGTGTACTCATTTCTTTTCCGATTGCTGTGATAAAATCTCCTCCCAGAAACATCTTAAGGGAAAAAGGATTTACTTGGGTTCATAGTTCAAGAACATGGTCTATCATGAGGGGGAAACCCCTGCAGCTTGAGGCAGCTGGACACTGTGTGGTCCTTAGGAGCATACAGGCATGAACACTGCTCACTTCCTTTCATCTTGCCCCTTTTTGTGTGTGTAGCAGATTCATACATTTCTATAATGAACACTCGTTTTTTTCCACCTTTATTCTCCTTTCTCTTCCTTTCCCTCTCCTACTAAAACCTTTCTTTCCAACATGTCCCTCTACTACTTTCATGTATTATTTTTTTGTGTGTGTGTGACTCACTGAATATAATTAGCATATCTTGACCAGGCTTGGGTAAGAGGTATTTAACAGAGCTTAATTTATCAGTAATGCTATCACCAATGAAAATGACATCCCTTCCTTAATAGCTTGTAACTGCCAATAGCCCCGCAAGGAGGATGGGTTCTTATGGGCCTGCTCATTTAGGAAGAAATGGTGATGGGCCTCATCACACACAGGTCTTATGTAGATAACCCAGCTGCAATGACTTCATGAAGTGCAATGGCCATCTCATGTCATCAGATGTCTTTTTGTTTCCTGTCTTTCTGTCCTATCCTCTTATATGGTTTCCACACATCCCCCTTCCATGATTTTCCTTGAGCACTATGTGTGTGTGTTTGTGTGTATGTGTGTGTATTTATGTGTATGTGTGTGTGTGTGTGTGTGTGTGTGTGTGTGTGTGTAATATAGTCATCCTATCTTCTCTCTTCTTTTTGAATAGTACCAGATCCCAACTCTGGAAATGATTCTCTCCACAGGGAGGTGGATTTCCCATCTCAATTAACCTGATCAAGATAATTCACCACGGACGTGCCCAGAGGCCATCCAGCCTTTACCTAGAATTTACCTTCAGGATGCTTCCTCACCCTCATAGATGTGCCCAAAGGCCTGTTCCCAGCTGATTCTAGATTCTATTCATTTGACAATGAACACTAACCAATGCACATTTCTGGGAGGTCTGCTGGGAAATGTATTCTGTGATATCTATAAGTTGCTTGTTCATTTTGCTGCAGGCCTGAGGAATTAAAAACCCTATATTTGAAGTCTCAGTTTTATTAGAATGTCCTCTGGTGTCTCATGGGCTAAATTTATAACACATAGAACTTTGTCTCCTTTTAGATTCACAAAGTTCCCTAGTACCACAGTTTTAAATATTTGTTATATCCCTTGCTTTCTGGCTCTTTTTATGTGGAGTCTTACTGTCTCCCGTCTAACTTAGTTTTCATAAAAACATGAGAATGTTCTCCCTATTACTTCAGTGTCCTTTATTCCATCTTCACTTGGCTTTATTCATTCTGTGGCATCTTAGAATTTAATCTTCATTTCTAGCATAATTAAATGTCTACTTTGAATTCCTGCTTTGTATTGTTGTCTGCTTCCGTTCTTTATGTTTAGGGTTTGATTCAAGTTACTTTTTCAAATCCCTCTGTGATGTTTGAGGGTATGCCATACCTGCACAGTGTTTCAGTCCAGTATTTTGTACTAGTTTACATTTGCCTTTTTGATAACATCTGTGTGGGGCTTTGTGTTTGGAGTTTTTTTTTTTTTTAACAGCCTCTTTGAGTTTGGATTCTCGTGCTTCATGAGCAGTCTGCCAGGTGGGGTCACTCCCTCCACTCCTGGTTTGATGGAAGTCTTTACCCTTGGTTGCATACTGTAGCTCCTGTGTTCTGAGTTTTATTTCCTTATAGCTTTGGGAGTTAGCTAATGCACTACTGTTTTGTTTCTTTGTCTTTCAGCATTCTCCATTTTCTTCCCTCATTGCTTTTCCCTTCTTCTCTCAGTCCTGAATGGATGCATGAGTACCTCTTGCTGTTTTCTGTCTCTTCCCCCAGCAAGGATGCTGCCAAGCCTGACACTGGGAGCCCTGGGAATGGCTTCTCCTGCACCCTGTGTCACTTGCAGTAGTTCTACATTCAGGTTGGCCTTTCAAGTTATGGCTGTTCTTGCCTCAACTTTAGAAACTTTATTACTTTTTTTTTTCTGTTGGGCTCTGTTGGTTGTTTGCACAGGCTTGGGGCAGGTCCATGAGGGTAGAGATGAGCCCGATGAGAACTGAGGTTTGTTCACGGCCCCTCCGCTCATTGGTTGTACCGAGAGGCATGAGATCTATGTGGTAAGTTTTTCATGTTGATGCATGAGTTTATTGTGGCTACTTTCACAGTGCCACACCCTGTGGCTCCACCCTCCTTTTGAAGACAGGAATATCATTAATTCTGTTTTACACATCCATTCTGCCATGCCCATGTACCTCCCCCCCCCCCCACACACACCGCCAAGAGCATCTTTGCTTTACTTCCTTGAAAGGATAACTCCTCTCCCCTTCCCCCCTTTTTTTTAACAGAAGAGAATTAATTTATCACTAGAGATTAATTTGATTCTGTATTCTTTGGGTAGAAATGTAGTCTCCTGTGTATTTTCACCCAGGGAAATAGACTACCCCTTTTACTCCTACTCACTCAGCACACACACACACACATCTATAAACAGCCATTTTATCAACTGATAAGTAGACTTTTGGCCATCTCTTTAAATGTGGAGACGTATTAAATTAACTTTATGAAATCAAATTTCTGTAAGGACTGTCTCTAGATTTTGCTTTCTTTTGAAACTTATTGAAGTGTAACTAATTTTTATGAGGCTGGAAAAATGAAGCAAAAAGTGAAAATGAATCCAGAGAATAAACAGGTTAGAAAACCCCATTCATAAACAGTTTATCCTCTGGATACATTTTCACTTTTTGCTTAAATGTATCCAGAGAATAAACTGTTCAGAAAACCCCATTCCTTATCAGGAGATTGGGATAGATGTGAGGATATCACACTGGGATTGTTGGTAAGAGAAATATAGGAGATGGGGAAATAGAAGGATCCAGAGGATCTTAGAAACCTACAAGAAGAACATCGTGATGGGTGGATCAGGGCTCAGGGGGGTCTGTTCAAACTATTGCACTAACCAAGGACATTAGAAATAGTAAACATCGAACCCCTACTTGGACCTAGCCAATGGACAGGATGTTCTCCACAGTTATGTGGCGAGCAGGGACTAACTTTGACATGAATGCTAGTGCCCCATATTTGATGACATTCCCTTGGTAGGGAGCCCTGGTGGCACTCAAAGAAAGAATAAGCAGGCTACCAAGATGAGACTTGACAGCCTAATGACCACAAAATGGGAGAGGAGATCCCCCTTAGGGGAGGGGAATAGGGTGAAAGTGGGAGGGAGGGAGGAATGGGAGGATACAAGTGATGGGATAACATTTGATATGTAATCTGAATAAATTAATTAAAAAATAAATAAACATGCAATGCTGTAAAAAAGAAAAGAAAAGAAAAGAAAACCCCATTCCTGAAGCAGATTTAAAGGCGACCTGGCTTTATTTCTTGTGACCATTGACCAGCACTGTCAGACTAAACTTCTTTGCACATTTACAAAGACTGCCTCGCCATGGCTTTAGGGACCTCTGGCTAGACATGTCTATATTTTCAAAGGTCACAGGGATGCTAATGTATCACTGAGTCCTTTTCTAAAGGCCAAGCATTGCACTGCGATGCTCAGCCTCATGCACTAGAATCAGAGTCCTTCCGTCCTCCCGAGGGATGAAATCATACATACAAGCCCCATGGTTTTTGAATGTGAATTTAAAACTTGGTCTCATCTACATATTTTGCCTTTAAAAAAGAAGAAAAGAGAGGGAGAGAGAGGAAGACCATTTTCCATGTAGCTCTTTCCTGACTGGAAAAAGAGAAAAAAAATAATCTGTTTTCTTGGACCAATTGGTACTTTTTGTTTTTAAATTTCATTTAACATCATTATCGTCATCATTGCCATTATCATTGTCATTGTCACTGTCACCATCACTATCACCATCATAAGAGAGAGAGAGAGAGAGAGAGTGTGTGTGTGTGTGTGTGTGTGTATGTGTGTGTACATGTGTGCCATAGAGCACTGGAGGTCTCAGTTCATCAGATTTGTAGGACTTTTACCTGCTGTGTCACTTTGCTGGTCCAGAGCAACAGGTGTTTTTAGCTTTCATTTAGACAAAGTAACCTGCCCCTCATAACCCTGTTCTTAACGGCAACACAAGAAGCCTCCCCTGTTGGCTTGTGCTAAGACTTCAGCTTACACATGATGTGACTTGAGTAAGTGTGTATATTGAACATAACATGCTGCTGGTCAGCCATCCTAAGAATGATTACAGCTAATGGGTCAGGTGCTGGGCAGATGGTCAGCTCTGGATGACTACTTGAGAAACAGGCAAAAGAAGCCTAGGTAGATAGAGGAGGCATCAAAATCATGAATAGCCATTGAAGGATACAGGAGAGGTGGCTCAGAAAAAAGTTTTAGTAACTGTTTATTCGTTTTGTTCAAGATTTTTTTAAGGAGTGAAAAAAAAAACCCCTGAATTTGATTTGTTTGAACTATCCTTCATCTGTTAATGTATATTCCAGGAAGTTACACTCTGCTGCCTCAGGGCTAGGGAAGAACCACTGGGATCACCTAGGACTGATGCAGGGGTGACAAAAAGATTAAGTTGAAAGATAAGCACAGGTGAGCTACTGTTGAAGCACCTGAGAGTGAAGTATCTTATCTGACTGGGCAGCTGTGAAAACCCAGAGCGGGGACTAGTGAGTTAGCTGAGCCATCAAGAGCACCCACGTTTAGTTCTGCGCAACTATCTGACAGGTCAGAACCATGATGGGCTCCAACACCATCTTCTGGCTTCCACAGGCACTCCTGGGCATATATATATATATATATATATATATATATATATATATATATATACACACACACACACACACACACACACACACACACACACATATATATATAAACATATATATGAAGAAAACACTCATGAACATAAAATAAAAATAAAATCTATTTCTACTCCGAGGTATTGTACCCATATAACTCAGTTATAATAAAAAATTTACTTCTAATACTTTGAAAGTGCTATTGCAGGCTATTTAGGATAAATAAGTCATACATGTTAATTGTTAGTTGATCTTGACATGGTCATATATATTACTAGTCTATTTTTCTCACAAGAATATACATCTTAAGTGCAACAGATAGATGTGATTTATGGAAATATAAGGCAAAATAGTTTGATAAGGTCTTCAAAAACCTCAGAGATATACAAAATATGGCATTTTAAAAATGTTTTTATTATTTTAAAGATTCATTGACAATGAGACAGGTTAACTCCTGGCAACACCCAGCCTAACTCAAAGAGGATGATGAGCATCAAAGAACCTCCTTATGGAGATGGCTTCAAACCTTGCAAATGGGCCACTGGGCAAAATGTCCTCATTTCTACTACAGACACAATTCTGCCTTAAAAAAGGCAAGCTTGGATGCAGGCAGAGTCAACGGCCAAATTCTGCCAAGACAGGGTAAGCAAGTCCTCAATAGTTCCGGCCTGGTAAATACGTCTGTCAGATATACTGGGCCAGAAGGCTGAAGAAGATGCTCTAACATTATAGTGAGATTTGGGTGACTATTCAGGTACAAAACTTTCTCTGTCATCTTTTCATTTGGAAAGCTACTAACCTGCGCTCCTGATATACTCAGGTAATCAATTTTATCCCTTCTCAAGCCTCTGATGGGGTTGAAGACAAGATAGTTTAGTTTTACAGTTAAGCTTAGTTGTTCAGGGGTTAAGATGTGTTTAGGTCTAGATAGATGTTTTAAGTTGATAATGACTAGATATGATAGATATTGTTTTACTTTCAGAATTTTAGATGCATCAAGATAGGAAATATGTTTTCTTCAAGGCTGCCAAATACAAATAGCCACATCACTAAGAATGTGACATTTATATCCTGATTATGTCAAGGTTCTTCTTGTTGTAGGTAGTTTATTGTATATATTGTAATAATATAAATGTATATATAAAAATAAAAAAATTAATAAAAAATAGTTGGAAAAAAGAAGCAAATGAAGGGTCATGGGTTCCATAGGTAGAAGCCGGAGAACAGAAGCCTGAATCCCAAGGTGTGAGAACTAAGAGAAGGCTTGTGGTTGGACCATTTATGACTCTGTTATCATGGCTGTGCGAGGAGTTGTTCTAGAATGTGATAGTTAAGAGACAACTATATCACTAATAGTGTCACATTGTCATAGAATTTGAAAGAGCCATTGTGCTTCTGTTCTGCTCAGGGCCTTCAGGGGCTGCTTAAGCCAGGGGGCCTGAATCAGGAGGACTTGCTTTTTGCTGTGTTATTTCTCATCTAGTGATACAGAGAGTCTAGGGCCGAGGACTCCTAGGCCTTGTTCTGTAACTACATCATGGGCCTGCCCAGATATAAGGGTATAAATGATTTTATTTTATTTTATTTTTTTTATTTTTTTATTTTTTTATTTTTTTAATACATTTTTATTAATTTATACATATTACATCTCAGTTGTTATCCCATCCCATGTATCCTCCCATCCCTCCCTTCCTCCCACTTCCCCCCCCTACTCCCCTCCCCTATGTCTGTGTCTGAGGGGGATCTCCTCCCCCTGAATATGCTCATACGGTTTCAAGTCTCTCCTTGGTGACCTATTATCTTTCCTCTGAGTGCCACCAGGCATCTCCATCCAAGGGACATGATCAAATATGGGGCACCAGAGTTTGTGTGAGAGTTAGATCTTCTTCTCCACTCAACAGTGGAGAATGTCCATCGGCTAGTCCGGGTAGGGGTTCAAGGTTTTTACTGCCTATTTTTTCCTTGGCTGTTGCCACAGTTTGCGGAGGACCCCAGGGCCCAGACTCGCCTGTAGTTTTCCAGGACCCACTGGATCCTTCCATTTCCTCTTTCTCCCAGGCTTCTCACACCTAAAGTTTCAATAGGATGTCCTCCCCTCTTACCCATTATTCTGGTAGGTACAGTTTTTCATGGGGACGTACACCTTGGGCTAGTGTCTCGATATAAGTGAGTATATACCATTTAGCTCTTTTTGCTTCTGTGTGAACTCACTCATTATGACAATTTCTAGTTCAATCCATTTGTCCACAAATTTTGGAAATTCCTTGTTTTTAATAGCTGAGTAGTATTCCATAGTGTAAATGTACCACAGTTTCTTTATCCATTCTTCTGTTGAGGGACACGTAGGTTGTTTCCAAGTTCTGGCTATTATGAATAAGGCAGCTATGAACATGGTTGAGCATATGTCCCTGTTGTGTGGTAGTACATCCTCTGGGTATATTCCAAGGAGTGGAATAGCTGGGTCTTGAGGAAGCCCTATTCCCATTTTTCTGAGAAAGCACCAGATAGCTTTCCAAAGTGGTTGTACTAGTTTGCATTCCCACCAGCAATGCAGGAGTGTTCCTCTTTCTCCACACCCTCGCCAGCATGAGGTGTCAGTTGAGTTATTGATCTTAGCCATTCTGATGGGTGTAAGATGGAATCTCAGTGTCGTTTTGATTTGCATTTCTCTGATGACTAAGGAGGTCGAGCATTTCTTTAAGTGTTTCTCAGCCATTTGATATTCCTCTGTTGAGAATTCTCTGTTTAGCTCTGCGCCCCATTTCTCTATTGGGTTATTTGGTTTGGTGGTGTTTAATTTCTTAAGTTCTTTATATATTTTGGATATTAGACCTTTGTCAGATGAAGAGTCGGTGATGATCTTTTCCCAGTCTGTAGGCTGTCGCTTTGTTCTCTTGACAGTGTCACCAGCCTTACAGAAGCTTCTCAGCCTCATGAGGTCCCATTTATTAATTGTTGATGTTAAGGCCTGGGCTGTTGGTGTTCTGTTCAGGAAGTTGTCTCCTGTGCCTATGAGTTCCAGACTCTTCCCCACTTTTTCCTCTAACTGGGTTAATGTCTGTGGTTTTAAGTTGAGGTCTTTAATCCACTTGGACTTGAGTTTTGTGCATGGTGACAAATAGGGGTCTAATTGCATTTTTCTACATGTAGTCATCCAGTTAGACCAGCACCATTTGTTGAAGATGCTGTCGTTTTTCCATTGAATGGATTTGGCTTCTTTGTCGAAAATCAGGTGAGCAAATGTGTGTGGATTCATCTCTGGGTCTTCAGTTCGATTCCATTGATCCACTAGCCTATTGCTGTGCCAGTACCATGCTGTTTTAATTACTGTTGCTCTATAGTACAACTTGAGATCAGGTATGGAGATTCCTCCAGCGGATCTTTTATTGTAAAGGATTGTTTTTGCTATGGGCTGATGACTTAAAAGAGTCATATAAAGAGGCATTTGAAGAATTTCAGAAGGCAATGATTTTATTTTATTATAATTCTTTGAAATAATTTTTTAAAAATATATTTTATTAATTTATTCATATTACATCTCAATTGTTATCCCATCCCTTGTATCCTCCCATTCCTCCCTCCCTCCCATTTTCCCCTTACTCCCCTCCCCTATGACTGTGACTGAGGGGGGACCTCCCCCCCCCGTATATGCTCATAGGGTATCAAGTCTCTTCTTGGAGGCCTGCTATCCTTCCGCTGAGTGCCACCAGGTCTCCCTGAAGTAATTTTTAAAAACATTATTCTCACTCTTCTTCCCCATTCTGTTTCCTCCCTCATTTCCCATAGCTCCTTCTCAAATTCATGAGTTCTTCTTCCTACTGTTTTACACACACACACACACACACACACACACACACACACACACACACATACACACACACACTTGTTTACAGGTGTGTGTGTTTAGGGCTGATCACTTAACTCTATCAGGGGCCTTGCTCCAGGAGAAACCTGCTTTTTTTTGTAGCAATCATTGATTGCCTATAGCTCTTCATATATGGGTCTGACTTTGTGACATCTCCCTAATCGACCTTAGCATGTCAAGTGTTGTCATTCTGCAGTTCTTATTTAGGCAACAACATTGCTGAGACCTCATGGGTGCATCTTCCTAGTCATGTCTAGATAAGACTAGCAGCAAGTATACTGGAGGTCTTCCAGCTCTTACAGTATTTCTACTCTCCTTTTTAGATGTATCAGTTGGGGTTGGCAATCCCTACAGTCACTTATTCTGTACATTTTAACCAGATATGGTTCTCTAAACAGCCCCCATCTACTATAAAAAGAACCTTCATATATATAAAATATAGCTTCATATATATATATATATATATATATATATATATATATATATATATATATATATATAATCTGTGGGTATAAGGTATATATACATTTCTAGGACCCTCTGGATCCTTCTATTTCCCCATTCTCCCATGATTCTCTCACCCAGAGTCCCAATAGGATGTCCTCCCCTCTGTCCCACTTTCATGGTAAGTGAAGACTTTCGTGGGACATGCCCCTTGGGCTAGGTCCAGATATAAGTGAGTGTATACCATTTGACTCTTTCTGCTTCTGGACAGGACATTCTCCACAGTTGAGTGGAGAGTGGGGACTGACTTTCACATGAAGTCTGGTGCCCCATATTTGACCATGTCCCCTGGATGGGGAGGCCTTGTGGCACTCAGAGGAAGGATAGCAGGCTACCAAGAAGAGACTTGATGCCCTATGAGCATATACAGGGGGAAGAGGTCCCCCTCAGTCACAGTCATAGGGGAGGAGAGTAAGGGGAAAATGAGAGGGAGGGAGGAATGGGAGGATATAAGGGATGGGATAATAATTGAGATGTAATATGAATAAATTAGATAGATAGATAGATAGATAGATAGATAGATAGATAGATAGAAAGCAGACTGACCCAATCATGGAAAGCAAGCCAATAAGCTGCATTCCCTAATGGACTCCACTTCGGTTCCTGCCTCCAGGTTCCTGCCTTGAGTTTCTACCCTGATTTCTGTTCATGAGGGACTATAAAATGAAAGCTAAAATAAACTCCTCCTCAAGTTGATTTACTTGTCAGGGAAGAAGCCTCTAATTAGGGACAGCTTGATTCCTCCAAGTCCTGGGTCCAAAGTCTATGATATCTTCAGCAATAGGATATTGCCTTCAAGTTGTTGGAGACAACCAAGGATTAGCAATAGCTTATATTGTTTGGGAGTCTCTTGGAGTATTCTAAAGAGCAATGAGAAGGGAAGGTGTTGCAGGATATTTGATCACATTGTGAACCCCAAGATGGCATTATTACTGGGAAAAACCTGTTTCTAGTAGTGGTGTGGGTCAGCCCTAGCACACATCTTTAATTTAAGAGCTTTCTTCTTGAATATCGTTATCAGAATTACATAAAGTCAACCAAGGTCAAGAAGTAGAGCAAGTAACCAGTCAACAGGAAATGAACATAAGATCATTAAGAAAAAAAATCCATAGACAGTAAGAGGAAGTCAGGAGGATGGATAGACAGATACACAAGAAGTATAAGGGAGGGACATTCAGTTTGAAGAAGGCTGTTTTTTGAGATGGTGAAGGAGGAGGAGATGTTCCTTCTGGAATATTGGCTGAGGAGGAAGACCAGCTGGGTGCTTTTTTTTTTTTTTGCCTCTTTGAGCCAGCAGGCTTCCACACTAGCCTTTGGCTCCAAATCTTTATTGGTAAAAATCAAACAATCGAGATTTTGTTAAAAACAACAGGAAGTTTCTCATGCCTGGCAAGTAGTGTTTTTGTCAAATAGTCTATGGTTGTTGGACCTACTTTCAGCTTTTTGATAATTCTCCACATTGATTTCCATAGTGGTTGTTCCAGTTTGCAATTTCAATCAACACTGATTGAGTGTTTCCTTTTTACCACATCCTTTCAGGCATTTGTTAGCTGTTTTCTTGATCTTGGCTACTTTGACTAGGCTAATGAAAATTCAGAGTGTTTTAAACCCACACTTCCTTAATTACTAATATTTAATACTTTAAAGGATATTTCTTGGCCATTTAATTTTTTCTTGTGAGAACTCTGTCTTCAGATCTTGTGCTGGTTATGTGTTACTTATTTGACACAAACTAGCATCATCTGAGAAGAGGAAAGCTCAGTTGGGGAATTGCCTTCATCAGACTGGCCTATGGGCATGTCTATGGGGTCATTTTCTTACTTGCTTATTGGCATGGAGAGATGGGACTGGACCATATAAGAAAGCAAGCTCATCAAGCCATGGAGAGCGAACTAGTAAGTAGTGTTCCTCTGTGGTCCCTGCTTTGGTTCCTGCTTCCAGATTCCTCCTTGAGTTCCTGCACTGACTCCTTCAAGGATGGACTGTGATACAGAAGTATAAGCTAAACAAATGTTCTTTCTCAAGTTGATTTTGGTCACAGTATTTTATCACAGCAACAGAACTGGTCCCAGAAAGTGGCTTGCTGCTGTGATGGAGTTGACCATACTGCATTTGATGAGAACTGTGGAAGGATTTTGAAGCTTTGGACTGGAGAAGTGATTTAGAGCTTAGAGCTTAATGGGCTATTCTGTGGGAGTTTGAAAGTTAAAAATGCTGAGGGAACAGAGACGATGGAAGCCTGTCTTATAAAATTTCAGAGGCAAGTATCTTATTGAGGTTTTTGTCTTTAAGCCTATTTACTTGATTAATTACTTGTATCAGCTTTTCTATCTATTGAAGCCATTCAATTTGATTGTGGTGGATAATCTTTTTAATATATACTTCTATTTGGCTTGCAAGTATTTTGGTTTTTGCATCTATGTTTATTAGTGATATTAGCTTGTAGGGTTGTGTGTGTGTGTGTGTGTGTGTGTGTGTGTGTGTGATTATTTGGTTTTGGAATTACAATAATATGCCTTCATAGAGGATTTGGAAGTGTTCTTTCTCTTTCTCTTTTTAATAATTTTAGAAGTATTGGTTGCAGTTGTTGTAAAGTTTGTTTCTTATTATTATGTTAGCTTTATGAGGTTTTTGCCTGCATGTATGTATATATATCATAGGAGTGCCTGGGGCCTGTGGAGATCAGCAGTGGATACCAGATCATCTTATTCTAGACTTGCAAGTGGTTTGAGTCTCCATGTGGGTACTGGGAACCAAACCTTAGTCCCTGCAAGAACAGCAAGTGCTTTTGGTTACTGAACTGCCTTTCCATACCTGGTTGGAGTTTGAAATTCTGGTAGAATTCTGCTAAATCCATTTAGATCTAGACTTTTTGTCAGCAGGCTTTTGCTGTTTCAATTCAAGTTTGGCTACGAGTCTGTTTACATTTTTAATCAATTCTTGGCTTAAATTTAGTAGTTTGTATAAATCTAGACTTTAATTTATTTCCTTATAAAATTATTTACTTCTTTTTTTAATTGAAAAATAAAATCATAAATATTACATCTCAATTGCTATCCCATTTTGTGCATCCTCCCATTCCTCCCTCCTTCCCGCTTTCACCCCATTCCCCTTCCCTATGACTGTGACTGATGTAGACCTCCTCCCCTTGAATATGATGCTAGAGTATGAATTTCCTTCTTGGTAGTCTGCTATGCTGCCTCCGAGTGCCATTGGGCCTCCCCATCAAGGGGACATGGCCAAATAAGGGGCACCAGAGTTCGTGTGAAAGTCAGTCCCCAGTCTCCACTTAACTGTAGAGAATATTCTGTCCCTTGCCTAGGTCTGGGTAGGGGTTTGAGGACTGCTGCACATATTGTCCTTGGTTGGTGCCATAGATCGAGCAGAACCCCTAAAAATTACTTACTTCTTTGGTGCCTGTTTTAGTGTTTCCCTGGTTTGTTATTTTGGTCTTCTCCCTTTTTCCCCTTCCTTTCTTCCCTTTCCCTTCTTCTTCCATCCCTCCCATCCTTTCTTCTTCTCCCCCCCTCTCCTGGGCTAAGTGTAACCTGACCTTGCTAACTTTATAAAAAAACAGATATTAAATTTGCTAATCTCTGCATAGTTTTCTTTGTTTCTATTTTATTAATTTGTATTCTGGTGTTTATTATTTCTTCCTGTCTACTGGACTTGGCTTTGATTTACATCATTAAGCTATTTGTGTTCTTTCTGTTTTTTTAGTGCAGGTGCTGAGAGCTATAACTTTTCCCCACAGTACTCCTTTTAATGTGTCTCGGAGGTTTGCTGTGTGTGTTGGATTTTCATTTAACTCCAGAAATTGAAATATCTCTTTCTTGTTTTTTTTTCTTTTACTTGTCTGCCATTTAGTAATGTTTTGTTTATTTCCATAAGTTTGTTTAGTTATTCAGTACTAACTTGCAATTGATTTTAAGCTTTATCATATTGTTTTCAGATAGGATACATGGAGTTATTTAAAATTTTCTGACTTTGTTTAAATTTGTGTCCTGTTATATGGTGCATTTTAGAGATATTTACATAGGTTGCTGAGTAGGGTGTATATTGTTTGGTGTTGAGTGGAATATTTTGTAGTTATCTGAAAGGTCTCTCTGATGTATGATGCTATTTAATCCCAATGTTTCTTTGTTTTGTTTTGTTTTGTTTTGTGGTCTAGATGTCTTCTTTATTGGAGAAAGTAAGGTATTGAAACCTCCCACTATTATTAAGTTGGAATTAGTCTGTGTCTTTAAGTCTAATAGTGAGTTTTTTTTATGAAATTGTATGCCCCAGAGTTTAGTGCATACATGTTGAGAATTGTACATTCCTTCTTGGTTAATTGTTCCCTTTACTTGAATGAAGTCTTATGATTAATTTTAGTTTGAAGTTTGTTTTGCCAGATACTAGGTTAGCAATAAGCACTTGTTTTCTGTTCTCATTTGTTTGAATATTTTTTCTGAATCTTTCATTTTAAGGTGGTGCCTAACTTTGAAGGTAAGTATTTTTTCTTTTTCTTTTCTGTTTGTTTTGGTAGACAACACAAAAAATGGATTTTGTTTCTTAATCAGTTCAATTTATCTGTGCCTTTTGACTGTGAACTTGAGGCCATTAATACTTAAGGTTATAACTGAAAAATATGATTGCTGTTATTTAATGTTCTGTTTGTGATTTTAGACCTATTTTGTGCTTGAGTAATTATATCTTCATCTTTTTCTTTCTATAGTCTCTTGGCTATGATTATTCCTCTATTCAGTATAAATTATTACTTCTAATAGTTGATATAGTTTTGGTGGTTTTATTGACATGAATTCTGTTATCCTTTTTGTACTATGGAAAATTCTTTCTCCTTCACCTATGTCAGGTAAGATCATTTTAGCAGAGCACAGTAGTATATATAGGTTGGCATCCATGATCACTTAAAACCTGTTATAGGGTCTTCTGGCTTTTAAAGTTTCCATTAAGAAACCAATTGTTCTGATAGTTTTTCCTTTATATATGACTTATGGTTTTCTCTTGCAGTTCTCAATATCCCTTTGTTCTGTATACTTGGTGTTTTAATTTTGATATACCACCGAGATCCTCTTTTCTGGTCTTGTGTATTTGTTATCCTTTGTGTGTCTTTTTATCTATATGGATATGTTTTTTCTTTTTAAAAGGAAAGTTTTCTTCTACAAGCCTGTTGAAGATACAGTCTATACCATTGTCATGGAATTCTTCATCTATGGGTACAAGTAAAATGATTTGCTCTTTTCATGCATGTTCCTTGTGTTTTAAAAAGTTTTGTATTTTTACTTATTTGATCTAAATCCACAACTTTATCTTCAGGTCTTGATATTCCATCTTCTACTTGACCCATTCTACTTGTAAGGCTTTGCCCTGCATTTCCTAATTGAGTTATTTTGTTTCTCAATTCCATCCTCATTGACTTTTTTTTAAAGACAGGGTTTCTCTGTGTAACCTTGGCTGTTGTGGACTTGCTTTGTAGATCAGGGTGGCCTGGAACTCACAGTGATCCACCTGCCTCTGCCTCCTGAGTGCTTGGATTAAAAGTGTGCGCCACCACACCAGGCCTGCATCTTGACTTTTCTTCAGCATTGATGTCTTTTTACTGAATTCAATTTTCAAATCCTGAATTGTCTTTGTCATTCTTATAGCTATGTATTTATGGACTTTACTCTGTAGTTTATGTCTATCCTTTAAAAGTTTATTGGAGTGTTTGTGCCATCTATAAACTCCCTAAAATCTTTGATCATATTTATGATTTTTTAAATAAATTCTATGTCTTGAGTTTCATTTTGGTAATTCTCATTAGAGAATATGTCTGTAGGACTAGGGTTTTTGTTTGTTAGGGTATTTTGTTTGTTTGTTTTTGAGGGACATATTTTCGTTTAATATTATTTTGGGGGGCGATGTGATCTAGGTATGTGAACTTTTTCATGCTTATGTATCTGATATAAGATTCTATCCTGCCTTTGTTAAATAGATGTCTTTGTTGTTGCCTAAGCTTAGTTAACTTTATGTCAGGTATGAATAGTTAGTGGGTCAACACTTTAGATACTTCATGTTTATTTTTGATGGAAGGCCCAATTTTTCAATAAGCAAGGCAACATGAGGCAAAATGTATCTCCTGGTGGGCAGACTCTGGTAATAGAGGTTGGGTTGGGGGAATGTGATGCTGGCAGATCTGGGGCATAAAACCTGGCTCAGCACTCAACTGTGGGGATGGTGTGGGCATGCAGGGTTCTAAAGCACTCACCTAACTCAGCTGGAACATGAGCTGCATTACTCCTGCTCTGCCTGAGAATGTCAGGGTAGCACAGGCAGGTGGCAGTCTGGGACAATTACCAGGCTCAATTGACAGGTTGAGTGATTTGAGTTAGGCCTGTGCATCCTGGAAAGGCATAGGTGGGCAGAGGTCTGGGTCACTCCCTGGGCTGAGCTCATGTGCAGGCCATTTGACCAGAGCAAGGCCTTCTAGAAATGTGAGGACAGTGTGGATGGGCAGCAATCTGTGGCACTCGCTTTTCTAGGCTGATATAAAAGCTGTGTGAACCTAGTTAGACCTGAGAGTATCCAGATGTTTTAGGCAAGTATGGATCTGAGCCATTCACAACGATAGGTTTGCTCACAAGCTGCACAGCTTCAGCTAAGCCTGGTAGTCTCAAGATGGTGCAAGCAATCTTGGGCCTGGGTAACTTAAGCTAGAGGCTGGTGCTCTGGCTGTTTAAACCAGCTGGACCTTCAAGGATAGATATTTATTGTTTGATGCGGTCATTGTTACTACTATAAGAAGATGAGCAGGTAGGATAGAATATGCAAATACAATCAAAATTGGAAAACAAAACCTGTTACATAATCTCATTCATCCCCAGGTCTGATATTCCTCTGATGTCATTAATCTCAGATTTTCTTTGGCTGTACTGTGCTGGGCTTTGTGGCTGGTCTATAAGACATTTGAGTGGGATAGTGGCTCAAAAATGAGTCATCCTTTCATGATATTTTTAAAGAACTCAGTTTAATTTTTTCAATTAAGGATTTTTGATTACACATTTACTGTTGCTTTTTTCCCCCCTTTATATCCAGAAGATCCTAGTTATTGAAAATACCTTCTTAAGAGCAAGGCTTATCTGATTTGGAACATCATGGGTTGGTGGCTTGGGTAATGAGATGACTACTTGGGTTTATTGTGTGGCTCACCAATGGTGACCTGAGCAAACATTTATGCATCTCAGACAGGGCACCATTGACAGATTAAAAAAAAAAGAGAGATTCTATCCAAGTCCAACTTATGAACAAATGAGTTTATTGAGATTACTAACAGAATATGAATGAGTGGTTACTTATAGGAACGTGAGTATATTAGTTATGCTTCTATTTCTGTGATGAGACACAACGACCAGAAGCAACTGATAAAAGGAAATCTTTATTTTGGATAATGGTCCCAGAAGGATAAGTCCATTATGCCGTAGAGGCATGTCAGCAGCTAGAAGATATGGTGTCAGGAATAGGAAGCTGAGAGCTCTCATCTTCCACTGCAAAGATGAAGCAGAGAGAAAAAAAAAGTAGAAGTGACACAAGGTTGTAAACTTCAAAGTCTGTCTACTGATGTACTTCTTCTAGAAAAGCAGCATAGAAACCTCTCATAATAGTGACCCTAACTGAAGACCAAGTGTTCAAATCCCTGATACTATAGAGGGCATTTCTCATTCAAGTCACCACAATGGATGACTCTAAGACAAGCTACAGAATTTCCAAATCCCAACCTAACATGGGTGAAAGCCTCCCATGGGAAGTTCATAGATCCAAGCCTTCATACAAACCAGTTGGAAAGCAAGAGAGAGTGATGAGCAGGAAGCCCAGGTGTAAGTCCCCATTCTCCTCCTCCTAGTAGGAGGTGTAAAATCCTCCAATACCATTAATATAGATATCTACCACTGTGTTCTGCCTATTTTGTTGCCAGAAACATGTGTTCCATGATGACCATGGTCATATTAAGTAGGCCTGGATGATATTGCTTTACACGAACAATCCCAAGGACATACTTTTCAAAATGATGTGTGATTATTTGTGAAATACTTTGGTATCCTCAAATATGTAGCACTAACTTCATCAGGAGCCAGTGGTTGCTAGGGGAATCAGGTAAAAGAGAGTCCCGATCAACATTCATGATGGACTGCCTATAATTTCTAAGGTCCCTAGAAGCAGCTTTTTCTAAAGGAGTTATCTTGATTCCATGATTGCCAGGCCTACTGAGACTGACTCTTACAGAAAAGAAGAATAGTATGTCCTTATATTTCATTAGGCTGTGCCTGAATACTACTGGATGGCTTAGGCAGTTATTTGTTCATGGTCTCCCATCCAGCTCAGAATGTCATGCCTCCTTGCAGGGCCAGAGACAACTCAGATCCTACTTCTGACCAGTAACTAGGTTCCCAAAGTTTCAGACCTTGTTAGTACAAGTTACTGAATGTGAGGGATGGAGTCACACACAAAGACCTCCAAGTCAATCAATGTCTAACTCCCTGCCTAACAAGAGGCTTTCACCAAAATGTATTACTGTATTATATTAGCCAAATGTCTTACTGCATCACCCACAGTGCCTGACAGTGGGTTTTCTGTAGATAATTTATGGAGGTGAGTATGGTAGTTAAGGTAGTTGAGAAGATCATTCATTGTTCACTGAAAGTGATTCTTGATACTCGGGACCAGGGAGATGGCTTAGTGGGTAATGGGGCTTGATGCTAGTCCCGATGACCTAAGTTCAAGTCCAATCCTTGGAACTCGTGAAGTGGAAGGAGAGAACCAACTCCCCTAAAGCATTCCCTAACTTTGACAAGTATACCATGGCGTGTGCACCTCCTCCCACAAATGCAAACGTTAATAAAGAAATAAATAAAATTACAAACTTTGCAGTCCAAAACAGAATTGAAAAAATGTAACATCAAGCTGCGTACTATGAAATTTTGCCATGCATTTACACTGTACAATTTCCTATGACTGAACTGGAAAGAGATCCACAAGATGCTTATGACCTAAATGGTCAGTTTTACGTAGCTTGCTTGTGTTATTAATTGAATAATTCAAATTTTAAATATTAAAGTACTAGAAAATGGGCAAATAAGAACAGCTTAAGATGATTTTGAAGGCCTTAAAATTACATAAGAGACTTAACATTGCTCAAAAGTAAGTATTCTTGTAATGTGGAAGAGGGAGGAATTGGAATCCAATGAGTCCCAGACGACTAGTTATGTTTTTCTGCAATCTCTACAAGCAATGCGTATTTACTTACTTCCTGAAAACATAAACAGTGATGTGTAGTTCATCACTAATGGTTGATAGAACTGCTTCTAGCTCGGAAGCTGTCCTTTCTTGAGAAACCACCAGTTGACATTTTCCTGAGAGAGGCTTGTATTCCTTACAGGATATACTGTGAGCATTATAGGTCTGAAGGGAAAGTCTTCCCTTGGAAGTGTTACAGCTCTTCTCCAATGCAAGTGTAACAGCGTTGCTGGAAAAAGGATCCTGGAAGTTGAGAACCAAACAATGCCACAAAGTCACACCACACAACAAATCTCACACAAGAGATTTATTGAGAGGGAAAAACCCAGGAGGGTGGCTGCCTCTGCTGTGCTTAGAAGCAGCAGAGAACTGGGCAGAAATCAGGCTTTATATAGCTGTTCTGGTGGGGGTAGGGGTGAAACTTTCCAAGGTGGCCTGGGATTGGTGGGATTTTTGTGGCCTGGTCTTGGGGCAAGCTTAGGGATTGGTGGGATTCTGTGTCATACTCTGAGGTAAGCGCAGGGATTGGTGGTATTTTGTGCTCAGGGATTTGTGGGATTCTGTGACCCCATCTTGAGGCAAGATTAGGGGTTGGTGGGATTCTTGGGCCTACAGTCAAATCAGGGTCAGGTTGTTCTTTCCTTTGACACATTTACCCTATACACACTATTATTTTAAAATAATGAATCTAGACATATGTATTCACATGGGTTGATAGTTTTCATTTTACAAAGTGGTATATTTGTGGATAACGAAGATCTATCAGCTATTTGATCAGGCCACATTTCATAAGCACTTATGTAAAAAATATATGTCCATTTATGTTTATCTATTCACATAACACACTTGTAACAAACAAGAAATTGGACAGAGTACAGATATTACAGGGGCAAAACATTCGGAGTTGAGAAGCTGCCTCGGTGGGTACAGCAAGCGCATGGCCTTGACTGTACCTGGTGGTTCCTGAAAATCATTGTTTCTCAGGTGGAAAATGATCCAAGGAGGTGAGTTTTGTGAGTTCCTGCCTTTGACATGGAATGCCAAGGGCGAGTGAGGAGGTCGCATCCCTTGTTAGACAAGACCCAGAAGAAGGAAGGCTAGTATGATGGGAGCATGTGGGTAAATCAAGATATGTCTCTGAAAGAGCATTTATTTCTGTTTGCAGTAAAATGAGAAGAGTCAAGATTGTCAGGAGAGAGACATGACTGAGCCCAGAGGCCAGTTGTCTCAGGGATGTGGAGACTGGGCAGAGGGTGATGTGTATCAAATAAGCTGGATTTCTGGATAGCTGGAACACCTGTAAGTGAGGAAATGAAGAAGTCACAGGTGCATTTAAATGGAGGAGTTACCTAGGAGGAGAAAAGTAGTATGACTGTGTGAGGTACATGTCGCACTGGGAAACAGAATGCCAGATTCCAGGTAGTAGTGGCATAGGTCCAAAGAGAGAAACAACCAAAGACTCTCAGAAAGAAGAAGTGTTATGTGGGGACTGAGATCGTTTTAAGAGCAGGCAGTTGAGGTCACTTTATGTGTTCTAGGAAAGGGAGGAGGGAGATGAAGAAGAGGGATGTAAGGCAAATTGTTAGTTGTGACTTGTAGATGAGAATAACTCAAACCTTAATCTAATTAGCTTGACAAAACGGGAAAAATGGACCAGAAGATTTGCCAGTTCTGAATGGTATGTCTACCTAGGCCTTGTCAGTAGCACAAGCCTTACCTTGTCCCTCTCTGGGAACTTTGCTTAGGTTAGGGCAGGGCTTCTTTCGCATAGCATGGAGCAGCCCCACAGCTCCAGGGAAGACCTGAAAGCATCCCTTGGAAGGGCTTTGCCCGGCCCATGGAGGACTGGTACCTACTCTTGACTGGTCTTAACTGTCTCTCTGTTTTGTATCTATCACTGAGTACTGTTACCATGGCAGCACTTTCAAGGCAGGGGTAGTGGTGGTACTGAAAATAATGTGTCCACCACCTACATTGCAGGGATAGATGCGGGGATGGATACAGAAGAGAACACTGAGGATGACCGATCTACTTGTCAGTCGTATGGTACCTCAGGTACCCGCACTGTGTCTAGCCTTTAAGATCTGCCTTCCTTAGAGTTTATAGAAAGAAGCCATTTCATTCCTGTTACCCTGCCTTCCTCCATAGAAAACCTTCCACTCCCTACCACAGAAGGAACAAGCTGCTTTCCACATGAAGTGGAGCTTTTTACATGTTTGGTTTTAGTCTGGTTTGTTGACAGTCTTAAGAGCCCATACGATGTCTGTAATTCTGTGTCTAGATCAGCATCTTTCATCTATAATCATTGTTATCTACTATCTATCTATCTATCTATCTATCTATCTATCTATCTATCTATCTATCTATCATGTATGTATGTGTGTGTATGTATGTATGTATGTATCTATATCTATATATTCTATTTATCATCTATTATCTATCACTTGCATACAAACTACTATTACCTGCCTATTAATATATATCTATCTATCCAATGTCTGTTATTTACCCATTGGGTTTATCTTATTTATTTTATCTCTCTTTACATATATCTACCCTTCTCCCCTCCACCCATAACCATCTACTGAACACATACTCTAAAGACATCGTATTTGTTACAGGCCTGTTTTTCTAATTGTTTACTTTTATGCCCATGGGGGATTCTTGTCCATAGGCCCCTGGCTCTTGTTCTTGGGAGCTGTCTTCCCAAGATGAGCTGTTCTTTTCCTTGGTAGCTTTACGTATTCTGTCCCGGGAGCAGTGGGGCTCATCTTCAGAATAACTTAGTCAGTAGGCCAGGGCAGCCATTTCCTGACTTCTCAGTCTAGGGGAATCCTCAACACTCTCAGTGTTCTGGGGGGAACCCTGAATTTAGACTTTTCCTTGATATTAGAGAAAACTAGCTCTCCTTTCTAAGGCATGTAGCCCCAGCCAGGTGCTATAGTCCTCGCCGACGTACTGTGGGTTCATGCTAGCACCCCCAGATCCAGAAGAGAAGTCTGCCCCTGAGAAGACATCTCTCAGTCCTTGCATTCACACTTAAGGGGACGGTTTTCACAACACTGTCTTTTGTGGTGTTACACTCAGTTTGAATGACAGTTGTGTTTACCAGCCTGAGCTTGTTTGGGCCACCTGAGCATCCAAATGCCCTCATCAGGACTTCGAGATCTACCAGAAATAGCTGAGTGTTTGGGAAGTGGTGTTCTATGTGAATTCTTTCTGCCTCCCTCACAATTATTCTGTGAGGTTCTGAGCATTAAAGCAGCAGGCTCCTGCAGTGTGGGCACTGTGCTCAGGTGGCCTCCATTAGGGGTGGCTGAATGGTACGGTCCAGGCCAGGACTGCTGAGGCGACACAGGTATCTGATGGAGCCTGGTTCAGCTGGAGTGGAGAAGGCTACCACTGCAGGCTTACTCCCTCTGAGTATCCCGCAGAGAATCAGGATCCTGTACAGTGTGGGCCTGAGAATGAGGGTGGAGAAGGAAACAAGAGCGCTATGGGAGATGGCCCACGGGACTTCATTTTACCTATGTTCAGGTCCATTTTCTTTTTTAAAATTTATTTATTTTATTTTTACATTATTTCTTTTTTACTGTACTTTTAGAAACACCACTATATACACATAGCTACATTAAAGCTTATAATACATTTGGTATCTTAGTGAATATGTATATATGTGCTTGTTTTATGTCTCTGTGCATATATATGCTTATATATGTCTGTTATGTACATACGTATCTGTGTGTATATGAAACCACATATAATACATAAGAAGTATTCTTTTTTTAAAATTTGTAATTAAATGATTTCTTTTTAATTAAAATTTTTTATTAATTTATTCAGATTACATCTCAATTGTTATGCCATCACTTTTATCATCCCATTCCTCCCTCCCTCCCACTTTCACCCTATTCCCCTCCCCTAGGCCTATGACCGAGGGAGACCTCCTCCCCCACTCTATGGTCACAGGCTATTAAGTCTCATCTTGGTAGCCTGCTTATTCTTTCTTTGAATGCCACCAGGTCTCCCCACCAAAGGGAAGTGGTCAAATATGGGGCACCTGAGTTCATGTCAGAGTCAGTCCCCACTCTCCATATAACTGTGGAGACTGTCCTGTATTCATATTACATCTCAATGGTTATCCCATCCCTTGTATCCTCCCATTCCTCCCTCCCTCCCATTTTCTCCTTACTCCCCTCCCCTATGACTGTGACTGAGGGGGACTTCCTCCCCCTGTATATGTTCATAGGGTATCAAGTCTCTTCTTGGTAGCCTGCTATCCTTCCTCTGAGTGCCACCAGGCCTCCCCATCCAGGGGACGTGGTCAAATACGAGGCACCAGAGTACGTGTTAAAGTCAGACCCCACTCTCCACTCAACTGTGAAGAATGTCCTGTCCATTGGCTAGATCTGGGTAGGGGTTTAAGGTTTACCGCCTGTATTGTCCTTGGCTGGTGCCTTAGTTTGAGCGGGAACCCTGGGCCCAAATCTGCCTATCATAATGTTCTTCTTGTAAGTTTCTAGTACCCTCTGGATCCTTCTACTTTGCCATTCTCCCATGCTTCTCTCAGGTCCATTTTCTATTTGGCCACTCACAAGAGCAGCATAAGGAGCACATAAGCATAAAGCCATAAGGCCACTTGGCCCAGCAAAATCTATGCTGAGTTATAGGATTTGCCATAAGCATGCCCTGTGCTATGCATGCCACTTTATCCAATATCCTTATTGAAAAATCTGTCAGTCTTTTTAAAATATCAAAATCATAAATGGAAATTTATTTTAGAAATTCAAGTCTGTATTTTTAAAAGATGATTTACTCTCCCCTGATTAAAACAAAGGATGTGATTGTATCTGTCTTAAATGCCTCTATATTTAGCTTTCTAGACTTTTAATATCATGCCAGTTTTCCACTAAGTTTAAAATAAAACATCCTTTCTTTCCAGAACTTAAATAACTCAATTTCTGCTGTCTTGTGAGCTGGACATTGCAATTACACTTATAGCATATTCACAGTTTTCTTTGTATTTTTCCCCTTAAGTGACTCACAGAAATGATACAGAATATAGGACCAGACAACCTAATTCCTGCATGTAAGATTTCTCCAGCAGGATAATTTCTCCTTATTGTTCTCTCAATTTCTGGGAAACAGCATTATCTCCTGGAGTTTGGTTTTTTCCCTATCCTAAACTTAGGCTTTCTAAACACTGGGATTTTACTCCAAAACTCATGCTAACAATCATCTATGAGAATTTTTAAAACTATTTTTGTTAATCTTTGAGAATTTCATACAATGCATTTTGATCATATTTATCCATTAACCCCTCCCAGATCTACTCCTGATCCATAGCCCACAACTTCCTGTCCTATTTTTAATAAATATTTTATTATAATGTATTTACATTATATCTTGATTGTAATCCCCTCATTCTTATCTTACTGTTCCCACCTTCCAGCCCTCTTTTGTCCTATTCCTTTCCCCTAGACCTCTGACCTGTGGGGTCCTCCTCCTACACCATCTGACCACAGCCTATCAGGTCTCTTCTGGATAGCCTGCACCCCCTTCCTCTGAGTTTCCACAGAGCCTCTCTGCCAAGGGACAGTGATCAAATTGCAGGCACCAGAGTTCTTGTTAAAGGCAGTCCCCCGTTCTCCCCTTCCCTTCTCCATGTGAAGAATGAGCTGTCTGCCAGCTACATCAGAAAAGGGGATCTAGGTTCTATGCTTGCAATGCCCCTGGGTCCTGATCCACCAGCCTTGATAGTCTCCTCATGGAACTTCTGATCCCCGCTCCCCTGTCCTTCCATTGCCCATCTATTCCATACAACTTGCAGCTCTTAACCAAGGTCCAACTTTGAGTCTCAGTATCTGTCCTGATCCCTTGCTAGGTGGAGTCTCTTAGAGGACCTCTATGTGGGGCTAATTTCCACTTATAAGTGAGTACATACCATACATATCTTTCTGGGTCTGTGTTACCTCACTCAGGATGATTGTCTCTAGTTTAATCCATTTGCCTGAAAATTTCAAGATGTCCTTGTTTTTGATAGCTGAATAGTACTTGATTGTGTAAATATACCAAAGATTCTTTATCTATTCTTCAGTTGAGGGACATCTAGGTTGTTTCCAGATTCTGGCTATTATGAATGAGGCTGCTATGAACATAGTTGAGCAAATGTTCTTGGTGTGTGCTTGAACATCTTTCAAGTATATGTCCAGGAGTGGTGTAGCTGGGTCTTTAGGTAGTACTATTCCCAATTTCCTGAGAAAGCACCGGATTGATTTCCAATGTGGTTGTAAAAGTTTGCACTCCCACCAGCAATAGAGGCATGTTCCCTTTTCTCCACATCCTCACCATTATGTGCTTTTACTTGAGTTTTTGATCTTAGCCATTTTTAAGGATGTAAGATGGAATCTCAGAGTTGTTTTGATTTGCATTTCCAGGGTAACTAAGGGCATTGAGCATTTCTTTAAGTGTTTATTAGCCATTCCATATTCCTCTGTTGAGAATTTTCTGTTTAGCTCTTTACCTCATTTTTAATTGGATTATTTGTTTTGGTGTTTAATTTCTTGCATTCTTTATATATTTTGGATATTATCTCTTTGTCAGATGTGCAGTTTGTGAAGATCCTTTCCCAGTCTGTAACCTATCATTTTGTTCTGTTGACAGTGTCCTTAGCCTTACAGAAGTTTTTCAGTTTCATGAGGTCCCATTTATTAATTTTTGATTTTAGAGCCTGAGCTTTTGGTGTTTTATTCAGGAATTCGTCTCCTGTGCCAATGAGTTCAAGGCTCTTCCTCAGTTTTCCTTCTAACAGATTTAGTCTGTCAGGCTTTAAGTTGAAGTCTTCAATCCACTTAGACTTTAGTTTTGTGCAGAGTGATAAATATGGGTCTATTTGCATTTTCTACATATAGACATCCAGTTAGATCAGCATGAGCTATATTTTTTCCATTGTTTAGATTTGTCTTCTTTGTCAAAAATCAAGTGTCTACAGGTGTGTGGGTTTATTTCTGGGTCTTCAATTCTATTCCATTGATCAACAAGCCTATTTCTATGCTGGTACCATGTTGTTTTTATTACTGTTGCTCTATAGTACAGCTTGAGATCCAGGATGGAGATTCATCCAGAAGATCTTTTATTGTACAGGACTGTTTTAGCTATTTTGAGTTTTTTTTTTGTTTTTTCATATGAAGCTGAAAATTGATCTTTCAAAGTGTAAAGAATTGTGTAGGAATTTTGATGGGAATTTCATTGAATCTGTAAATTGCTTTTGGTAAGATGGCCATTTTTACTATGTTGATTTTCCTGATCCACAATCTTGGGAGATCCTTCCATCTTCTGATTTCTTCTTCAATTTCTTTCTTTAGGGACTTGAAGTTTGTTTTTTTTTCTCATATAAATCTTTTACTTGCTTGGATAGAGTTACACCAAGGTACTTTATATTATTTGTGGCTATTGTAAAGGGTGTAGTTCCCCTAATTTCTTTCTCAGCCTGTTTGTCATTTGTATATAAGAGGGATACTGATTTTTTTGAGTTGATTTTGTATCCAGCCACTTTGCTGAAAGTGTTTATCTGCTGTAGGAGTTCATTGGAAGAAATTTTAAGGTTACTTATGTATACTATCATATCATCCATGAATAGTGATAGTCTAACTTTTTCCTTTCCAATTTGTATCCCCTTGATCTCCTTTAGTTGTCTTAGTACTTCGAGTACTATATTGAAGAGATATGGAGAGAATGGACATCCTTGTCTTGCCCCTGATTTCAGTGGAATTTATTTAAGTTTGTCTCCATTTAGCTTGATGTTGACTTGCTGTATATTGCCTTAATTATGTTTATGTATGTGCTTTGTATCTCTCCTCTCTTCAAGGCTTTAAACAAGAATGGATGTTGGATTTTGTCAAATGCTTTTTCAGTATCTAAGGAGTGCTATGGGTTTTTTCTTTCAGTTTGCTTATGTGATGGATTACATTGATGGATTTCCTTATATTGACCACCCCACCCCTGCATGCATGGATGAAGTCTACTTGGTCATGGTGAATGATATTTTTGTTTTATGGAGTATTTTTGCATCAATGTTCATAAGAGAAATTGGTCTGAAATTCTCTTTCTTGGTTGAGTCTTTCTGTGGATTAGGTATCAACATGACTGTGGCCTCATAGAATGAGTTTGGTAATATTTGTTCTGGTTCTATTTTTGTGGAATAGTTTGAAGAGAATTGGTGTTAGATCTCCTTTGAATATCTGGTAGAATTCTGTGCTGAAACCATCTGGCCCTGGGCTTTTTTTTGATTGGGAGACATTTGATTACTTCCTCTGTTTCCTTATGAGATACATGACTATTTAGTTTGTTTACCTGATCTTGATTCAATTTTGATAATTGGCATCTATCAAGAAAGTTGGCCATTTTATTTAGATTTTCAAATTTTGTGGCATATAGGCTTTTGAAGTAGGACCTAATGATTGTTTGGATTTCCTCAGTGTCTGTCATTATAAGTCCCTTTTCATTTCTGATTTTGTTGATTTGAATACTGTCCCTCTGCCTTTTAGTTAGTTTGGCTAAGGGATTGTCTATCTTATTGATTTTCCCAAAGAAGCAGCTCGATTTTGTTGATTCTTTATTTATAATTTAGTGATTTCAGGCCTGAGTTTGATGATTTTCAGCCATCTACTCGTCATTGGTGAGTCTGCTTCTTTGTGTTCTAGAGCTTTCAGGTGTGTTGTCACGTTGCTAGTATGGGATCGCTCTAATTTCTTTATAAAGGCACTTAGTGAGTGATGTGAACTTTCCTCTTAGCACTGCTTTCATTGTGTCCCATAAGTTTGGGTATGTTGTGCCTTCAGTTTCATTGAATTCTAGGAAGTTTTTAATTTCTTTTTTTATTTTGTCCCTTACCCAGTGGTCATTGAGTAGAGAGTTGTTCAGTTTCCATGGGTTTGTAGGTTTTCTGTTGTTTCTATTGTTGTTGAGTTCCAGCTTTAATCCATGGTGGTCTAAGAAGATGCAAGGGATTATTTTGATCTTTTTATATTTGTTGAGGTTTGCTTTGTGACTTAGTGTATGGTTGATTTTGAAGAAGGTTCCCTGAGGTGCTAAGAAAAAGGTGTATTATATGCAGCAGAATGATGGTTCCTATTTTTGCATCCATTCTATTAGCTTGTGTCTCTTTTTTGGGTAGTTGAAGCCATTGATGTTGAGAGATATTAATGACTAGTAGTTATTAGTTCCTAATTTTTTTATGTTGGTAGTGGGGGAGAGAGAGAGAGAGAGAGAGAGAGAGAGAGAGAGAGAGAGAGAGAGAGAGAGAGAGAGACAGAGTCCTTTCTTTTGTTTTTGTAGATGTAGACTTGTAGACTGTTTATTTCCTTTGTTTTCCTGGGTAAAATTACCCTCCTTGGGTTGGATTTTTCCTTCTAGTATCTTCTGTAGGGCTGGATTTGTGGTTAGGTATTGTTTAAACTTGGTTTTGTCATGGAATATCTTGTTCTTTTCATCTATGGTGATTGAAAGTTTTTCTAGGTATAGTAGTCTGGGTTGGCATCTGTGGGCTCTTAGTGTCTGTATGACATCTGTCTAGGCCTTTCAGGCTTTCATACTCTCCATTGGGAAGTCAGGTGTTTGTATGTGACTTGGCTTTTTTCTCTTGCAGCTTTTAATACTCTTTATTTGTTCTGTACTTTTAGTGTTTTGATTTTTATGTGGCAGGAAGATTTTTTTTTCTGGTCCAATTTGTGTGGAGTTCTGTAAGCTTCTTGTATCATTATGGGCATTTCTCTTTTTAGGTTCGGGAAGATTTCCTCTATGATTTTGTTGAAAATATTTTCTGTGTCTTAGAGCTGGGAGTCTTTTTTCTTCTATCCCTATTAATCTTAGCTTTGAGTTTTTCATAGTGTCCCAGATTTCATGGATGTTCTGTGTCAGGAGATTTTTAGATTAAACATTTTCTTTGACTGTTGTACTTATTTATCCAGTCATACCTTCTACCCTGTAATTCTGTCTTCCATCTCTTGTATTTTGTTAGTGATGCTTATATCATTCCTTTCCTCTTCCCTAGGTTTTCATTTCCAGGATTGTCTCAAATTGTTTTTTCTTCATTGCTTCTATTTCCATTTTTAGGTCTTGAATCCTTTTATCCATTTCCTTCTCCTGTTTGACTGTTATCGCTTGTCTTCTGCTAATTTCCTTAAGTGATTTGTTCAATTATTTCATCTCCTTCTTTGTATATTCCTATTCTAGTTTGAGGGATTTCTTTTCCTCCTTTATGGCCTCTTATCATTTTCATAATTTCAAATTTGATATCCTTCTCCTGTGCATTGGGTGTGACAATGTCTCCAGGACTTGTTGTGGTGGGACTGCTGTTTTCTGGTGTTATCAAATGGCCCTGGGAATTGTTGCTTGTGTTCTTACACTGATCTCTTCCCATTTTGACGTCTCTGATGTTAGCAGGTTTCATGGTCTGAAGGTTTGGGGGGTAGGTATAGACATTGGTGCTTCAGTCCTATACCCTAATTACTTCTTCTGTGTTCACGCACTGTCTCTGTTGTCTCCCTGTTTATTGCCCAAGTAGGCCAGGTAGCTGGGGAGTGGGAAGAAAGGTATCAAAGCAGAGATCTCCTCAGGTGTGCTCACCTAGTTCCTCTGGGCAGAGAGCAATGGGACTCACCTCTTCTGAGTTCACTGTCTTTGTTGGCTCCCTGTTTGTGAGCCAGGTATACCAGGCAGCTGGGAAGCAGGTGGAAAGATACTGAGCAGAGCTCCTATGGGCCTGCTTGCAGCCCAGAGCTTTCAATGAGTCCTGGATGTCAGAAACTGCCTACCCACCAGGGGTGTGGCTGGTAGTTGGAGGGATGACTGCTTGTACCCCAGAACTTTCTGTGGATTTTCCAGGTGATCTGAAGTCAGATACACTTGTGTTCTAAACTGTGGGGTGTGCTCCATGCTAGAAGACACAGAATCTGGTGTTTTTGAAGGCCACAGCTCCCTCTGAGCTCTAGGAATTCAGACGCTGCCTGCCAGGCAGGGTTGTGGTGCTAGTCTTCAGAGCGCATGTGCCCATGCCTGTAGGGACCCGGAGCTTTTCTGTGGATTAGTCAGGTGGTCCAAGGCCAGACCCAACCATGGTCCACTAGTTTGGATCTTTCTCACCTTGGGTCACTAGTACTGGTATTTTGTGATTCTCAGATCAGTCCTTAGGTCATTGTACAGTCAGTCACTTCTGTCCTGCTGACCAAACAACATGTATATTTGGTGCTGCCATCTTGGATCCCTCTGCCAGTCTTATTTTTCTATTTAATTTAATAATCTACGGACTCTGGCAGGTTATGATCATACATGTATGAGTATGGGGCCACCTGCTGGAGTGTGATAGATCTACCAAGAGCCACGCCCTTAAAATCTAATTCTCTCTTCCTTAGAAGCCATCAAATGCTCCTGTGTTAGCAGTGGGGGTGTGAACCCTTTCACGCTCCATGCTAGGATGTTGATTAGCTTAATCTTGTGCAAGTATTGAGCAGAGAACCTCAGCTGCTGTGAGTTTATGAGGTCAGTGGTTCTACCATGTCCAGAAGACACTGTTTTGCTCTAGTGGTATGGAGGAAGTGTCCACAGGCTTGGAGGGTCTGCAGACTTCTACTCTGTCCGGGCTTAGGTTGAAGGAGTGTGGCAGGAGATGGGAGTTTCGGGGACTCTTCCTGTATGATCTGGTGTTCATGGCATGGTGGAAATGTGAGTGAGAGGAGGCAGGCCTAAGAACCCATTTACATGTCCAAACCAGGTGCTGGAGGGTTGGGGAAAGTGTCTTTAATTCTTTTTGTTTTCTGTTTTCTCCCTATTTTTCTTTAAAACAAAATTCCGTCTGGAAAATAGTCAACATTGATTTTTTATAGTGAATATATGCATGTCTCTCTGAGTATATATTGTTTTAAAGTACTAAAAATGGGAACCATTGTGTAAGCTCTTTGCACCTTATTTTATTTAAATTTAATAATGCAACTCAGGGACAGTCTCTGTCAGCACGCATGCCTTTCACCCACTCTTTAGAAGGTCACTGTGTTCTACTGTGGTAGGCTGGCCTGTTGGTTGAATGTGCTTGCTGGACTCTCACTGGAACTTGTGTACATGGTAGACACATACATCCCCAGAAGCAAAACTGCTAGCGTAAAGGGTCTCAGCTACTTACTCAGATCGCCCAGCAAATGACTGTCTCGTGTTCCTCACCCACATGAGATAACAGGTGCTTTCACCAAAACTATGAATTTTTAAACATTTAATTTTTAGAAGATTTATTTATTTCATGTATAAATTTTAAAGCTTTTTATAGTTTGGCAGAGAAAATGAAATCTCAGTGCACAGTATTTGGTTTAAATACATTTCGTGGGGTTATTTCTAAACTTCTGGCCACTGTGTACCAGTGCTATCTGTAACTTTTTCCATCAAGATGCTCTAGAGAAGCCTTCAGACTTATCCTGTGTCAATTTCTTTTGTTAAAGATAATTATGTGATAAGCTGCATTTTAAAATAAATGGTTCTATTTTGTCCTACAGGACTGCAATTTTACTGATCTTACCATTCATTCAAAGTCCAGAATTTACTTTTCATCTTTCAAAATATTCAAAAACATTTACCCCCAAAGAAACAAACAAAAATCTTCTTTCTATCAAGAATTATGTGATATGAAGATTCCCTAAGTCCCACCTCTGCTCAATACAACCTGTTTCTTTCACTACAGATTTGACTAACAAGACGTCATGGACCAAGGCCTTCCTCCAAAGCTCACCACAGTGGGCTTTCAGTTACCCTAGCCTATCCAGTCTGCAGTTGCATCCCCAACTTTTCTACCAAAGCCACATTTTTCTCCAGAACACAGAAACTGGAGACAATAGTCTTAAATATTCATATTTCAACATTTTTCTAAAAAGAGAGAAAGGAAGATAAAAACCATAAGGTATAAAGGTCATTAAAGCTCATTAAAGGAAAGTGCTTCATCTTCATTCAAAACTTTCCAACCAGAAGAAAATATCCATCACATCTCTGTAATTACAGTGAGGCCTAATGGGACATTGAAATTCATGATGCATTCCAAGGAGACTTCAGTTACATATTTTATACTCTCAAAATTAGGAATAATCTTTGCAAAGTGTTGATGAGGGGTTAGGAAGGAGCCTCTCAAAACTAGAGTAAGGAGGAACAAATAATAGTATGCTGGGTTATAAGATCCATACTAAAACATTAAGATAGGAGAGAAAGTTAACTAAAATTAAAAAGCAAGAAAAAGATAAAGTTTTTAAGTAGAAACTGAAAACTAAAGACTATGAAAGTTCTACACTGTAGAATATAAATGCATAAAATCTATGGCAGTAAATAACAGACAGTGGTGATGGACACAAGATGTGGGTTTCATCCTGTGGATTGAGACTTAAATCTAAAAAAAAAAATAGTTGGTTGTTTCCAAGACACTTGTGCCACTATTTAATCAGTGGGAATGTCTGTCTAGACTGGTCTTGTAGCTGACAGGGATCACAGTTGGGTAAGGTTGACGATCACTTTTCTTCTCCAGCAGAATGCAAAGCACCTTCCAGCACTGTGCATAGGCTTGGGTTGCAAGAGTCCTCTGAGCTCCTCCATCTCTGCTCCTCACTGGGCCATCTCCAGCTCTACTTTATGCTCAGACCCAACTATCTTCCAGATGCCAAACACACAGATTTCCCCTAGATCAGGGGACACACTCCCAGGCCATGGAGTGTACTCAGGACAGGAGTGTCAGAGCCATGCAACATCAGTGCTATATTAGGACATGCAGCTCAACCCACAGGGCTCCCTACAGCCCACACATTATCTGTCTTGTCATTTCACGCGTCTTCCAGTACTTGCACTGCAAGCCTACTCTACCCAGGTAGGTTGGTTGTTGGGTGGCTTTTTTTTCTTTGAACAGGAAAGAAAACTCTGTCTCCCAATGTTCCTCCCTTCAACATTGCCTGTCTCCATGGGTCCTAGCTCAGTAGTGTCAGCTCAGGAAGAAGATTAACACTCACATTTGCCCTTTTGTATCTTGACCTAAAACTGCACAGTTCTTGTCATCCACACTCTTTCCCATCCAACCTGAGCAGGTGTGATGCCTCCCTTTCCTCCATCACCAGAACAGAGAGGAATCACTTGCCCTTGTATTATACTTCACACCTGCACTCATGAAGCCTCATAGGTGTTTTTTTCACACCAGGAGTATATCGAATGAATACCTACTGGGGCTGTGTGCTGGGGAACTTGGCTCTTGCTCTAGTTAGGGTTACTAATGCTATGATGAAACACCATAGTTGGTGGAGGAAAGTGTTTGTTTTGCTTACATGTCCATATCTGTTAACTATCAAAGGCAGTCAGAGAAGGAACTCAAACAGGCCAGGAACCTGGAGGCAGGAACTCATGGAAGGATGTTACTTACTGGCTTGCTCTTCATGGATTACTCAGCCTCATTTCTTACAGAGCCCAGGACCACCAGCCGTGAGATGACACCACCTGAAATGAGCTAGGCCTCCTACATTAATTACGAAAATCCTCTCCAGATAGACTTACAGCCCCAGCTTATGGAGGCATTTCTTAATTGAGGTTCCCTCCTGTCATAGGACTTTAGCTTGGGTCAAGTTGATGTAAAACTAGCCAGTACAACTCTTATTCCTTTTGCTCATGTTGTCTCCTACTGAGGTAGAGTAAAACTAGGCATGAAGCAATCATCCATGGTTTAATACGGGCATATGATTCAATGGCTTATGCTGCCTTAGCATCTGTGTGTCGTGGAGGATTTCCATCTGTCTCCAGACAGTCAATGCTTCCCTTTCTTTGCAGTCAGAGTCACGTGTGAAGATTTGCCCTAAGATAGGTGGGTAGGGCTAGGAATTTATTGCTTGCTTTTTTCAGACATCCGCGGAAGAGGAACTTTAAAAATAATTCTATCCCTTATAAGGAGGAAGAAATTTTCTGGAAAGAGTATCATGAGTGACATCCAACTTACTGAAGAGGGTTCTCTAAAGCAAAGGCTTTTTGTTTCTAATTTGGCCACATAATGTGAATAAGAAGACTTAAGCAACATTCTTCTCATCCCTGGAGATGCTTCCTGCTTGAGGGAGGCTAAAGGAGCAGAGCTGTCTGTTCCTTATTTCTCACCATTTGGTTAGTGCTTACTACTGCAAAACACACTCCCCCCCCTCTCTCTCTGAGTGTGTGTGTGTTTAAATGTGTACATGTGTATGTTTGTGTGTGTATGTATTTGTATGTGTGTGTATGTGTTTGTTTTTGTGTGTGCATCTGTGTGTTTGTATATGTATGTTTAAGTGTGCATGTGTATGCATGTGTGTGTGTATGTGTGTGTGTGTGTATGAGTGTCCAGATGGCACAAAAACTCTGAGAGACTCTTTGGTCTGAAACATGTGAGAATAAGTCAACAGGTGTTGAAATAAGGCCAGATGGGAGAACCCAGGTGGAAATGCCATGTGGGGTGAGTGGAAAGCCCAGGCAGGGCCTTAGTGAATTTTGATGTTTTTCTTGATGTTCTAGAAACCAACCAAAAGGATTTAAATTTATTTATTTATTTATTTATTTATTTATTTATTTAAACATCGTCCTAGTATTCTATAGATAGCCACCATGGCAGCTAAGTTTCTGTCAGGGGTCATTCCAGCTGTCTAATCAGGAGCAGTGACTGGATGGCAGAGGCAGAATGATGCAGGCACACTCCTCACAGATCTGAGGAGGCTGACAGGGTGGGCCTGACTAGAGAAGAAGAACAGCCATGGTCTTCATATCTGGTGTGGCCACCTTTGTGTGAACAGCCAACAGGACACCATTTGATAAAAGGAAAGCCAGGCTTGGGTGATATCGATGCTCTATTTGAACCTGTGGTTCATCAATTATTCTGTTTTATTTTAATTAATAAGTTTTATACCATATATTCTTTTATTTATTTTTATTTATTTTAAATATTTTTATTAATTTGTTCATATTACATCTTGATTGTTAGCCCTTCCCCTGTTTCCTCCCATTCTTCCCTCCCTCCCACTTCCCCCCTTCTCCCCTCCCCTATGTCTGTGATTGAGGGAGACCTCCTCCCCCTATATATGCTCTTAGAATATCCAGTCTCTTCTTGGTAACTTGCTATCCCTCCTCTGAGTGCCGTCAGGCCTCCCCATCCAGGGGACGTGGTCAGAAAAGGGGCACCAGAGTTCGTGTGAGAGTCAGATCTCACTCTCCACTCAACGGTGGAGAATATCATGTTCGTCGGCTAGGTCTTGGTAGGGGTTCGAAGTTTACTGCCTATATTCTCCTTAGCTGGTGCCTTAGTTTGAAGAGGACCTCAGGACCCAGACCTGCCTGTCATAAAGTTCTTCTTGTAGGTTTCCAGGACCCTGTGGGTCCTACTATTTCCCCATTCTTCCATGCTACTCTCACCTAAAGTCTCAATAGGATGTCCTCTCCTCTGACCCACTTTCTTGGTAAGTAAAGTTTTTCATGGGACGTATCCCTTGGACTAGTGTCTCGATATAAGTGAGTATATACCGTTTGTCTCTTTTTGCTTCTGGGTGAACTCACTCATTATGATAATTTCTAGATCAATCCATTTGTCCACAAATTTCGGGAATTCCTTGTTTTTAATAGCTGAGTAGTACTCCATAGTGTAAACGTACCACAGTTTCTTAGTCCATTCTTCTACTGAGGGACACTTGGCTGTTTCCACGTTCTGGCTGTTATGTTATACCATATATTCTGATTACAGTTTCCCATCCTCCAACGTCTCCCAGATCAACCCCCACCCCTCCCCCCTCTCGCTCATCCGTCTTCTCTCTCCCATTAGAAAACAAGCATCTAAAAAGTGATACGAAACTAAGATAAAAGAAAAACAAACAAAACAGAACAGGACAAAACAACCAACCAAACAAAGAGAAAAAAATGGAGTCAAGTAAAAAACCATAAGAAATCCATATAGACACAGAGACACACATGTTCACACACATAGAAACCCCATAAAATTCGAAACCATAACTTATAAGACCTGTAAGGTTAAAAAAAAGTGCCCGAACAAAGCATTATGCAATAAAGAACCTCTAAAATGCTGTTCAGAGTCTTTTCTATTGGCCATTACAACACAAGGCCCTACCCTTAAGAATGGTTTATACAAATTCAGGACAGCCAAGGCTACAGAGAAACCCTGACCCTGTCTTGAAAAACTAACACACACACACACACACACACACACACACACACACACACACACACACACACAGAGAGAGAGAGAGAGAGAGAGAGAGAGAGAGAGAGAGAGAGAGAGAGAGACAGACAGACAGACAGACAGACAGACAGACAGACAGACAGACACAGAGACAGAGATACAGAGACAGAGACACAGACAGAGACAGATTCTGTTGGAGAAAATGAAATTTTCCTTTGTGAGAGATTATGAGTTGGAGACAACTTCTGGGTTAGGGATGGAGCCTTGTGTCCACTTCTCTCAGTGCTGAGAACCCATGTGACTTACACCTTTCCAGGCTCTGTGCACACAGTCACCGATTCTGTGAGTTTGTATGGGCCTCAGTCCTGCTGTATTTAGAGCGTCTCATTTCCTTGGTGTCCTCCATCTCCTCTGGCTCTTACAATCTTTCTGCCTCCTCTTTTATAAGGTTCCCAGAGCCTCGAGGGAGGGATTTTGACAGAGACATCTCATGTAGGACTGATTGTACTAAGTTCTCTCACTCTCTGCACATTGTCCAGCTGTGGGCCTCTGTATTTGTTACCATCTACTGCGGAAGGAACTGTTTCCAATGAAGGCTGAGCAAGATCCTGATCCATGAGTATAGCATAATGTCATTAGGAGCCATTTTGTTGCTACATTCCTTTATGAGAACAATAATATTTCTTTGTCCCTGCCTCTCTGGCCTATCCAGTCTCAGGGTTTTAGCCACTCAAGCAGCATCAGAGATGGGTTCTGTCTTATGGAGTGAGCCTTAACTGCAGTTAGATACTGGTTGGTTACTCCCACAAACTTTGTGCCATTGTAGTACTGGTGTATTTTGCATGCAGGTAACCATTGTATATGGAAGAGTTTGTAACTGGATTGGTGTTTACTTTTTTCCTTTGCTAGTGTACATAGTACCTTCTAAGACCATGAACACTTAACTAATCTGCAGGAGTGATGGCTCTAGGTGGGTACCAACTTATCTTCTCTGTGTTCAGTGAGTTATGTAAATGTTGTCTTCAACAATAGGTCCTTACCATCAGTTTGTGGAGAGCAACCAGGAGCCTTGGCAATAGCCTGGCCTATTTGGAGTTTTCATGGGCCCATTTGACCAACAGCTCTACTAGATATAGCCTATTCCTATAACTGGCCATTTCATTTGGTGGTGAGAGATGTCCAGTTGAGGCTTTGTCTCACCTGTTATTTGGCAACGCCATTTACATTTATCAAATGGCCCTTAGTTTAGTGTGCCTCCCTGAATTCCTTCCATTTCCTTCCTCTTCCCACTCCTCCATCATTTTATCTAATTGTTCCAGTCACTCCTAATCCATCTATAATTATCTATTCTATTTCCCATTTCTAGGGAGATCCTTCCAGTACCCTAGTTTTTACTCTATAACTAACTGCTAATTATACGAATTGTGGCCTGTTTATCAAAGATTTAATGGCTGATGCTTACATTAAGCAAATATATACTATATTTCCTTTTGGGATCTGTGTTACTTCATTCAGTATGTTTTTTTCTGGCTCCATCCATTTACTTGAGAATTTGATTATTTCATTTTTTAACAGCTGAGAAATATTTCATTATATAAACTATCACATTTTATAAATCCATTCATTTGTTGATGGTTTCTAGTTTCTAGCTATTATGAATAGAGTAGCAATGAACATGGATGAACAAGTGTCTCTGTAGTAGGTTGCAGGCCTGTTGGAGTATATGCCCAAGAGTAGTGTATTTGGATTTTGAGGCAGATCTATGTCCAGCTTCCTGAGGAACTACACACTAATTTCCATGGTAGCTGAACTAGTTAGCAATCCCACTGCCAATGGATGAGGGTTCTATTTACTCCAGATGCTTGCCAGCATGAACTCTCATTTGTTTTATTGCTCTTGGCCATTCTGACTGATATAAGATGAAGTCTCAAAAATTTTTGATTTACATTTCTCTGATGAGTAAAGATGTTGAACATTTAAGTGATTCTCAGCACGTGATGGCTATTTTTGGTTGTCAATTTGACTACATCTGGAATTAACTAAGACTCAAATGTCTGGACATCCCCATGAGGGAGCTTTTCTTTTTTTATGATTTTTTTTTTATTTTTGTGCATTGGTGTTTTGCTTGCATATATGCCTGTGTAAGGGTGTCAGACCCCCTGGAACTGGTTACAGACAGTTGTGAGCTGTCATGTTGGTGCTGGGAATTGAAGCAGGGTCCTATGAAAGAGCTCTTAACCATTGAGCCATCTCTCCATCCCTGAAGGAATTTTTCTTCATTAAATCATTTGAAGTCAGAAGACTGAATTCTAATCTGAGTGCCCTTGAGGTTGGAAGATACACCTTTAATCTGGGCCACATTTTCTTCTGTCAGCCTATAGAAAGGCCACGAAAGGAGAAAGCTGCCTCTCTCTCTCTCTCTGCCTGTTTGCTCTACCTCTCACTAGCAATTCCATTCCTTAACACCCTACAGTTCTTATTATACAAGTCTTTTACTTGCTTCGGTAGAGTTATCCCAAGTTATTTTATATTATTTGAGGCTATTATGAAAGATGTTGTTTCTTTCATTTTGTTCTCAGTGTGTTTGCCATTTGTGTGTAGGAGGGCTACTGATTGTTGTGTGTTAACTTTGTATCCAGCTGCTTTGCTGAAACTATTTATCAGCTCTAGGAGTTTCCCGGTGGAATTTTAAACATCATTTATGTATATAATCATATCATCTGCAAATAAAAATACTTTACCTCTTCCTTTCCTATTCATGTTCCCTTGAGCTTCAGTTGTCTTATTGCTCTAGCTAAGACTTCAAGTACTATACTGAATAGATATGGAGAGAGTGAACAACATTTTTTTGTAATTAATTTTAGTGGAAACATTTTGGGTTTCTCTCTGTTAAGCTATTATTGGCTATGAGCTCACTGTAAATCACCTGTATTATGTTGAGGTATGTCCCTTGTATCCATAGTTTCTCCAGAACTTTTATCATAGAGGGATGTTATATTTTTGTTAAAGTCCTTTTTTGCATCTATTGAAATGATCATGTGGTCTTTGTCTTTCAGTCTGTTTATGTGGTGGATGACATTTATATTACATGTATTGATTTATGTATGTTGAACCATTTATGCATCTCTTGGAATGAGGCCTACTTGAAGATTGTGGATGATCTTCTCGGTATGTTCTTGTATTCAGTTTGCAAGTATTTTTATTGAGAATTTTAGAATCCATATTCATAATGGAAATTGGTCTATAATTCCCTTTCTTTGTTGGCTCTTTATGTTGTTTAGGCATCAGAGTAATTGTGACCTCATAAAAGGATTGTTTGCATTTCTATATTATGTAATAATTTGAAGAGTGTTGATGTTAATTGTTCTTTGAATGTCTGGTTGAATGCTGTACTGAATCCTGATTTTTGATTCGGAGACTTTTCATTACTGCATCTATTTTACTTGGGGTTAAAAGTATATTTGAATTCCTTACCTGATCCTGATTTAACTATGGTAGGTGGTATATGTCAAGAAAATTATCTCTTTTCAGGTATTCTTAAGGTGTCTCCAAAGTCTGGGCCACTATTGGACTAACAAAGAAATGTTTTCTTTCTTTCAGAAAAAAAAATGTCATTTTTTTTCTCACCAGTCATCTTCTGTATAAAGAAGCATGTTAGTTAAACTTGCATGCCCAGCATTGATTTATCACATCCATTTGATCAGATATGGGCAGTCCATATAGGCGTGAGCACAGACAAAAAGTGGGTGGTTATACAATCACACAAGGTAGATAGATGCTCCATAGGATAGAGGTAGACCCTCCACGTGCAAGACAGGCTTTCTACACAGTAGAGATAGATTTTCTACATACTGAAGGTTCACTCATGCAGTGTTAATCCTCCAACCAAGTACACAGTGTAAACCCTCCACTCAGGCTAGGTAGACCCCTTACATGTGTGGGGTGTATCCTCCATAAGGAATGGAGATCTGCTGAGGTACTTTTCAATCCTCCTAAACTATTAGACCCGCTCAGACCTCAGGGAAGTTCTGTCCTGCTCTCCAGCTTGAAACAGAGCCATGAGAAGTATGGTATTAAGGGTGTCAGGGCACAACCCTCACATACATTTCAGCCTCCGCCATTTAGCTCCAAACTGACCACTCCCCTCACAAAGTAAGACAGTCTTACTATCTTAAGCACTCTGTACATTTATGAATCATGATCAGACCTCACATTCCTTTCGGTTTTAAGTTTGAAAGATCCCATGGTGAAAAATGATACTTTCTACTCTTAAAAATTCTAGGTCTTTTCAGTGCAGATCAAGGGTCATATAAAGCTTTTATCCGAGACAAGCTTAGAACATGGTGCATATACAGCCAGGGCTCCGTCTACCACCCAGAAGCCAGGCACATGGCATCCTTGTCCTGCAGAAGTGGGAGGGTATGACCCATGCCAGGTAGCCAGGCAGTAGAACTCGATTTCTTTTAAAGAGCACCGCTGTTGGAAAACGTCTACTTTTCAGTGTATCCAGAAACTTCCACTGTAATTAACCTGTAGGGGGTCAGGCTGAGTCATGTGATCTTGGAGGTAGGATGAAAAGACAAGGCTTCACATTGAGCACTTCAGTCTCCTCTTCTGACCTCATGGTCTGGCTTGCCCTCTTGTTGGGGTTACTTCAGCCACTGTTTCTTTGTCAGGGTCTCTTTTGTACTTCTGTGCAGTTTGCTTCCCCATCTGAATGCTCCCCCCAGTCCTCAGTACTCACTGTACATCTAGCAGCTCACAAGCATGTCTGTGTGGATGGCTCCAGCTCTTCAGCAGCTATCTCTGCTCCTCCTTGTCACGTCGCCAGAGCATCCCTGGATGCTGGGTAGCCTCACACCTTTGCAGGCAGTCCTCGAATGGAGGCACCATCCTTTTTCCTGCCTCGATGCCCAGTTGATTGCTAAGTCTAGCTGGGACCGTTCTTCGGGTGTATGTATGGTTGTGTGGCCCTCTGAGGGCTCATCATTTGTCAGAAACTCTGCTTTTGTATCTGAAATTCTGAACAGGTTTTTGAACATGGCCCTCAAGTGCCTGCCTGGGCTACTTCTGCGTGGCTTGCTCTGTAGTAGTTATTATTGATCTTCTCACCACCCACAATACACATGGTATAGGCAGGATGGGTGATAAACAAGGAAGAGTCTCTTCGCCCTGGACTAGGTGTAAGGGTAGCCATGGTACCCTACCATGATGCCAGCTCCCTATGCGCCCCACTCTCCAGCACTCGGCATCCCCCAAGGTCCTACAGAAAAAGTTTATTCAGCCCAGGTGGTCCTTACCCCACTCATCCAAATGCTCTCCTAATTCCTCTCCACTATCACTGCCCCTTCCCAAGGAGGGATCCTGTTCCAGGTGTTCATGCAGGCATTAATGATAAGTACCACTAAGTAACTAACCGTGCCGCCTAATGCTTCACTTCTATGAACCCAGCTAGAAGCAAGCTCAGTGAGGTTCTACGTGGCAGTTGTGTGAGGAGAAGCAGCTCAGAGCTTTGTGTCAAAGAGAGGTGAAGGAAATGTACAGTGAATGAGTGTGTGAGCTCCTGGATGCTTGAATATTTTGTCAAATGAATGGACCTGACTCTATACTGTTATTGCTCTGATAGTCCCAGGGACACTGATTTGGTGGCCTCGTTTTTCTTGGTCAAGGGAATGTGTGAGCCTTGTCCCCGTGTCTAGTCTCCTGTCCACCCTCCTCCCCAGATGCTTTCTATTGTCTGGACTTTGGTTGAGTTGCTCACTTCATAAAGAGGAAGCAGATGGTCCTCCAGTCTTCTGTGATGAGCACACATTATGACTCTATTTTTGTCACATGCCTTTAGGAAAGAAAGCTGCAGTGTACACAATAAAAATAAAAAAGAATATTCTATGTGAAAGTGCCTTGGGCAATTCTCTTTTTATACTCAGGATCGAGTCTATTTCTGTCTGCATGAAATTGGGCCTTTCTGATTTCACACAGCACAAACTGGGCAATGCCTTCCCTCCAAGTTTCAAGAAGAGGGTTTAGACAGGTGGGGATTGAAGTCTGAAGCTGGTTTAATTTTACCCTCCTGTGTAGAAATGTCTAGGTGCAATGTGTGTTAAAGTTCACAGTGAACAAAATGCAGTGCCCAGCTTTCAGAACACACCATATGGAGAGGTAGAACTCACAGCCATTGAGACAATTCCTGAGCCAGGTTTTATTTATAGATTTGTTATGAGTTTTTTTCCCCAGACTGAACCACAGAACATTTTATTGCTGTTTTTAGTATTTTGCTATGTTCTGCCACAACCTCTTAATTTTAAAAACACTGTTATTTAAATATATCCGATCATTAAACTGCAGGTACTTAAAGTATAAAATGTGTAAGTCTGAAGTCTGCACACCCGTGGAGCCATCATCCTACTCTGATGGTTGAGATAATTGTCCTTTTCTATGTGGAGAGCTCTTCTTGCCCCGTGTGCCCCTCCCTACCCAAACAGAAGCTACTTTGCTTTTTTAAACTGAAGATTAGTTGCTGAAGGTTTATGTAAATGAAACGTTTTAAATTTTATTTTTGACTTTATAGCATAATTACAGTATTTCTTCATTTCCATTCCTCCTTTTAGTATGTCTTTGTTTTTTTTTTCTAATGTAAGCATGATTATTTTGAATTCTTGAGTGCTGTGTTTTTGTATCCATGGCTCATTTCTTTGTACTGTGGAATAGCATCTTATTCTGTGGATATACTATACTGTATTTATCCATTTTGGTTTTTAAAAGTATAACTTAAGTCTTTAAATTTGGGGGGAATTTCATTCAGGAGTAGTGTACTTACATCATTTCTACTTCTCCAACTCCTCCTGTAGTTTCCTCACTCCCTCTCAATTTTATGACCTATTCTTTCTCTCTCTCTCTCTCTCTCTCTCTCTCTCTCTCTCTCTCTCTCTCTCACACACACACACACACACACACACACACACACACACACACACACACACGAATCTCTTTGGCCATTTTTAGTGCTTGGCTACTTAAGTGCTAGTCTTTGTGTGCATGTACCTGTCCTTTTTTAACATATACCTGAGCATGGGATGACTAGTTTCTTAAGACTGTGTCACACACAAACTGACCATTTTAAGGTATTTGCCAAAAAGTGTCTTTAATCCCTATCAGCAGTAGATGAGAATTTCCATTTCTGTGCATTTGTAATATTTTAACATTTTCAGTTGTAGTCATGAATTCCATTGCACCATATGTTTTCCTATTGTGGTACAGCACATGCAATACAAAGTGTTTTAAGTTGCACAGCTCAGCAGCATCCCAGACAGTCACACTGCTGTGTAGGCATCAGTCCTGTCTATCTCCGGAAGACTTTGTATCTTGCAAAGCAGGTGCTGTGCCAAGCAACACCAACAATAACACCTATGCTATGTGTGTGTGTGTGTGTGTGTGTGTGTGTGTGTGTGTGTGTGTGTGTGTGTTGGGGGATGGCACAGATGTGTATAGAGGCCAGGTTGGCTTCAGGCAGGTAACCTTCTTGATTTTTCTCCTCGTTAGTTGTTTGTTTGTTTTTGAATCTATGTCTCTCAGTGAGATCTGGGGTTGCCTGATCTGGCTAACCAGTGGTCCAAAGGGCTCTACATACCTCCTTTATCCCAGCACTGAGCCCCCAGAATTCACTGCCATAATAGCTTTAATAGGGGTATGGGAACTCAAACTCATGTCCTCATACATGTACTATAAGCATGTCACCAACTGAACCATCTCCCTGCCCCACCCCCGCTCTGCTTTATGAACATGGGGCTCTGCTCTAGGGGTTCACATGGACTGAGCTGAATTTACTCTTCTGTGACTGACATTTCACTCTGTCCAGAAGTTTATCTATGTCTCAGCATGCATCTGGATTTCCTTTCCTTCTAAAGCTGGTAACATTCTACTTTGCAGATGTCAATGGATTCAATTGCTTCTCATCTTGTCTGTTTTAAACAATGTTGTTAGGAGTACAGATGTAGAACTGTCTGAGACCTCAGTCACCTCTTAAGTGTGTGTCTAGTCATTTATAGTTTGGTCTTATTGTTGACATATATATATATATATATATATATATATATATATATATATATATATATATATCCACTTAGCTTCGAATTTCATGATTTAGGTTTTAATTAGAACATAAAAGAATTCCATGTTTATACATACCACATTTTCTTATCCATCTATAGTTGACGGACATTTAAGTTGTTTCCATTTCCTATGTATTATGAACAGAGTGGCAAAGAACATGGCTGAGCAAGTATTTGTGGAATGGACTATTGTGTTCTTTGGGCATATGCCAAAGAGTGGCATAGCTGGGTCATATGGTAGATCTTTTAGCTTTCTGAGAATTCTCCACACTGACTCCAGAGTGGCTGTCCCAAGTTGTAATTCCATCAACAGAGGATGAAGGTTCCTCCTTACCTGCATCTTCAACAGCATTTGTTATCTTGATTCTGATTTGGTCACAATAAAGTCTTCATATATTTTGTCTTCATAGTGAAATTTGAATTTCACTAACTTCTAGGGTTATAGACAATTTTAAGATACTTCTTTGCCATTGTTATTTCTTTTTAAAAATAACTCTGATTTCTTAGTTCTTTTTTTTTTTTTTTGAGCTCTTTGTATAGTCTGAGTATTAATCCTCCATTGAATGTATGGCTTGCAAAGATTGTCTCTCACTCTGTGGGCTTCCTCTTGACTTGGTGGATTATTTCCTTTGGTATATACAGAAGCTTTTTAGTTTTATGTAGTCCCACTTTTCATTCACTGACATTAATTTCTGGGCAAATGAGGTCCTATTCACAAAGTCCTTTCCTGCACCTATATCATATAGAGTGTTGCTTATATTTTCTTCAAGCAGTTCTAGTGTTTCAGGTTTCACATTGAGGTCTTTGATCCAGTTGCAGTTGGGTCTTGAGCAGGGTGATAGATATAGGTCTAATTTTATTCTTTTAGATTTGGATAACCAGTTTTTCCAGCACTACTTGTTGAAGATGCTGTCTTTTCTCTAGTATGTAATTTTGGCAGCATTGTCAAACACTAGATGGCTGTTATTATGTATATTTGTATTTGGGTGCCTCTTTTTCTTCCATTGATCCACAACTCTCTATTTATGCCTGTACTATACACCTCTTAATTGGTATTGCTCTATAATATGTCTTCAATCTGGGATGATAATCTTTACATATCATAGTATGTTCAATCTTTTTCTTCATAGATTGAAGGTTTTCATCATAGAAGTCTTTAATTTCATTAGTTAGGCATATAACTGTAACTATAACTATAATTATAACTATATATAACTATATATAACTATATATATAACTATATATAACTATATATATATATATATATATATATATATATATATATATATATGTATACATGTATATTACACTGTGAATGGGAGTATGGACCTGATTTTTTTGTTAGTATGTTGGCTGTTGGTAAATAGAAAGGCTACTGATTTTGTAAGTTGATTTTTGTATCTTGCCACTTTTCTCAAAAAGTTCATCATTTCTAGAAGGGTTTTGCATGTGCCGTGTGTGTGTGTGTGTGTGTGTGTGTGTGTGTGTGTGTGTGTGTGTATAGAGCTTTTGGTGTCTTTTAAGCTATCACTTGCATGTAAGGATAGGGTGACCTCATATTTGACCATTTCTATCTCTTTAATTTTCTTCTCTTATATTATTGATCTAACTCATGCTTCATCTGCTAGATTGAAAAAGAGTGAGGATAGAAGACAGTTTTGGCTTGTTCCAATTTTAATGGGATTGCTTTAGGTCTCTCACAGTTTATGAGGAACTGGCTGTTGATTTATATTTATTAGCCTTATTATCTTGAGTTATGTTACATACTGCCCATTCTTCCCCAAGGACTTTTCTCATGAAGGCATGTTGAATATTGTCAAAGATTTTACAGCATCTATTGAGATGACCATGTGATATTTATCTTTAAGTCTAATGATTCATTGCATCTATTGACATCCACATGTTGAAACTTTCTGGCATCTCTTGATTAGGCCAATTTGATTTTGGTGAATGGTGTTCTTGATATATATCTCAATTTGGTTTGTAAGTATTTTCATGAGAACTTTTACTTCTGTGTTTATTAGGAATATTGGCCTGTAATTTTCTGTTGTTGTTGTGTCTTTGTCTGTTTTAGTATTAGAGCACTGCCAACTATATAGAAAAAAGTTTACAAAGAGTCCTTCTGTTTCTTTCTTTTTTATTTTTTTGAGTAACTTAAGAAGCATTGATTGTAGAACTTAGTCTTTAAAATTCTGGTAGAATCTTGCTATAGATTCATCAGTGCCTTTTTGGGGGCAGCTTTTTGGTTTGGTTTGGTGTTCGGTCAGGCTTTTTATTAACTTTCTTACCATTTCATCTAATTTTTTATGGGTCTGTTTAAGAAATTTTGTTTCATTTTGTTTTTGTTTTGTTTGTTTGTTTGTTTGTTTTTCAGGGACTAAACACAAATCTTTATTGTCCACAGCTATTTGAAAGGGATGAAGTAGGAGGAATAGGTGGCAGTTCCACTAGGCCTGCCATGTTTCACTGGCTTGTAGGTGATAGAGAACTCACCCAGGTAGTGGCCAAACATCCCTGGTTTCATCTTCACCTGGCTGAAGGCCTTGCCACTGTACATGCCCACCATGCTGCCCACCATCTCTGGTAGGATGATGATGTCACTTCTTGGCCTTTCTCAGCTCTTGAGAAGTGAGTGTTGCTCCCCACAGCTCCCCCACCCCGCAGACCATGGTTCAGGCACCTACTTGGGTGGGCTTTGTACAACTGCATCAGCTGCTCACAACAGGACACGTCCAACAGTTGGCCCAGGTGAACTTGTGGAAGGTCCTCTTCCTTCTCTGCTCCACTTCATCCATCTTCGTGGCTGCACTGAAAAGCTTAAGAAGTTGTTTTATCTTTTTGGTGGTTTGGTTAACTTTGGTGGTTTGGATGAATCTAGAAATTTGTGCAATTCTTTTAAATTTTCTAACTTAATTTAATATAAGTTTTTAAATTATCATCTTATAATATTCTGAATTTCTTTGGTGTATGGTGTGATATCACCCTATTAATCTCTTATTGTGTTAATTTCAGTCATCTCTTTTTTGTTTTGGATAACTAGAACAAAAAAATCTATTGTTTATCTTATTAAAGAAGCAGCTGTTAGATTGTAAGATTTGCTTATTCTGTATACTGTTTTCTTTGTTTATATTTCATTAATTCCTACTTTGTTTGAGATAGGATTTCTCTGTGTAGCCTTGGCTTTGTAGACCAGGCTAACCTTGAACTCACTGAGATCCACCTACCTCTGCCTTCCTGAGTGCTGGGATTAGAGATCTGTGCACCATCATACTTGGCTTTCTACTCTGGTTTTTATTATTTTTTTTTCTATCTACTGTCTTGGGATTGATATTTAAAACATTTTTTTTGTTCTTTATAATTATTTTTTTTAATGTAGGCACTTAGAACTGGGCAAGTACCTCTTCAGACTTCTTTTAATGTGTCCCAGAGGTTTTGTTGCATTGGGTTTTATTTTCATTTAATTACCAGAATTATTTATTTTAACCTTTTAAAAATTTCTTCTTTGACTCACTTATCATTTAGTAGTTTTTTTTTAGTTTAATTTTCATGAGTTTGTATCATAACTGGAGATTTGTTTACTGTTAATTAAAACTTTATTGCATTGTGGTCAATTAAGATACAGAGAATTATTTAGATTTTTCTGAAGTTACTGGAATTTGTTTTGTGTTCCAAATGTGTTCTTTGTTAGAGATGTTCCCATGGACTGATAATTAGATTATCTATTCTCTGATGTTTCAGTGTATTATCTATGGATATGTGCTATGTTCATTTGATGTATCGGGGCATTTAATTAGATGATTCTCTGTTTATATTATGCCCAGATGGTCTATCTATTGGAGAATGTGGGACATTGAAATCCCTATTATGAAGTATAGTAATGCACATTTAATGAATTTGGTTGTACAAGAGTTTGGTGAACATATGTTTATGATTGTATTATCTTCTTGATTAATTATTTTCTTGATCAGAATAAAGTGTTTTTTTAAAATATCTTCTGATTAATTTTAATTTGAAGTCTGTTCTATCATATATTAGGATAGTAACATCCGCTTTCTCTTTTTCTTTTCTTTTCTTTCCTTTCTTTCTTTTTTGTTTTTTGTTTTTTCCTTTTGGTTTTTTGAGACAGAATTTCTTTGTGTAGCCTTGGCTGTCCTGGGCCCACTTTGTAGAACAGGCTGGCCGTGAACTCACAGAGACCTGCCTGCCTTTGACTCCCCAAGTTCTGGAATTACAGATGTATGTCACCACACCTCGCTCTGATTTTTTCGTATATGTAACAGAAAGACTTTTTTCTTTTTCCATTTGACTATCCTTTATCTTTTGACTTGACAGGTGAAGTAATTCATATTTAAAGGAATTATTGAAAGTTATATATTGAATGGTGCCATTTTCTTCTGTTTGTGTTTTTAGTATTATGTTCAGTTTCAGTAATTATAGATTCATTGATTTTCTTTCTGTAGACTCTTGACTATGCTTTGGTCTAGTAGAAGTTGTAGCATAGTGTTCCAGACTCTTTCTTCTGTCAGCATTTCCATTGAAAAATTGAATGTTATTCTGATGTGTTTCTCTTGTTTTTCTCTTGCAGCTCTCAGTACTCACTGTTCTGTATGTTTAGTGTTGTAAATATAATGTGCCATTAGGATCTGCTTTTATGGTTCTGCCTGTTTGGTATCTGCAGGCTTCTTGTACATAAATGTCTTTCCTAACCTGGGGACTTTTTCTTCTACAGTCTTGTTAAAGATCTAGTCTATGGCGTTGACTAGGATTTTTCTCCTTCATATGTGTTTACAACTTAAATAGTTGGTCTTTCCATGGTATTCTCAGAGTTCTTGCAAGTTTCTTTTCTTGTGTTTAAAAAAAAACCTTTTTATATTCTTTCCTTGAGTGGTCCAGCTATTCTACTTTATTTTAAGTACTGATATTCTGTTTTCTACTAGGTCCATTTTACTGATAAAGCTCTTCCCTGGGTTTTCTAATAGGTTTATTCCGTTTTAAAATTTCATCTTTGCTGTGTTCTTGAATGGCTTTGGGCTCAGAATCCTGACTAGGTAATGATGAGGGAATGAAGAAATGACACAAATGAACACAGAAAAGCTGGATCCAGGTGATCTGTGCTCTCTGCTGGAGAAGCTGCAGCATCCTGGAGGCTCTGTGTATTTATTATATACAATTGAACAGGGGGATGGGGCTTATATAGATAAACATGGGGCAGGGTTATTATATACAGCTGAGTAAGGAGAGAGGTTGATCCAGTCTCTGTAGGTGCAGTCTGTCTCTCTGGTGGTGCAGCCTTCAGGCTGTAAACATCTTGGTGGATAAAGCAAAGGTGGAATTTTCTGCATACAATGTCAACATTTGCACTTGGAGCAGAGGAAGTCTTTACCATCCCTCTGAGCCTCACTCAGGTAGGGCTTTGCTCCTTCAGTGGGGCTGAAGCATGGGGATCCTTGACATCAGTGTGCCCATGTCAAACAATTCACCCACTCACTCAGGACTTCAATTGCTCTCTACATATCTTCATTTCGTCTTGAGTTCTCACCAATACTTGTATTTCTTTACTGAATTCAATTTTCAAATCCAGAATTGTCCTTCCCATTTCATTTAGTTGTGTTTGTGTTTTGTTGGACATTAATCGGGTGTTTATTAATATCTTTAAAAAAATTCATTGAGCTGTTTGCTTGTGTCCTCTTTAAACTCCTTGACTTTGATAATGTTTATGATTCTTCTTTTAAATTATGTGTTCTGTTGTTCATCTAGGTGATTTTCATTGAAGTGGGGTATGCTGTTATAGCCCTCTGCATTGTTTGTGTTGTGGGAATGATGGCTTAGCATATGGACTTGTTCATTGGTTGTGTGTCTGATGTGAGAGTCTAGCCTACTTCAGGCTGGACCTGTGCATAAGCTGTACCACTAGAGCCATGAGGATGGTGCTGGCTGGTGAGGGTCTAGGGAGCTTGAGATGGTGGATGAGCTGTGTTCCTGGTGTACGCCTGAGTGTGTAGAGATGGTGTTGGCAGGCTTGCTCTTAGAGAACACATCAGCGAAAGTGAGTGCAAGAGCTGCATGATTAGAGATATGCCTGGGAGTTTGGGAATGGGACTGGTGTGTGAGTTTGGAGGGGTTCTCAGCAGGCAAAGCTGGTGTGTGAACTATATGACTGGAGCTATCTCTGGGAGTACAAAGATGACCTGTTTCTGAGGGAGCTTTCCAAGCAAAGCCAGTACAGGAGGCAGCAGGTCTGGGAGTATGAAGTCTGTGACGATGGGTCTGGAAGCATGAGGATGGTGTTGATGTGTGTGGTTCTGGAGGAACTCATCAGGAAAAGTGAGTGCAGAAGCCTTTTGACATAAACTGTGCTTAGGAATATGGAGATAGTGTTGGTGGACTTGATTCTGGGGAAACTCATGAGGAAGAGCTCGATGGCTGGATTCGATCGGAGAGCATGGAGATGACACGGGTGGACTTGGAGAGGGTCTTACTGAGGAATTCTCTAGATTAGGTTGGCCCGCAGGCTTGCCTGTTTGGGGTTATCTTTACTGTTAACTGATAAAAAACCAGCTCAGCTCACTGTGGGCATCACCATTTTTTAGGCTCAGCCCTGAGATGAGTAAGAGTAAAGAAAGCTAGCTGAATCTTGCCATAAGCAGGAAAACAAGAAACAAGGCTGTGTATTGCCTCTTGTGCTCTGGTATTGGTTTGATGTAACTAGCTTCTTGTGTTCTCTGGAACTACAGAATTATAAGGCAAAATACTATTTTCCTCCTTATAAGGTGTTTTGTTGGGTGTCATGTCACAGCAATAGAAATGAGACCAGAACAAGACCACTACCTCTTCTATCTCCCTCTAATAAATCCAAATATGGGCTTTTGGGGTGCGTTCCAGATCTAGATTATAGCAGCATGAGTGTTATTGACTGGAAAACGCAAGGGGGATGCAGCAAAAAGCACAAAATTAATGTGCTTTAGGACAACTATTAGGTTTTTTTCCCATAGGAAGATTCACATGAGTTTTGGTGGCAATCCATCTCTCTAAGTCATGGTAAGTTGAGAACTAAAAATACTATTTGCTCCACCTAACCCATGGCTCATCATCACATTATGTATACTGCTGAGTGTCAATCATGTGCCCTCATTATTCTATGGTCAGTTTAGAGCAAAAATACATAACTTCCTGGAATTGCTAGCTTAAGGCAAAAGAAAAGCTTAAATTTCAAAGTATGGTGTCTTCCAAATGACTATAACTTCTTCATGACAAACCACAACAAACACCTTGCATTCTCCTGTTACAACATAAGTGAAACATAGCCTGGCCACATAGTCCTTTAATGTATGCAGCTACTTCCTATACCACAGAGATGTGGATGGAGAATGTCATATTAAGCATAACAGGAAGAGCTATGATTTGGGGGTCTGTGTGGAGAGCAGGGCAGTGGCGAATGGCTGTTCAGCTAGTGGGGATGTAGCCAGGGGCTCCTCCCCAGAGTCTTACCTCCAGAGTCCTCCTGACTAGCAGCCTGGGAAACTAGATCAGGTTCATGTTTTGAAATAGCATTGAACACCATGACGAGGCAGTGACAGTCACTGAGAAGATGGTGAAGAGGAGCCCATGATGTAGGGTGAGATTGTATACACACCCACCTAGCCAGTAAGCTGAGGAGGTGATTAGCTGAGAAAAGAAGGGAACCTGCTGGGAGATGCTAGGTATATGGAGATAGGATCACTACCAGGGTTTTCACATAGGCAGAAAAAGAGAGAGAGAGAGAGAGAGAGAGAGAGAGAGAGAGAGAGAGAGAGAGAGAGAGAGAGAGAAAGATTTTGAATGAATATGGCAGGAGGGTTCCATAGCCTGAGAAGTCAGCAAAGAAGTAACACATGGAAATTGTACAAAACAGTTATTGCAAAAGACTCAGTCCACCCCGAACAATGCCACGATCATGTCAAGTGTGCTCATGCCCAGACCTGCTGTGGCAGAGCAGTCAGGAATTGTCCAGGCACTGGCTGTCCAATGGGAGGAAGAAGGTCTTGTACTAGTAGAATCTTGTACTGGTTCCTTTTACTGTTTCTGTGGCCAACACCTAGTATGAACATGTTATGAGAGGAAAGACTCATGTGGTTCACTATTTCAGAGGGTTTAGTCCATGGTTGCCTGGGCTCATGCACTTTGGAAGAGCATCAGGTGGTAGAAGTATGTGATGGAACAGGCTGCATGCGCATCTCCTGGAGAAGGGAGAAAAGGACAGGAGATCACATTTCACCAGCCATGGCACACTCCCACTGACCTACTGCTTCCAACGAGACCCTAGCTCCTAGACTTGCCAGAATCTCCAGAAACAGCACTATCATCTGGGGATGAGCATCTAGCACATAAGCTCACAAGGGACATTTGTATTCAAACCACAGCCCTTGCAGGATAAAGTGAGGTCACCCCCACATTGTGGCCAGTGAAATCAACTCACAGATCACGAGCTGGGAATCAGCCCCTCCCTGTCAGGCCCACCTGCTTTACAGTTCAGACACATCCACTCTGCTCTCCATCTTAGCCTACTGCGAAACCACTGGGAAAACGTTTTCAAGCTATTCAGTCTGAAAGGAATCAGGGAATGAAAAGACAAAAAGCTGCAAAGTACATTTTATGTATGCTTTCATAGGTATTCTATCATTTGACTTGCTATGCATATAAAAACTGATGTGTAAGCAGGGTGGTCATTCTTTAGAGGCACATTGTGCGCATGTGCACTTTATGTGGCATTATTTGATACTGATGGTATTTCAGCATACACGTGCATGAATTTTAGTTTTGTTGCTATTGTTGGTAGTTCTGGAAGATAGAACCCAGTACTTTATACATGGCAAACCTTTTACCACTGAGTCACATCCCATCCCCTGTATTTTCTCATTAAATTCTTATGACAATCATCCTTTTGTGTAGCATCCAGAGTGATGCAGTTAACTATTACATTGTTCAGTATCTGCACACATTTATTTACTGGATAGGTGTAAAACATTGGCTCTCGACCTTCCTAGTGCTATGACCTTTTAATACAATTCCTAATGTTTTGGCGACCCCAACCATAAAATTATTTCCTTGCTACTTCTTAACTGTAATTTTGTTACTGTTATCACTTGTAATATAAATATCTGATATGCCACCCCAAGAGGGATTGTGGCCCACAGATTGAGAACTGCTGGTCTAAAAGCATACGTCCTTTGATTGCAACCCAGAATCAGTAGTTAATATTAAAGCTATAAATTGCTATAGCCTTGGTTTTAGGTGATATATCCACTACTCACTTGAAATTGCCTCACTAGGCTGAAGAAAGCCACATTTAGGAACTTGCTTCTGAATCTTCAATTCTACATTACCTTTTCTGGGAATGGTCCCATCCGGCCTCCAGAGCTGCCTCATTCACAAGTGTCATCTCCTGTGTGCTGTTGTCACTCATGCCTCTTGGGCTGCCCTCAGCCTGAGGTCATCTGCACTAAGCCAGGGACACCTGAGGCCCACTTGCACCTCCTCCTGTTCCTTCTCCACTTCCCTGGAAGGTGACATGCCCATGGGTTTGCCCCAGCTTGCAGAGGGTTTCCAGTGCACAGCTGCTGCACCTGGATATGTGCAACTCCATGGAGATGTGGGCAGTTTCTTCCTCTTCCTGTATGAGAGATCTGACTGAAAAATGTTTTCTGAGGAGAAGATTATTTTCTCAAGGAAACATGCAGAATCCCAAACTCCTATGTTTATCTCCCTCACCCCCAGCATCCACAGTTCTTTATTGAGTTTCTGGTCAGTCTGTATATATGTCTAACCTCCAATCAGGGCCACTTCTGAAGGCTGTGACCAGAAAATCAAGCAGGTTTCTAAAGGAATGGGGCCTAGGATCAGGGGCTTCTGACTAAACTATGAGGCTCCACCCCATGCCTCAGGTGAAGCAGCCCTTACCTGCCTTCTCTGTCTAGAAGGACTTGGGGCAGGCATGATTTGCACATGTATTTCTGAAAGCTTGAGCCAGGGCTCTTTGTTTCTTTTCTTCCCTTCTTTAAACTGACCGTCTGCATAATCCAGTGAGGCTAGAGGTCTAGTCTGCCAGGGACAACAGCCTCTCATTCAATCCTGACACTGGCCGTGCATGACAAATGCCCTATTATAAGGTCATGAAGGAACTCACAAGGTTGGCACACAGGAGGCAGCCATGAAAGAAATGTATATTTAATTGAGAATCAAATGGAAAAATATAAACTAACTAAACTGCACAAACTCAAACAAGAAGCATAAACAGAAGTGAGGACCCTGGCGGGATGACTTTACTGCTGACTGCTTACCCTCAGTGCACCACATTGGGAAAGCCCTGCCTTGGGAAGGTGACACAGAGAAGGGATAGTGAGACCCACTGCCCCTCCCTAAACTGACGAGCTTTGTCTCTCAGCCCCCCTCCCTCATACTGGGATACTCCACAGTCTATGCCCTGTGTAATATATGAGACTGACAGTGACCGAGAGACTTCCTGGGAAGTTTAGTCTCACCATTTGTCTGGTGCTGCAGAATGTCTGAGTGTATGGGTGGCCATCTCGACCATGCAAGCATGGACTGACATCTTACTACCCTTCACAACCTAAGGAAACCTGGTGAATGAGGACGCAGGTCCCTTGGGTAGGAAAGTACTGTCCATACAGGGCCACATTCACTAGACCCTGACACCCTACAGAATGGTCCAGAAACGTAGAGATGGTGTTATACCCTTCTTAACCTCTATGGATTTCAGGATCCCAAGAGTCTACAGAGCTCCAGTGTATCAGGGAGTACCATAAACTTCTTCCTTTCATAGAAGTAGAACGCTGCAGGGCTGAGTTAGAAGCATGCTTGTGAGGTAAGTACAATTCTCAATGCAGAGTTGACTATACTGTAGTCAGAAACGATGGGCTTAGAAGGGTCTTGCAGGATGTGCAGCTGAGAATTAAAATGGGTCCCTGGGGATGGTCTTGGAAAATGGAGACATAGATGCCTGTTTCAATGTATAAACTACCCACTGGCCATGATCTCAGAACTAGAGCCATGGTGAGTGAAACCAAATAGTGAAGACTAGAGAAATGGCTAAGTGAAGGAGACAGCAGCTTAGAGGCCCAACACTGAGCTGAACAGTGGGTACCGTACAGGACGGAGGGGGCTGGCCCTGGAGCCTGTGTTCTGATCCCAAATTAAAAAAAAAATGTTGTCAGTGGCATCTGAGGAATTGCCACTTTACTTCTTCTTGCTTAAAATAGAAAATAGATTCCTCATGCAATGCATCCTGTTTAGCGTTTCCCCTCCTTCCACTCCTCCCAGCACTCCCCCATCTTCCTTCTCGCCCAGATCCACTCCTCTGTTACCTCTTCAGGAAAGAGTAGGCCTCCCAGAGACAACAACCAAACGCAGCAAAACAAGATAAAATAAGACAAGGCAAAAGCCCTCGTTTTGAGACTGGCAAGGCAAACCAATGGGAGGAAAAGGGTCCCAAGAGCAGGCAAAGGAGTCAGAGAAACACCTGCTCCCACTGTTGGGAGTATCACAAAGACACCAAGCTAACAGTCACAACATATGTGCAGAAAACCTGGTGCAGAACCAGGGACACCCTGTGCTTGTTGCTTCAGTCTCTGTGAGCCCGTATGTGCCCTGCTTAGTTGATTCAGTGAGCCATGCTCTCCTGGCATGCTCTATCCCTTCTGACTCCTATAATCTTTCTTCTCCTTCTTCCTCTGGGTTACCTTAGCTCTGGGGGGAGGGACCTAATGGAGACCCCCCAGTTTAGATGCTCTGTGTCTAAGCTGATGTCTGGATGTCCGTCTCTGCACCTACTCCCATCTACTGCCAGAGGAAGCCTCTCTGATGACTGGGAGGTACCAGTCTTATTTGTCTTTAGAAATTCTGAACATCTCGATAAATCAGTAGGGATGTATAACTAGTTTTCATCTGAAAAATATTATTCAAAATGGAGGGAAGCATTCCATTCCATATAGTCTATTTGGTAGCCTGCTTTGTGATTTTACTAGGTGACCATTTCATACATCTGTGAGGGATATAGACAGCATTATTATTGTGAGATTTTAGTAATAGTTTACCAAATATAAGTTGCCATATACCTAATTTTCTGTCAACTCTATATTTATAAATCTGAGTTGAGACGCACATGTGCTAAATTTCTAGTCCATTTGCAAGAAAATATCTTGCTATAAGGTAGCAGTTTTGAGCAGCACAGCCACACTGATCCTCGACTGCATTAGCTGCTTGCTCCATTAGTTGAACAAAGTTTTACTTCATTTAAAGCTGGTTGGATAAACAAGATGAAATGTTGTTAGTGATGCTAAAGGCAGCTCAGCTGCCTTGTGTTAATTGGAGCTGCAGGAACCAGGCAGGCTTTTCTGTGTTCCTTGGGCGAGGGTTGGAGTCCACGTAGGACACCACTTTTCTTCTTTGCCTGATTCTCCAGCCTTTCTGGTAGCCCTTAATGTGGATTGATGTCTCAAGTCAGCAGCATTCAGCCATGTGTTACTTGTTACTCCAGGGCTCAGAGACAAATCAAATTCAGTCTTTCCTTGACATTGACGCCTCAATGGAGGGGGACAAGCAGATGCTGTAACCACAGCCCACTGTACTAGGCCCTGAAGCTCATATAGAACTGCACAGTGCCCTTTGCTATTTTTAGTGTGTCCTTCAGTTGGTTTGGAAAAGCATGGAGTAATGAAATAACCAGCCCAAGAGGGGCATAGAATGTTTTTATTACTCCCAAAGTTTCCTGGTTCCCTATTATATCCCTTTCCTGCTCCCGGCAAGAGGGAGAATGATTTTGTTTTTACATTTTTGCTTTCTTCAGTGTCTCAGAAAAAAAATGTGATCCAATTTTCTTAACTTATCATGGTTGGGCTCCTCAGGTATCAGTAGACCATTGCTGAATGATATGCCGTCTTGTGAGTGCCACAGACTCCTAGAGGCTTGTACCTGGCCTTGCCTTGATTTCTTTGCAAAAAGTGCATGGCGGCAATGGACTTATTTGTAAGCATCACAGATGGTATGTGATGCTTAGCTTTAGAGTCACTGTATCATTTGAGTTCCACCAATAGCTTATGAGAGGTGGAATGTTTGTACACTACAGGCAGAGCTTAGTTCTGTCAGGTTTTACCATTACTCATTCTATTGTGTGAGATGATATCTCACAGCAATGGTCCTACTGATGATATCTTTTAGTTTAATTTATACTCTACCAACAGCTCACAGTGCTGGACCTGTTTACGTGTTTGTGTTCTTGGGCAAGGCATCTAAAGTCTACATTACTTGTAATTGTCTTTTTTGACAGGGTTTTTCCTGTAGCCTTAGCTGTCCTGGACTTACATTGTAGATCAGACTGACCTAAAAGTCACAGAGATCTGCCTGCTTCTGTCTCTCCAAGTGTTGGTGTTACAGGTATGACACCATGCCTGGCTGCTTTTTAAACTGAATTGTTTCTTGCTTTTGTGTATCAGATTTTATATGCTCAGAATACATGTCTTGTCATTTAAGTGATTTAAATATTTATGTAATAGCAATTTTCCCAGTTGATAAAATCCAAACTATGGGTTGTTGTTGTTCCTTTATAGACCATGTTTTTATTGTTATATCTAAACTCTGCACTTAATACAATGTCATAGATTTTATATTATATTCTACTATAAGGCTTATATTTCCCTTCTATGCTCTATGAGTATTTAGCTAACCCTACAAGGTTTACATTTTTCTTCAATTAAACATATGCTCTTGGCTAGGGAAGTAACTCAATGATAAAGTGCTTGCTTAATATGCATAAAAGCCTGGAATTGTTCCCAGCACTTAAAAATAATAAGACTATGATTCCTCTGAGGTTATTTTTGCATATGGTATGAGATATGATTAAATATTCATTTTGCATGCAGATATGTCATCTTTATAGCCCCACTCATTGAAAGGCCATATGTTTTCATTTACTTACTTTTTAAAATAAAGTGATAAAAATACTAGCTGGACATTTAAAAAGAGATCCAGGTAATAGAAGAGTCAGAGCAGGCTTTGACAAGCTCTTGTGCACTGAGAGCCTGGAAGGCTGAGCGTGTACTGAGACCAGAGAGGATCTCACTGCTTCTCATTGGTTTATGTGGAAAACTGTGCACATGCATGAATTAAAGATGGAGTAGCTACGAATGCCTCAGCTGTAGGTGTAGTTCTAAATGCCCCATATATTGGCCAGCATAAGGCTTGGGGCCATCCTTCTGGGCAAAGTGTTTCAGAACAACCCCTGACAATTCCCTGGCAGACTAACAAACTATGCTGACCCCTAAAGCCCAGCCTTGAAATAATACTGGGAGAGACCAGAGAAGACATGCAGAGACGCCAGTGGTGGAGGACTACAGGAGAGGTGGAGGACTGGAAAAGTACACATTGCTTTGCCTCCTGAGAGTACAGGAGTCTTCCTTTAGCCTCCTCCCCAGATCAGTCACACGCCTCAATTTTTATTTTTTATTTTATTTTATTTTATTTTTTTTGTTGAACTGTGCATAGTAGAAACTAAAGCAAGGGTTCATTTCTGCCTGGAAATGAACGCTGCCCCCCTTTCTCAGGTCTTCACTGCAGGGCTTGATTCAGTCTTGGCTTGAGATTGGTGGTTGCTATGGTTATTTGCAATGCTCTATAATCTTGAGATTTCTGCCATATTTCTTTGTGTCTAAGTTAATGTGACTTGAATTAAAAATGTTCTCATAGGCTTATGTGTTAGGGTACATGGCTTTTAGTAGATAGTACTATTTTCTTTTTTTAAATATTTTTTTCATTAGTTCTTTGAGAACTTCGTACAACATGTTTTGATTGTATTCACCCCACCAATTCCTCCCAGATACATCTTCTTCCTCTCTCCAGGCAGCTTTGTATCGTTTTGTGTTTTATTCACCCATCAAGTCCTATTTGTGCTGACCATGTGCTCATGGATGTGTGGCCTTCCACTGGAGAGTCTTAGACATGCCAGAGGCTATATTCTTATCAAAGAAATCTGTCTGTCCTTCTCTAAGCAGATATCACTTGCCAACAGCTCCTTGTCTAGGAAAGGGGCTTATATTTTACTAGAATATTTTTCAGACCATAAGATGCACCTGACCATAAGGTGCACCCAATATTTAGAGCAGTAAAACAAGAAAAAATAATCTGAGCCAAATTAGTACTAGTATAATAAAATATCTATTAAAATATAACAAAATACGGTAATATTAAACAGTGTTAACTCAACAGGAGGAAAGGCTTAGAGACTCAAGCACTTTTCTAGTTTCCTCAGTTGGCACACTGAAGACAATGGTAAGTGACTTCTTTGTTGATACCCAACGGACAACAATTGGACCATAAGGCACACTTTAATTTCCTCCCACTTTTGGGCGGGGTAAATGCATCTTATGTCTGAAAAATATGTTGTAGAGTATCTTGTCTACCTTCTCCTTGCTGGGATTTGGTCTGGTTTGAGATTGCATGGGAATTATCTCATATTTTATTTTTAATATAATACTTTAATAATCTCATGCAATATGTTGTCCTCATATTAACTCCTAGATCTTGTCCTGACCCTGAATCCACCTCCCACCTCTTCCTCCTTCCAACTTAGTGTTCTCTTTCTTCCCATCTACTCCTTGCTTAAAGCTTTGCATTTGTTTTCCTGGACTCAGTGGGTCTTCATCAGGGATATATGAACACAGTATTTGTTCCCTGCTTCTTATAACTCTGAACTTTGGTCTGCCCTGATAGCCTAGAGATGGATCCAGGCCAGGCGTCATACCCACTGGACAGATGGTAACTGTTCTGTTGGGCTTGCATCAAAAGCTGGCCTTCTTAGGATGGTCTTCTGTGGGTACTGGAGTGAGGTCCATGTTGATGAAAGGACACAGACATATTCTTTCTGTATCTGAGTCCCTGGAATTAGCATATTTTCTCATTAGCTCTCTTTCTGCTGTCACCAGGTAGTTAAACTCTTCATGGTAGATGTCTGACATCTCTTTAAAGCTGCCTGCCTTTGCTTAAGCTTTTGGCAGGTAGTTCTCCAGAGCTTCTGTTCTGATGAGTTCAGGAGTCATTTTGATTTGTGATTTGTCTGGGATTTTTAGTATATGGTTAGTAGTTATTGTCTAGCTTTAAGACCTACATTTGCTTTGACTCAATAAGACAAGACTCAGTTAGCTACATTAATTTTGTTTTGTTTTGTTTTTCAAGACAGTGTTTCTCTGTGTAGTCCTGGCTGTCCTGGACTCACTTTGTAGACCAGGTTGGCCCCGAACTCACAGAGAGCAGCCTGCTTCTGCCTCCCCAAGTGCTGGTATTACAGGCGTGCACTGTAATACCTGGCTCTAGCTACATTAATTAATCAGAGCACATGACATGGGGAAATAGATTCCCAAAATAAGTTGTCCTTTTCTCTTTCTATGTAATGTCCCAGTGACACACCTCCATGGCTGCTGTCCAGAGTGACTTTGACTGCTATGCTGTGGGTCTGCTGCTTCCCGGAAGCACCTCCCATCTCATGCTGAATGCTGGTGACCAGTTCACTGTGCTAGATGTGGCTGAGATTGTCATAGATGGCCAGAGAAGTACTTTAATCATCTCACTTATGCATGTGATTCCACGGCCGCATCCTGCATAGAACCTGTGTTCTTTCTCTTAGAATTCTGTAGACATATTCCAGAGTTGCATGTCTGATCAATGATTTAATAAACAAATACTTCTGAGAATCACATACACATATCATTGCATCGCTGAAAATTTATAACCCACTGAAGGCAAGAAAGGCCTTGCTTGCTTTAAAGCACCCCCAGGAATGTCAGATTTTCAATGTGTATAGTTATATGAGCTAAGAGATATAAAGATAAGGCATACATGTCCCCTCCAGTGGGAGCAGGGGGCTGAGGGAAGAAACTGAGAGAAGAAAAGGCCCACGAGGGCAAGAGTTGCCTTCACCAGAGCTCACTCAGTTGAGGCACTGCTACCAGGTATGCATAATATAGTCCTACAAAGTTGTTTTTGGCAGGTTTTTTTTTTCATGAATCAGACTAAAGAGCAGATGGCACTAAAGCAGTCAACATATGTTTTAAAGCTGATTATTCCTAAAATGTCACATTTTGTGAGCTGACCTTTTATTTTTGCTGGCGTTTTTCAATTTTATCAACACAGGTAAAACAAGCTTTAGCATGTGCCTGACACAACTGCCTCTCAGCTTGTCTTAGAAAACATTTTCCCAGGAAACTTTCTATAGCATATCTCCTCTTTAGACAGCTGTGTTTCATAACAGAGACGTGGGATTTGCAATGTTAGACTCTCATTTTTTTTCCATTTCATTTTATTGAAGTTGCTCCCTCCAGGCCTGGGTTTTCCCCAAGACACAGACTTATCAAATATAGTTTTACTTTAAATATAAATAGCTTTTCACTAGTCTTGAACATCACGTATATGTGAGGGATATGGAAATTTATATTATAATAGAGAATGGATGAAAGTCAAGAGGGTAATGCAAAGAATTGATTTTTACTCTACATTTTAAACAACAGAACAGAGAAACAGATGGCTTTTCATATCCCCTTCCCTCTGCAGCAAAGCGTACAATGTATCATACCACATGGTACACGCTCAAAAACATGTTTAGAAGAAGGGGCTGCAGCAGTCCCTTTACACCTCAGACCCCAGCTTCTCGTGTGCAACACTAAGTGTTAGGCAAGATCACTTCCAAGGGGAAACATGAGTGTGAGGACACTGAGATACTAGCTACGTCACATAGCAAAGAGTGACTGGAGATTTACGGGCCTTCATCTGAGGAACTGAAAGAAGAGGAACAAGAGAATATGAAAGAGAGAGGAGGCAGGCTGTGAACATCTTCCAATGAGGCATTTCCGTGTGACTGCAGGGAATAGTGTGAGTACTTTGAGCACAGAGAATTTCTGACCCTCCCAAGGAAGTAAGTAGGTGAAGGTCACAGCCCACAGTAGGATGCCTAGGGAGACAGACGACTTTAATTCTGGAAATGTCTGCTTTGAGAGTAGGACTTTCATAATGATGTGTTACTCTGAATGCCCAAATTTGGTGTTATGGGAGTGGGAGTGAAAGTTATAAAAGGAGGTACTTGGTATTCTGTGTACTTGAATGAGACAAACAAGGTACCTTCACAGACTGTCTGGATAGATTCTCTCTCTCTCTCTCTCTCTCTCTCTCTCTCTCTCTCTCTCTCTCTCTCTCTCTCTCTCTCTCTCTCTTCCCTCTCTCTGTGTGAAGTGGACCATGGGTCATATTAGTTTATTAATTCTGGTCTTACAGCCATCTCTCGTTCTTCCTCTAGAAAAGACTCCCAGGGAACTGATGCTTAAAGTAATTCCAAGAGAGGGTAGCAAGGTTACAGCCTGGCATGAACCTCTGAAAGCTCAAGTCTAGTCTTTGGAGAACCATTATGTCCATGGTATCATGCCCTGTGGAGACCTGTGTTAAACTACCTAAGTGACTTCTGTAGTTCTTCATTCAGTGTTTCTAAGTTTAATTTACTTAGTAATTTGATTTGGATAACACTGGGTTTTATTCAAAGGTATTCAAGTTGGGAGTGAGGGTGGGAAGATACATATTTCTCTTGTTTTTTTTTTCATTTTTTCCTTTATTAATTTATTCTTGTTACATCTCAATGGTTATCCCATCCCTTGTATCCTCCCATTATTCCCTCCCTCCCATTTTCCCCTTATTCCCCTCCCCTATGACTGTTCCTGAGGGGGATTACCTCCTCCTGTATATGCTCATAGGGCATCAAGTCTCTTCTTGGTAACCTGCTGTCCTTCCTCTGAGTGCCACCAGGTCTCCCCCTCCAGGGGTCATGGTCAAAGGTGAGGCACCAGAGTACATGAGAAAGTCATATCCCACTCTCCACTCTACTGTGGAGAGTGTTCTGTCCATTGGCTAGATCTGGGTAGGGGTTCAAGGTTTACCGCCTGTATTGTCCTTGGCTGGTGCCTTAGTTTGAGCGGGACCCCTGGGCCCAAATCTGCCTATCATAATGTTCTACTTGTAGGTTTCTAGGACCCTCTGGATCCTTCTACTTTGCCATTCTCCCATGCTTTTCTCATCTAGAGTCCCAATAGAATGTCCTCCCCTCTGTCTCAGTTTCTTGGTAAGTGAAGGCTTTCGTGGGACATGCCCCTTGGGCTAATATGCAGATATAAGTGAGTATATACCATTTGAATCTTTCTGCTTCTGGATTAACTCATTCATTATGATCATTTCTAGCTCAATCTGTTTATCCACAAATTTCGGGAATTCTTTGTTTTTAATAGCTGAGTAGTATTCCATACTGTATATGTACCACAGTTTCTTTATCCATTCTTCTACTGATGGACACTTCGGCTGTTTCCATGTTCTGGCTATTATGAATAAGGCTGCTATGAACATGTTTGAGCAAATGTTCTTGTTGTGTGCTGGAGCATCTTCTGGGTATATTCCAAGGAGTGGAATAGCTGGGTCTTGAGGAAGCCCTATTCCCATGTTTCTGAGATAGCACCAGATAGATTTCCAAAGTGGCTGTACTAGTTTGCATTCCCACCAGCAATGAAGGAGTGTTCCTCTCTCCCCACATCCTGGCTAGCATGTGGTGTCGCTTGAATTTTTGATCTTAGCCATTCTGATGAGTGTAGGATGGAATCTCAGAGTTGTTTTGATTTGCATTTCCCTGATGATTAAGGAGGTTGAGCATTTCTTTAAGTGTTTCTCAGCCATTTGATATTCCTCTGTTGAGAATTCTCTGTTTAGTTCCAAGTCCCATTTCTCAATTGGGTTATTTGGTTTGGTGGTGTTTAAATTCTTGAGTTCTTTATATATTTTGGATATTAGACCTTTGTCAGATGTAGGGTTGGTGAAGATCTTTTCCTAGTCTGTAGGCTGTCATTTTGTTCTCTTGACAGTGTCTCCTGCCTTACAGAAGCTTCTCAGCCTCATGAGGTCCCATTTATTAATTGTTGACATTAATGTCTGGGCTGTTGGTGTTCTGTTCAGGAAGTTGTCTCTTGTGCCAATATGTTCCAGGCTCTTCCCCACTTTTTCTTCTAAGTGACTTAGTGTCTCTGGTTTTATGTTGAGGTCTTTAATCCACTTGGATTTGAGTTGTGTACAGGGTGTCAAATATGGGTCCAGTTGCATTTTTTTACACGTAGACATCCAGTTAGACCAGCACCACTTGTTGAAGATGCTATCCCTTTTCCATCGAATGGATTTGGCTTCTTTGTCGAAAATCAAGTGACCATATGTGTGTGGATTCGTATCTGGGTCTTCGATTCGATTCCACTGATCAACCAGCCTGTTGCTGTGCCAGTACCATGCTGTTTTAATTACTATTGCTTTATAGTACAGTTTGAGATCAGGTATGGAGACTCCTCTGGAGCACCTTTTATTGTACAAGATTGTTTTAGCTATTCTGGGTTTTTTGTTTTTCCATATGAAGTTCAGAATTGAACTTTCAATTTCTTTAAAAATTGTGTAGGTATTTTGATAGGGATTACATTGAATCTGTAGATTGCTTTTGGTAGGATGGCCATTTTTATTATGTTAATTCTCCCTATCCATGAGCAAGGAAGATCATTCCATCTTCTCATGTCATCTTCAATCTCTTTCTTTAGAGTTTTGAAATTTTTTTCAAACAAGTCCTTCACTTGCTTAGTTAGAGTAACTCCTAAGTACTTTATATTGCTTGTGGCTAATGTGAAGGGTGTAGTTTTCCTAATTTCTTCCTCTGCAAGCTTGTCATTTGTGTATAGGAAGGCTACAGACTTTTTTGAGTTAATTTTGTATCCAACCAATTTGCTGAAGGTGTTTATCAGCTGTAGGAGTTCTCTGGTGGAATTTTGAGGGTCACTTATGTAGACTATCATATCATCTGCAAATAGGGTTAATTTGACTTCCTCCTTTCCCATTTGAATACCCTTGATCTCCTTTTGTTGTCTTATTGCTCTGGCTAGAACTTCGAGTACTATATTGAAGAGATATGGAAAGAGTGGGCAGCCTTGCCTTGTTCCTGATTTTAGAGGAATTTCCTTGAGTATCTCACCATTTACTTTGATTTTGGCTATTGGCTTCCTATATATAGCCTTTATTATGTTGAGGAAAGTGCCTTGTATTCCCGATCTCTCTAAAACTTTAAGCATGAGTGGGTGTTGGATTTTATCAAATGCTTTCTCTGCATCTAAAGAGATGATCATGTGGTTTTTTATTTTCAGTTTGTTTATATGGTGGATTACATTGATGGATTTCCGTATATTAAACCATCCCTGCATGCCTGGAATGAAGCCTACTTGGTCATGACGAATGATATCTTTGATGTGTTCTTGTATTCGTTTTGCAATTTTTAGTTTTTATTTTATTTTATTTAGTATTTTTGCATCGATGTTCATAAGAGAAATTGGTCTGAAATTCTCTTTCTTTGTGGAGGCTTTGTGAGGTTTAGGTATCAATGAGGCTATGGCCTCATAGAACGAATTTGGTAATGTTCCATCCCTTTCTATCTTTTGGAGTAGCTTGAAGAGTATCGGTATTAGCTCGCCCTTGAAGGTCTGGTAGAATTCTGCACTGAAACCATCTGGACCTGGGCTTTTTTTGATTGGGAGACTATCAATGATTGCTTCAATTTCTGTAAGGGAAATGGGACTATTTAGCTTGTTTATCTGTTCTTCACTCAACTTTGGCAAGTGAAATTGATCAAGAAAATCATCCATTTCCCTTAGATTTTCAAATTTTGTGGCATATATGCCTTCAAAGTAGGATCTTATGATTCTTTGTATTTCTTCAGTGTCTGTTGTTATGTCTCCCTTTTCATTTCTGATTTTGTTGATTTCAATACTGTCTCTCTCTGCCTTTTAGTTAGTTTGGCCAATGGTCTGTCTATCTTGTTGACTTTCTCAAAGAACCAGCTCTTGGTTTTGTTGATTCTTTGGACTGTTTTCTTAGTTTCTAATTTGTTAATTTCACCCCTGAGTTTGATTATTTCCAGACGTCTGCTCCTTTTGGGTGTTTCTGCTTCTTTTTTTAGGGCTTCCAGTTGTGTCGTTAAGGTGCTTATGTGCGATGCTTCCAATTTCTTTTTAAAGGCACTTAGTGCTATGAATTTTCCTCTTAGCACTGCTTTCAATGTATCCCACAAATTTGGGTATGTTGTTCCTTCATTTTCATTGAATTTCAGAAACTCCGTGATTTCTTTCTTTATTTCTTCCCTGACCCAGGTGTCATTTAGCAGAGAGTTGTTTAGTTTCCACATACGTGTAGGCTTTTTGTTATTTCTGTTGTTGAATTGCAGCTTAAGCCCATGATGATCTGATAGGATACAAGGTATTATTTCAATCCTCTTGTATCTGTTGAGGGTTTCTTTGTGAACTACGATGTGATCAATTTTGGAGAAGGTTCCATGGGGTGCAGAGAAGAAGGTATATTCTTTCTTGTTTGGGTGAAAGGTTCTATAGATATCTGTTAGATCCATTTGACCCATGGCATTGGTTAATGATGTTATTTCTCGGCTTAGTTTCTGTTTCGATGACTTGTCCTTCGGTGAGAGTGGGGTGTTGAAGTCTCTCACTATTATTGTGTGGGGAATCGATGTGTGGTTTAAGCCTTTTTAGCAGATCTTTTACAAATGTGGATGCCCTTGTATTGGGAGCATAGATGTTCAGAAATGTGATGTCATCATGGTTGACTTTACCTTTGATGAGTATGAAGTGTCCGTCCTCATCCCTTTTGATTAATCTTGGTTGAAAGTCTATTTTGTTCGATATTAAAATGGCTACGCCTGCTTGCTTCTTGTGACCATTTGCTTGGAATATTTTTTCCAACCTTTTATCCTGAGGTAATGCCTATCATTATGGGTGAGATGTGTTTCTTGAATGCAGAAGAATGTTGGATCCTGTTTATGCACCCATTCAGTTAGTCTGTGTCTTTTTATTGGAGAATTGAGACCATTGATGTTGAGAGATATTGACCAGTTATTGTTAAGAGTCTTAATTTTGATGTTGGTTCCAGTCAAGCGTTTGTGTAGTTGTGTTTTTGCCATGGTATAGTTATCTATTTCCTGAGTAGTTTTGGTTGTAGCTTGACCCTTTGGGATGGAGTTTTCCTTCTAGTACCTTCTGTAAAGCTGGATTTGTGGATAGGTACTGTTTGAATTTGGTTTTGTCATGGAATATTTTGTTTTCTTCATCAATGTTTATTGATAGTTTTGCTGGGTAAAGTAGTCTGGCCTGGCATCTGTGGTCTCTTAGGGTTTGCAGGATCTCTGTCCAGGCCCTTCTGGCTTTGATGGTCTCTGCTGAGAAGTCGGGTGTAATTCTGATAGGTTTGCCATTAAATGTTATTTGGCCCTTTTCCCTTGCAGCTTTAAATATTTTTTCTTTGTTCTGTATGTTTTGTGTTTTGATTATTATGTGACGGGCAGTTTTTCCTTTCTGGTCAATTCTATTTGGTGTTCTGTATGCCTCTTGTATGTTTATAGGCATCTCTTTCTTTAGATTCTGGAAATTTTCTTCTATGATTTTGTTGAGAATAGTTTCTGGGCCTTGGAGTTTGATATCTTCTCTTTCTTCAATGCCTATTGTCCTCAGATTTCTTCTTTTCATGGTGTCCTTAATTTCTTGGATGTTTTGTTTCAGGAGTTTTCCAGATTTGGCATTTTCTTTAATGGTTGCTTCAAGATCTGTGATTGTATCTTCTAGACTTGAGATTCGTTCTTCCATCTCTTGGATTCTGTTAGAAAGCTCAGCACTGTGTCATTCGCCTTCTTCTCTGAGGTCTCACGTTCCCATTTTTCTTCTGTCTGTGTGTTTATCATTGAATCCATTTTCATCTTCATATCTTGAACAGATTTTTTGGTTTCTTTCATCTGATTTTTTTGTATATTCCTGAGCTTATTCCATTGTCGCTGTATAGGTCTTCAGATCTTGAACTGTTTTATTTATTTCTTTCATCTGGTTGTTTACATTTTCCTGAAAATTTTCCAGTTCCACTCTATGTGCTTCTTTTATGTCTCGCACCTGCCTGGCTGCGTCTTCCTGCATCTGATTTCGAATTTTATTTGTTTCCTCCATTATCATCCTCATTACCAAGGATTTGAGGTCATTTTCTTGTGTTTCCATTGTATTTGAGTTCTCTGGGTTGTTTTCTTTGGGATAGCTGGGAACTGGAAGTGCCATGTTGTTTTGGAGTTTTTTGCGTATGCTTTTACGCTGTCCTTTAGACATCTTGCCGTCTTTGTTTTTGTTGGGTAACTTCCAGAGTTGGGTGGACAGAGTCTGATGAGAGATTCACTTGTTTTCTCATGATTTCCATAGGCTGGAAGCCCTGATACTTCACTGGTGTGGATGGCAGGAGGTTTGCCCTGTCGTTTTGGGCTCTCACAGCCAGTGATACTCAGCCCCCCTTTGCTGTGGGTCCTGCAATCATTCTGGGTCTCTGAATGAGCATTGGATCAGGCCAAGGTATCCACAGCCTTTTGGGTCCCCTGCCAAGTCCAGCCAGGGATACTGGGCCCGAACCACACGTTGAGCTCAGCTAGATTCTCAGGACCTGAACCATCTGTCACAGCAGGAGAACTGCGACTGTGCTGAGCAAGCACCTAGGGTGGAACTGAGTGCTCTGCCCAGCTTGCATCACAGCAGGAAAACTGCAGCTGCACTGAGCTGGTGCCTAGGGTGGAAGTGAGCTCTCTACCCAGCCTGTGTCATGGCAGGAGAACTGTGGCTGCGCTGAGCAAGCACCTAGGGTGGAACTGAGCACTCTGCCCAGCTTGCGTCACAGCAGGAGAACTGCGGCTGAGCTGAGCTGGTGCCTAGGGTGGAAGTGAGCACTCCACCCAGCCTGCGTCACAGCAGGAGAACTGCGACTGCACTGAGCAAGTGCCCAGGGTGGAACTGAGCGCTCTACCCAGCCTGCGTCACAGCAGGAAAACTGCAGCTGCGCTGAGCTGGTGCCTAGGGTGGAAGTGAGCACTGTGTCACAGCAGGGGAGCTGTGCCTCGGGCAGAATTGCTTGCTGAGCTGAGCCAGCTTCTCCACAGCACAGCTCACTGAGCAAACCCAGGACTCTGGGGCTGAACTGTCTGCAGAGTCCAGTTTGGTCTCAAGGCACGACGCGACCCAAATCCTGTCCAGAGTCCCCTCTCCTGCAGCAACTCCCACTGTCCACCACACCAGTCGCCTCCACTGGAAGGCTCTGAGCTGCAAACCTCAGTCACCACCGCTGGTGCTGCTGGTGACACTGCTGTAGCAGGAAGTTGAGCATGCTTGCCAGACTCCAGAGTCCACCACCCAAAGGATATTCCCTGGAGGATAACACTAGCCCATCTTTACTGGCTTAACTCTAGTATCTGGACATCTCTCAACATGAGAATCAGATCCAGAGTTTTGTACAAGCCCTATCCCATCCACAGCATGGTGCACATATGTTAGTACAAAATGCAGATTTAATGCCTACTTCCCTGTCATAATTGCTGAATTATTGAAAAACAGAACAGAAAAAGGCACTGGATTAAAAATGAACAGCATACCTTGGTGGTTCACCAAAAGGTCTGATGCCAAAAACTAAAGTTAGCTGGTAAAAGTGTCCACAATTCTGCCTTGGCCACAGGTTTTGTGCCTGAAGTTTTATATGAAAAAAAATCAAACTCATAAAGTAGGTTGAACTTAATTAAGTACTATTTATGCATAAAGTTTTCTGCTTGAAATATGATTTTTCTCACCAATTCCACTGTTTAATAGGCTTAAAATTACTGTAGACTGTGGTCTACCAGCAGCTTATTAAAACGAGTTAATCTGATTTCATTATTTTGTATTCTTTGCTTTGAGAAAGGGTGACCATAACCTCTTTGCATTCCTGTGGATTCTGGCTGACCTGTTCCCTGTGCAGAGAATTCAGAAGAGCCAAATGTCAAATACTGTCCCCTGACCATGCTGACAAGGTGGAGACTATGTCTTCTGAGTGCAGTGACCAAGTCCTTATTACACAAGGCTGGCCCATGGTCTGCTGCAGAGCTGAGCTTCTGCACACAGTGCACGATAATACTCTCGAGTGTTCGTGTCCTCTGGGATTCCGGGCAAAGTGCAGAAGCCTCAGAGCCATTCATGGCTCCTAGACTCTGAGCCTGGCCATATTGCCTTAGTGTCAAAACTGTGTGCATGCTGTGAGTTCCTTGGAAACACACTTTAAAATGTTAAGGTAGCTGTGTATACATTTACCAGTGTGGACCTGAACTACCTTGGAAGTAGAAAAATTCATTTAGAGAGATATAAAAAAGAATATTGATAGCAACAGAAGTTCATAGTTTCATGACTGATAAACTGAAAGGCTAAGCTGGGAAGCAGGATGAAGAACTCAGGGATGATAGAGAAGAATCTGGCCTAAACGACTTTCATATTGGATGTTGTTATGGACCAGACTGGGTTTCACTCAACACTTGTATGTTGTGCATCTAACCCCAACGTCTCAGAATGTGCTCATATTTGGAGATAAGCTATTTAAAGAGTTATTTAATTGAAATGGGACCATATGGATGGGCTTTGTTTGTTTGTTTGTTTTTTATGGATGGTGTCTTTCTAGGTAAAGGAGACTAGGACACAGATGCATCCAGAGGGCACACCCTTAAGGAAACAGAGAGAAATGGCTGCCCTAAAAGAGGCCACAGGAGAAATCAAACCTGTGGACATGTTGGTCTCAGACTTCTAGCCTGAGACAGGGTGCATTTATGATGACTATGGCCCCCAGCCCAGAGCTCAGGGGATAAGAGCGTCGACTGCTCTTTCAGAGGTCTGTTCTCAGAATGTACATCAGGCAGCCCACAGTACCTGTAACTCCAAACCCAGAAAATTTGATGCCTTCTTCCTGCTCTGCAGGCAAGTGGAGAGTGCACACAGTGTATGCAAGCACTCCCAAGCACTCCTGTCCTCTAGACTCCAGGCAAAGAGGAAGCCCCAGGGCTAGCTGTGTGCTGCACAGGTCCACATGCAGACACACAGGCATGTGCACGATTAAAACAATTAGTCTTTAGCCAAAGGTCTCCAGCCTGTGGCATGTCACTGTGGCACCCTGAGCTGTTGCGTGTACCCATGCTGACTTCAAATGCCTGTTAGATCCAATTGATCCAAGTAACATGAAAATAAGAGAAATGGAGGCTGGCCTCCTGCAGGAGTAGATCTATTCTTTAATTGGAACACCTGAGGAACACCAGTCTCTCTGTGGAAGTGGAGACTGTGTGTCTGGGTGCTGGGTGTGTAAAACTTCATAGGGCGAATGATGGAACTTTGGTGCAGGGGTGGTGGGTATGGTTCTAAGGTCAGCTGTGTTTTCAGCAAATGTTCTCATTACTAGGTTGACTTTCTTGTCAGGCAGGTATTGTTTTTTTTTCATTTTTTATTAATTTATTCTTGTTACATCTCAATGGTTATCCCATCCCTTGTATCCTCCCATTCTTCCCTCCCTCCCATTTTCTCCTTACTCCCCTCCCTTATGACTGTTCCTGAGGGGGATTTCCTCCCCCTGTATATGCTCATAGGGTATCAAGTCTCTTCTTGGTAACCTGCTGTCCTTCCTCTGAGTGCCACCAGGCCTCCCCATCCAGGGGACATGGTCAAATATGAGGCACCAGAGTTCGTGTGAAAGTCATACCCCACTCTCCACTCAACTGTGGAGAATGTTCTGTCCATTGGCTAGATCTGGGTAGGAGTTTAAAGTTTACCGCCTGTATTGTCCTTGGTTGGTGCCTTAGTTTGAGCGGGACCCCTGGGCCCAAATCTCAGGCAGGTACTCTTATCCTTGTGCTGACTTGGGAGTTTCTTTGCTCATCCAAGGCTCCAAGTTGTAGATCTTTAGCCCTTTACTACCCATCAGGGATGATGCCCAGGGAACCTGTTGGAGGACAGTGGCCATCGGGGGGGGGGGTAGGGGGACTTATGTGCAGAAGTGGTGTAACTGAAGTCAATGGTAGGGCTGAGGGTATTGGTATTCAGGGCTAAAGCTTCTGGTGTGCATGTACAGGCCCTGGGTTCCAGCACTGCAGGAGAGACTACAAAACAATGTGGGCAACGGGTGCCAAGAATGAGACAGACGAAGAGGCAAGAAGGTTTCAGAACGAAAACTAGGGACCTCATTTAGTATATTTTAATAGTGTTCCATCAGGTGATGTGATCCAAATAGAAAAGCCAAGTAGGCAGAGAAGCTATCTGTGAAGATAGCATCCAGGACACGTGGTCCTACATTGAATGAAATGGGAGACAGTCTGGATCTGTAAAGACTTGGCTTGCTGTGAGTCTGGGAGGTGCTTACTGAATACATTTTCCTATAATGGGAGCTGGCTTAGTATATAGTGAACCAAAGAGCACGTGTGAGTGGATCTGCTTCCAGTTAGCACAGGGGCAGGAGTCAGTCCAAGGCCTGGCTCTTACTAGACACAAAGAGAACAAGACCAGGCACAGGAAGGCATGTTCTCACTCATGTGTGGAAGTGAAGGAGATGACTTTATGGACATATAGTATAGAGGAGTGATTATTAAAGACTTGGGCAGGTGACAAGGAGGGGAATAGAAAGAGGCTGGGTGGTAGCTGCTGGGGTGCAGTCGGAGGATGGGGTTCATTCATAAGTTCTACTGCAACATAGAGCCAATTCAGTCAGAACATTAGAAGAGAGAGTTTAAGGCTCCTAAGCTATACACCTGGTAGTTACCCCCAATATACATATTATATATGTGTATCTGACTATGTCCTATAACCCATATCTAGATACACATATCATACACAAATGTTAAATACAAAGTTTAAAATAGATACAAAGAAAGGTCACATATCACACACACACACACACACACACACACACACACACACACACACACACGTTCAAGTTCTAAAATAAAATTTATCAAATTTTTTGAAGGAATTTTTTGCAATTTATAAAAAAAATAGACAAGGCTGTCATAAGCAAACACTACAGGCTGGTGGCTTAAGTTAGATTTTACTTTGTCACACTTTGATGGCTGGGAAGCCTGAAGAGTCTCAGGCCTGGTTTCTGCTGAGACTCCTGTTATTGGCTCCCAGATGCCACCTTTTTCCTGTGTCTTCACGTGGCTTTTGCTTTGTGTCTGGTATCTTGCTGTGTCCACATCTCCCCTGCTTGTGGGAACAACAGCTCAGTGATCCATCCCAAGGGCATCTTTTAACTGTCAGGATCCTTTACAGAATCTACCTCCTAATGTGGTCATGTTTTGAGGTGATGGGAACCAGGAGTTCATTGAACTTGATTCGATTCGGTTCTTCAGAGCTGAGAAGAATAGTCAGCTCCATGTGAGCTTCAGCAGGTGATTCGCAAGGCCAGGTAAGAGGAGGCAGTCTAACAAGAGAGCGGGAACTGCATGCATCCTAAGATGCTTCTAGGCTGGAAACATGGCCTCATTCCTACTCAGAGTCAGGGGCCACACTGGCCCCTACTGGACAATGCTGCTGGTCAGCTGAGACAGGAATCCATCATGCAGTGCATGGGACTTGTGTAGCGTGGGACTTACTCCTTGTTGTCAAAGAGAGATCAAGTATGCAATGATGTCAAAATAAGCGCAAGGAGGCAGCAGTAGACCTCCAATTCTGTGTGCAGTGGGATTGCAGGAGACTTTTGGGGTTCAGTGAAAATCTATAATCTTGTTTACTAGGAAGCAACTTTTAGTTAGACTTCACACATAAGAAATAAAATATTGAAAAAAAAAAAGAAATAATATGCTAAACTAAAAGACCAAAATTCAAAGCCATGACTGGGCTGAGATTAGTGGTAGTGTCTAGCATGCCTGAGGCCTGGTGTTCCATCCTGAAATCTAAAAAGAAAACTAATAACTAATCAAATATCAAAACAATGCTTAATAAAATATACTTGAATATTTACAAAGACAACTGATACAAAAAAACTGACTATGGAGGACATGGTAAAATATACTTTTGGTGTCCAGATAACGTTAATGGAATAATATTCAAATTAAGACCCAGACTGCCAATCTTAATTACTAAGAACAACAAAAAAAAGATAACATTTCTGTAAGTCTGCAGGAGCTATATGCACACAGGTACAAAGCACACTCAGAGCCTTCCATTTCCTGGGTCTCTGTAAATGACTAACTGTAAGGATGTACCAGGAAAGGCTACGCTCTAAGGGCTCTCATTCAAGTCCAATAGAGGTCTTTGTTCCTATGATGGCTGCCGAAGCCTTCAGTGTCTCTGTTATTATTTCCCTGTATGACCCTGTAGCCTCACTTCTAAGAGTGATACCTCCTGTCTCACAGAGTTGTTGTGTTAACCAAGCTCATTCACAGAGATCCCAGAAGATGCTATGGGTATGTCATCACTCAAAGATGTCACCAGCTGTTGTAATGATCAGATGCCATTTCCCTTTCCTTTTCTGTATATATTATGTGAGTTAGGATTTAGGAGTTGTGTCTTACACAAAGGTAGTAGGATCCTGGTCCCTCAATTTATCATTTATGACTGAGGTACAATCATTATTTAGTAATAAAGTAATAACCTTTATTACTAAACATTTAAATGTGGTTATTAGTGGAGTTAAATTTGTTTAAATACTTGTAATAATAAGGAAATTAACAGAGCATCAGCAAACATCATACAAGTACAGCTAAATAGCATGTCAAAAAGTGAAGAATCAAAACAAGGAAGACACACAAGCTTTGTCCAGACTTAGCTTTTAAATAGGATCTCACAGGAATGGAAGGGAACTGAAAGTAAGCTAGAAGTAAAAATAAATCTTGATGATAAATTGGAAATGATAAAGTGAAAATTTGGTGATATATGGTGTCTACACAATGATAGTGTTAATACTTAACACTTAAAAGAACAGAGACAATGCAACAGCCATTTCCAAAGAAAGGATAAATTATATCAGCCAAACAGCTGAGCACAGGGACTCATGCCTACCATCCTAGTATTGGAGGCTGAGAGAGGATGATTGTCATGACTTTAAGGCTAGCCTGGGCCACAAAGTAAAAAGAGATGCACATTGTCTATATGCGTATCTGTGTGTGTGTGTGTGTGTGTGTGTGTGTGTGTGTATTATATCCATATACCTCTCTGTCATCTATGTGTATATTCATTCAGTCAGAAAGAGAAATTTCTTTGTAATGGCAATTTTTTGTGTTCCTATTTAATATACTATCTCTGAAAATTAGCAGACTTACAGTCTTTCCTACTTTCTATTGAGAATACACATTCTTTTCAAGACTATGCAGAATAGCTGCAAAATTCCTCTATTGAACCATGAAGATAATTTTAATGACTTAAGAACTGTACATTTTAAAGTTAGTCTCTGAGCACAGGATACTAATGGCAAGTTGTAAAAACAGGAGGAATCTTTATGTGGTTTGGGAATCTTATATGTGACCTTATATGATGACTTTAGCAATGTTCCTTCTGTTTCTATTTTGTGGAATAATTTAAGGAGTCTTGGCATTAGCTTTTCTTTGAAACTCTGTTAGAATTCTGTGTGAAAACAGAATGGGAAAAGAGTCTCACTAATTCCACATCTGTCAGAGGGCCAATACCCAAAATATATAAAGAACTCAAGAAACTAGACATCAACAAATCAAGTAATCTAATTCAAATGGAATACAGATTTCAAAGAATACAGATCCTCAACAGAGGAATTAGAAATGGATGACAAACAAAAGAAACGCTCAATGCCATCAGCCATCAGGGAAATGCAAAATCAGAACTACTTGGAGATTTTGTCTTACACTTGTCATAATGGCTAAGATCAAAACCAAAAGTGACAAGACATGTTGGCAAGAAAATGAAGCAATGGAAATACTCCTCTATTGTTGCTGGGAGTGCAAAATTTACAACTACTTTGGAAAGCAAAATGACAGTTTCTCATATAATTTGCAATCAGTCTACCTCAAGACACAGCCATACCAGTCCTGGGCATATACACAAAGGATTCTCCATCCTTCCACAAGGACACTTGTTCATCTATGTCCATTGCAGCTTTGTACATAATAACAAGACACTGGAAACAACCTAGATGTTCCTCAACTAATGAACATATAAAAATGTGGTACATTTACACAATGGAGTGTTACTTAGCTATTTAAAAAATGACATCATGAAATTTACTGGCAAATGGATGGAAGTAGACAAAAAATCCTGAGTGAGGTAACCCAGACCCAGAAAGAGTAAATGGTATGCACTCACTTATAAGTGGACACTAGCTGTAAAGTAAAAGCTAACCATGCTACAATCCACATACCCAGAGAGGCTAAGTAAGAAGGAGGATTTAAGGTGGGACTCAAGGATTTTCCTGGGAAAGGGGAAATAGAATAGATTTTGAGGGTGGACTGGGGGCAGGTGGGAGTAATAACAGGAAGGACCAGGTCAGCAGTGATGGAGAGAGAGAATTCTGAGAGAGATGAGGAACTGAGGAGGGAGAGTTCTCAGGAACATGGTAGAAAACTAGTGCAGTGTAAATTCCATGGAATCTGTGAGGGTGACACTAGCGAAGACTCCTAATAATGGGGGACATGGAACCTGACCCAGCCGCTCTCTGCAAGTAGGTGAGGCCTCAAGTGGAGAGATTGGGACACCAACCCAACCACAAAACCTTCCACCTACAGTTTGTCATGCCTGTAGGATGTGCTGGGAGCAGAGTCTTGTAAAATTATCATCAGAGAGATGTCATGCAGCAAATGATGGGAGCAGATGCAGAGTCTCATAGCCAAATATTGGGCAGAGCTTAGGAAGTCCTGTGGAGGAGGGAGGGAAAGGATTAGAAGAGCCAGAGAGATCAAAGATACCACAAGAACATGGGCCACAGAATCAGCTGACTGGGACTCAAGTGGGCTCACAGAAATCAGGGAGACTCTATGGGTCTGACCTAGATCCTCTGCGTATATGTTATAGTGATGTAGCTTGGTTTTCTTGTGGGATTCCTAACAGTGGAAGCAGGAGCTGTCTCTGACTGTTGTTCCTGCCTTTTGGGACCCTTCTCCTCCCATTGGGTTGCCTTAATCTAAGAATATGTGCCTGGTCTTATTGTAGCTTGTTATGCCATATTTTGTTGATGTCCCTGAAATGCTTGCTTTTTGCTGAGGGGAGGTGAAAGGCAATAGAAGAGAGGAAAAGGGAGTTGCGTGGGAGAGACTAGGGAGGGAGGGGAAATTGAAGTTGGGAAGTAATATATGAGAGAAGAATAAATAAAAAGGGGGAAAATAAAACAGGAGGAAAGATCCAGGATTGTGGTCCTATGGTAGAGAATGCACTCAGAATGTGCGAGGCATGGTTTTATCTCTAACACTACAGAGACAAGACAGAGACAGAGAGACAGAGAAGAGAAACAGAGAAACAGAGACACAGAGAGAGTCAGACAGAGACACACAGAGATATAGAGACACAGAGGCACAGAGAGACACAGAAAGAGACAGAGATAGAGAGACACATAGCGAGTCAAAGAGAGAGACAGAGACACAGAGAGACACAGAAAGAGACAGAAAGACAGAGATAGACAGAGAGAGATAGCACTGAGAGAAGTAATAATAATATTTGTTGTGTAAATAGAATTTACAGTTACAGCCATGCAAACAGTAATGTGCACCATTCCAAATACATTTGCAAATGACTAGATTAGAAAGTAACCTAGTTAGTAGCAAATATAGGCACATTAGGCTCAGAGAGCTTGACACCAAGGCACCCAGGATACACTAATTACATACCAAGGTTTTGATGCACTGGCCCTCAAGGATGTGCAGGCACTCACTCTATCCTAAGACCCAAAGTCACACCGCAGCCTTCACTGAGTTTGAAGCCACACTTAGGAATGAAATGAAGCCTAAGTTAATTTAGCCATTTTTAACTGAAATAAAAAATACCAACTGCCTTGAAGCACCGGTTTGATGTATGATCTTTTTAATTTATAGTGGCTTAAAAGCAATACTCATTCATTGGGATCTACTAGAATTTGAACTTTGTTCCATGGTCTTGTTCCTCAATACTGGACACGGGCAGCAAGCTGAGGCTTCCAGGTACAGCACATCCACTGAGATCTGGCTTGTGCCAGCACTGAGAACATGCACAATGCTCATGCCAACCTTGGTTGTATATTATTATTTTTCACTGTGAGTGTCTTGTGGGGCCACGCAAATGAAGACAGAAGGGATTTGAGATGGATTGAAACGGGGATGAGGACAATTTTTTAAAATGTGTGTGATCAAAGAGGGGAAAACTTTGTGATATTTATTGTCTAAGAGAAGATGTCAGTAAAAAGAGTCACACTGCAGGTAAGAGGCAAGAGAGCATATGGTAGAGAAAGTTCTAGGAGGAGAACCAAGAAAATGCAGCCCAAAATGTGTGTGTATCTGTGTGTAACATAAAAGAAAGAAGAAAGGGAGGCATCACATTAAAGCAGCTTGCTGGGGGAGTTGACCAAAGTTATTCTGTTTAACCTGGATTAGGCAAAAGGCACTCTCCAAAACATCTGAAGACAGATGATCACATTCTGATGTCTGAAGAGAAGCATATAGGAAGGATCTAGCTGCTTCTAGAAGTATTGAACAGAATTCAGTATGGTGCCTAGACATGAAGCCAAATCTAGCTGCTTCTAGAAGTACTGAGATTTCAGTATGGCACCTAGACAGGAAGGCAAACATATGCTAGGCTGGCCTTTGTGTCCCCCCCCCCTGCCCCTTACACAGTGGGGATGTGCACAGTGGGGATGCTCAACAGGCAGAGGGTCTACCAACAAAGAGGGATGTTTAAGGAAGTGTGTGCTGGCTGCAGTCAGGTTCCATGGAAGGAAGAGGAGAGAGTCCTAGGCTGGGGTATAAACTTGAGAGACCTGTAATTTGCCAAGAGACAAGGCAGAAGGTACAGACGCCCCCTCCCCAACAGGTTGTGGGCTGAGGCACATAGTGCGTGTGTACAGTGGAAAAGTGAGGAAAACCTATTTTTCTTCTTCTCAGAAATAACAGGGCACATGGTATTCTCAATTTGCTCCTTTTTTTTTCTTTCTCCTGTTGGCTAACATGACAGGTCTGTTCATAAAGGTTAAATGCACGGAAAAAAAGAAAAGAAAAGAAAAAAGCTACCCAGATGGCATGTCCTGGAATAGAACAAAGGTAAAAATTATTGAATGAAAAAGAAAAGAAAAGAAATAGAAGGAAAGGAATATGACAACTCCTAGATATAGTAAAGGAGAAAGTTTATTATAGATGCATGGGAAATCACAGGTAGAGGCAGGTACCTCTGGGAGGGATGAAAGTGTGCATGACCCTGAGCTGGGCCACGTGGGGAGAAAGAGAGAGGGGAACCAGGTGCAACAGCCAGGAGGTGCAAAGGCACAAAACAGTTAACCAATATAATTGGATTATACAGAGAAGAGCAGACCAGGCCCCTGGGGCTGGAGAGTTCAGGGTAAGGGGTGGGGTGTGCCAGCCAGGAGGGCCCTGAAACACTGAGGGCTGCAGGGAGAACCTCCTGGCCAGGTCCCCTTTGATGTGTTAAATGGGCATCTCAGCCCCTTGTCCAGGCTTGAAACCTAACATTGTCCTCTTCACTATTATACATTACTCCTAAGAAGCATGGGAGAATGGCAAAGTAGAAGGATCCAGAGGGTCCTAGAAACCTACAAGTAGAACATTATGATAGGCAGATTTGGGCCCAGGGGTCCCGCTCAAACTAAGGCACCAGCCAAGGACAATACAGGCGGTAAACCTTAAACCCCTACTCAGATCTAGCCAATGGACAGAACATTCTCCACAGTAGAGTGAAGAATGGGATATTACTTTCTCACGTACTCTGGTGCCTCACCTTTGACCATGTCCCCTGGAGGGGGAGACCTGGTGGCACTCAGAGGAAGGACAGCTGGTTACCAAGAAGAGACTTGATACCCTATGAGCATATACAAGGGGAGGTAATCCCCCTCAGGAACAGTCATAGGGGAGGGGAATAAGGGGAAAATGGGAGGGAGGGAAGAATGGGAGGATACAAGGGATGGGATAATCATTGAGATGTAACAAGAATAAATAAATTAAAAAAAAAAGATGTCTGTCCTGGATGTTCACCTATGACTGCTGCTGGAAACTGGTCCTCTCTGCTAGGGAGCTGCTATGGATCCCCAAAGCTACTTTCTGGCTCTGAATGCACTCTCTCTCTTCTGAAAGCCTTAGGACTCTCCCTTCCTGTACCTCTGCATTTCCATAGTGCAAACACAATGGTGGAGTTTTACCTGCTGGGGATGGGAGGCCCTCCTAACCATCTCCTGTGAAACAGATTAGGGAACTGACTCCCTACCTAGAACAACCTTCCATCCAGAAGGGCTGATCTCCTTTCTTTGGCTACAGAAAGGCTGCAGTCTATAAGCACCTCTGACCAGCCTTTACAGGCCAGCAGAAGGCAAACCGTTCCTGTCCTTGCTTGGAAACAGCTGGTGGTTCAGTGGCAGAGCACTTCCTTCCATGTGGGAAACTCGGCTTAGTCTCTAGCACTGGCTAGTAGAGGAAGAAACAGGATCACCTTTGCTAAAAGGCAACATCAAGTGTGGGTTTTTTCTTTTTTTTTTTAGAATTGTAGACAAGCTGTCTGTTGGAAAAGAAACAGAGTGTTTCAGTCTAATCATCAAGCAAGGAATTTTATTAGCAAAGCTTTCCTGTTGAACACAGTCTTGTGTAAAGCTCTGGTGCGCGTCATCTCCTTGCCTTCTGCTTTCTAGCTGCCTGGAAGCCATAGCATGCAGTTCAGACTTAAAAAACAAAAACAAAACAACCCCCCCAAAAAAGCAAAAAAAAAAAAAAAAAAAAAACCTTTAAAAACTAAATAGTATGCACAATGCACAGGCTGTCTCAGTCTTCATCTGACATTTGCATCTTGTTTGAGCTTTGACATTCAAGTGTTCATGTCTTGGGATGGCTGGGCCAGGAGAGTTAGAAAAGATCCCTACGGAAAAAGAAAAACATAATGTCATGCTGACGGCTGAGCAAACATTCTTTTTCTAAGCCCTTTAGTAGAGAGGTGTCTCCTTTCAGAAAGCCTTGGGGAGCAAGATAAATGAGGCTGCTGGGAATTAGAAGCCCCTGGTAAACTTGGAGCATCAGGAACTGTATTATGTTGGTGTGCTCCCAGCAGGGATAGGAAGTCATTACTTTTAGCTCCAGGTGGGAAGAGTGTGACTCTGTAGCACCAATCAGAGCTCCCGTCTTGGAAAGACAGAAGACAGCACCAGCCCCAGGCAGACTCCTGCCTTGAATCATCCCAGGAGGAGCTGCCTGCAGGCTAGAGAGAGATGCCTCACTACCACCACCATCCGGTTGCCCAAGGAGCATAACAAATATTAGCAAAGGGGATTATTTTTCCTGACCCGACAGAAACAGGCCAGGGATTCCAAGGCCCTGACAGTTGGGTATATATGCCTCACACTTGTTTCAGACCCCCTTTTTTCTTTTTTCTTTTTTCGTGTGTGTGTGTGTGTGTGTGTGTGTGTGTTGCGTGCGCGCACACACACACAAAAATGTCACTCTTCAGAGTCTGAAAGTTGCATCTGGTCCAGCGCTTCCTTAGGCCAACTATAACTGCCAGCTGTGGGCCTGGCCTAGCAAACCTTTCTGCTGGAGAGGGCCCTTCTGGAGTCCTGAAATGCAGCATGTTCAGGCAGGTGTAACAAAGGACTCCATCTAGATCCAAAGGCTTACAACAGAAATGATGTAGCTATTCCATTGGAATTTGATGTTGATTATATGGCAAAGTTTTCCATGGCAAAGTTTATGAAACAAATGTTGTGTCAGACTTGGCCTTGTCTGTGGAGTAATTTGGCTCCTGATCTGGGAAGACATATTTTCCAGCCATAGAAACCTAACGCTATGCATCTTTATAGGCTACGGCCTTCTACAATCTCACTCTAAATGCAATTATCTTTGCATGCGTTATTCCTTGTTGTCATATCATAACCCAATTAGCGGGTGGTGAAGCTAGGATCTGACACACTAGAGCTGAATAGGAACAAAATACAATGACACATCTGTATGAAACGACACATTGGAATCTATTACTTTGTACGCTAACCTAAACCACTAATAGAAAAGATTATAGCTGATATTTGGCCTTCTTATCCTGCTACCCCTTTCTTCCTCTCTGCACCTGTCTCTAGCCCTTTCTTCCCAATAGCTAGGTTCCTTACTTGGGACTCTGCTCATACTGGCACTGACCTGGACTGAAGCACAGAGATTATTAAATGTCTCCCTGGATACCTTTTCCTAGATTCTCTCTGTCTTGTTAAATCGACACAGGCTGTCTTCTCACCTCCTTCAGCAAGCCTTCCTTCTGCCAGGCCCTTCGGCTTCCCTGAAGCTAAGGCAGCGCGTTCTCTGCTCCTAGAAACAGCTCACTCAGCAAAGCAGCACAGCTTCCCCAGAGGCTTCTGCCTCCCAGGCTGCTGTGGAGGAGCACTCCGCTGTCTCCTTTGTCTACTCAAGCTCCTTCCACATCATAGGAGACAATGACTTTTATGTTTAATATAAGAAAATGATAAGAAGATACCAGGCAACAGATATTAGAATATATGAGGTTTATTAAATAAGCATGGGAAGAGAAGAAAAGGGAGAAGGGTACAGAGAGAGAGACAGAGACAGAGAGACAGAGAGAGAGAGGCAGAGAGAGACAGAAAGAGAGAGGGAGAGACAAAGAGAGAAAGAGACAGATAGAGACAGAGAGACAGAGACAGAGACAGAGACAGAGACAGAGGAAGAGACAAGAAGAGAGAGCCATGAGGAGGGTCTGTCCTTTTATATATCCCTGGGCAGAGACACTCTTCATGGTAGGTAGGCAATAACATCACAGGTAGGCAGACTGAAGCAGACTTCTAACAAGTATCCCAGCCCCATCCACAGCAGCCATATATCTGAACACTGGCAGCTTGTCACTTACTCTCCTTGGTAAGATGCTCCTCCATGGCTTCAACTTTTCCCCATTGAAACGTTCAGGTTGTATGCTGTTGAGTTCTGAGAGCTCTTGTATGATCTAGATCGGACTCCACTGTCAACTCTGGTTTGTGAACATTGCCACCCTTTCATGGGCAATCCATTGAGCAAAAGTTTTTAAAATGTTCTAACTTTAGTTTTAGTTTTATAATGGAATCGTGCCTTTAATGTTGGCAAGAAGAATTCTTCAGTAAAGTATAGATCCCAAAGATCTCACCCTAGTGTTCCGCTAAGTGCTTTATACCTTTCTTTTACATTTATACTCATGATCCATCAATTTTTTTTAACTGTTATTTATTTACTTTTCACCTTACGTCCTGAACACACCCCTCCCTCCTTTTTCCTGGTCCTACTCTCCCATCCTCTTCCCCTTTTCCCCTTCCCCTTATCCTCAGAAAAGGGGAGATTCCACTTGCCTTTACGAACGCACCCTGGCATATCCAGTCACATCAGGAATAGGCATAATCCTCTTCCACTGAGGCCAAACAAGGCAGCTGAGCTAGGGGCAAATGATATAAAAGGAGGCAAGAGAGTCCATGTCAGAGACAGCCCTGTCTCCCCTTACTGAGGGACCCATATGAACACCAAGCTGCCCATCAGTTACATATGTGTTGGGGGCCTAGGTTCAGTCCATGGCTGCTCTTTGGTTGGTGCTTCAGTTTTCATAGAGGCTAGACTAGTTGACTTCGTTGGTTCTTGTGCAGTTCTTGTCCCCTGTGGGTCTTTCTATCCTTCTCCCCTCTCTTCCATAAGATGTCTCAAGCTCTGCCTAATGTTGGCTGTGGGTCTCAGCATCTATTTTGATCTACTGCTGAGTGGGGCCTCTCAGAAAACAGTTATTCTAGGCTTCTGTCTGCAAGCACCACAGAGTTTCATTAATAGTGTCAGGGATTAGCTTTCTCTTATGGGGTAGGTCTCAGGTCAGGGCAGTCATTAGTTGGTCATTCCCTCAGTCTCTGCTCCATCTTTATCCCTGCATTTCTTGCAGGTAGCATGAATTTTGAGTCAACGATTTTGTGAGTGGTTTGGTGTCTCTCTTTTTCAACTGAAAGTCCTGCCTGGGTATGAGGTGTTCACTTCAGTCTCCATATCTCCCACTGCCAGGACTCTCAGATAGAGTCACCCCCATATTCTCCCAGAAGCATAATCTGTCTCAGACTCCATATTGTCCTAGTGATTCCCCATTTTGTTTCCTTTCTCTATCCCAGACCTCTCATCTCTCACTCCTGCTCTCCCCACATCTGATTCCCACTGCTGTTCCCCTCCCCCACACCTATCCCACCCAGTTCCCACACTTTGTCATTTAGATTTTCCAGTTTTGTGGAGTATAGGCTTTTGAAGTAAGACCTAATGATTCTTTATATTTTTTTCATTCTCTGTTGTTATGTCCCCCCTTTCCACTTCTTATTTTGTTAATTTGGATATTATTTCTCTGCCTTCTTGTTAGTTTGGCTAAGGGCTTGCCTATCTTGTTGATTTTCTCAAGGAACCAGCTTTTAGTTTTGTTGATTCTTTGTAAAGTTATTGTTTTCAGCCCTGATTAGACTGTTTCCTGCCGTCTACTCCTCTTTGGTATGTTTGCTTCTTTTCGTATAGAGCTTTCAGAAGTGCTGTTCGGTTGCTAGAATGTGATCTCCCCAGTTTCTTTAGGAAGGCACTTAGTGCTATCAGCTTTCCTCTTAGCACTGCTTTTATTATGTTCCATAAGTTTGGAAATGTTGCGCCTTCATTTTCATTGAATTCTAGAAACTCTTTAATTTATTTCTTTATTTCATTCCTGACCCAGTGGTCTTTGAATAGAGAGTTGTTCAGTTACCGTGAGTTTGTAGGCTTTTTGTTGTTTCTGTTGTTGAGTTCCAGCTTTAATTCATGGCGGTCTGATAAAATATGAGGGGTTATTTCAATCTTCTTGTATCTGTTGAGGCTTGCTTTGTGACTGAGTATATGGTCCGTTTTGGAGAAGGTTCCATGTGGTACTGAGAACTTTTGTATGTTTGGATGAAATGTTCTGTAGATAACTGTCAGGTCCATTTGATTCATAACATCAGTTAGTTTCATCATTTCTCTGTTTAATTTCTGTCTCAGTGTCCCATCCATTGGTGAGAGTGGGTGTTTGAAGTCTTCCATTCTTAATGTGTGAGGTTCAATGTTTGACTTAAGCTTTAGTAATGTTTCTTTTACGAATATGGGTGCCCTTTGCATTTGGGGCATAGATGTTCAGAACTGAGATGTCATTTTGGTGGATTTTCCTTTGATGAGCCTGAAGTGCTCTTCTTCGTCTCATTTAATTACTTTTGCTTGAAAGTCTCTTTTATTAGATATTATCATAGCTACTCCAGCTTGTTTCATGGGTCCCTTTGCTTGGAAAACCTTTTTCTAGCCCATTGCTCTGAGATAATGTCTATCTTTGTTACTGAGGTGTGATTCTTGTATGCAGTAGAATGATGGATCCTATTTTCTTATCCACTCTGTTACCCTGTGTCTTTTTTTTTTGTTTGTTTGTTTTTTGCAGGAGGGGGGATTGAGTCCATTGATGTTGAGAGATATTAATGACCAATGATTGTTGATTTTTGTAATTTTGATATTAGAGACGGAAATGTGAGTGTGTATGCTTCCCTTCTTTTGGTTTGCTGCAATGGAGTTATTTTTCCTGTTTTTTTTTTTGTTTTTTGTTTTTTGCTTTTTTTTTTTTTTTTTTGCCCCGGCCTATGGGGTTTTCAAACAGAGACCCTAGATGGGGGTGAGGGAGTGAAAAAGGAGAGGAGACACAAGGAAAAGGAGGCAAGGCATGAATCTGATCAAGCCTTGTTTATTGAAAAATTTCACAAGGTATTTGTAGGCAATCTCTGGGTCAAGGGTATTTGGATAGGCAGGGTTGCTATAGACACCTAATGATGGATGTTCTACTATCTATCCTGGTAGTAAAAACTTCAAGATAAGGAAGTAAGTTCTGAGGAAATGCAGCTGCAAAGGTAAGATAAGCCATTTCCCAGGACCAGATGGTGTGCCCATGGGCTGACCCCAGCCTGCTATATGCCAGGCAGAGGTATAGAAAATGGAGTCTACAGACAAGATGGAATTGCCTATGTTTTAAGCCAAGAACCACTAAGGGTGGCTTCCCACATTTTTTGGGTGTAGTTATCCTTGTTATGTTGGAGTTTTCCTTCTAGTATCCTCTCTAGGGCTAGGTTAGTTTAAAGATATTGTTTAACTTTGGTTTTGTCATAGGATATCTTGTTTTCTCCATCTATGGTGACTCAACGTTTTGGGTATAGTAGTCTGGGTTCTCGTCTGTGGTTTCTTAGAGTCTGCAAAATATATGCCCAGGCCTTTCTGCTTTTAAGGTCTCTGTTGAGAAGTATGGTGTAATTCTAACATGCCTGCCTTTATATGTTACTTGACCTTTATCTCTTGTGGCTTCTAATATCCTTTCTTTGTTCTGTACATTTAGTGTTTTAATTATTTTTAAATGAAATGAAATTTAAATTTAATTATTTTAATTATGTGGCAGGAGGATTTTCTTTTTTTTGGTCTAATCTATTTGGTGTTCCATAGACTTCTTGTATGTTTATGGACACTCTTTCTTTAGGTTAGGGAATTTTTTGCCTATGATTTTGTTGATGATATTTTCTGAGCCTCTGTGCTGGGAGTCTTCTTCTTCTATTCCTCTTATTCCTAGTTTTTGTCTTTTCATGTTGTCCTAAACTTCCTGTATGTTTTGTGATGGAAAGACTTTAGATTTAGCATTTTCTTTGACCAATGTATTGATTTCTTCTATTGTGCCTTCTACACCTGAGATTCTCTCTTTCATCTCTTGTATTCTGTTGGTGATGCTCGTGTCTGTAGTTAGTGAGAAGTCTGTAGTTTAGATTTAACATTTCTCTATTTTAGGTTCTCCATCTCCAAGACTGCCTCAGTCTGTGTTTTCTTTATTGTTTCTATTCCTCTTTTCAGGTCTAGAACAGTTTTATTCATTTCATTTTCCTGTTTGTACTTTCATGTATCTTTTTAAGGGATTTATTCATTACCTTCACCTGTTTAATTGTATTTCTTTGGGGAATTTATTCATTTACTTTTTAAGGATCTCAATCATCTTTATAAGATAAGATTTAAGGTCATTTTCCTGTGCTTCAGGTGTGTTAGGATAACCAGGGCTTGCAGTAGTAGGAAAGCTGCTTTCCTGTGGTGCTATATTGCCTGGGTTTTATTCAGTGTGTTCTTATGCTGTTCTTTACCTATCTGATTGTTCCTGGTATTGGCAGGTTTGGAGGTCCCTATTCGTCCCTTATGGCTGTTTCCTCTGGTAGTTGCTGATAGCTGCCACCTCTGAGATTGCAGGCAGAGCTGGGACCCAGGAACTGGCACGAGGAAGACACAAAGCAGTTCTCGCTGCTGCTGGTAGTCCCCAGTGGCTATTATCTCTGGGATTGCAGGCAGAACTGGGGCCCTGGAACTTGTGCTCACAGAACAGGCCTCACTGCTACTGGTAGTCCTGCATGGCTGCTTCCTCTGGAACAGTAGGTAGAGCTCTGTTGGTGGTCTCCAATGGCTGCTGTCTCTGGAACTGCAGACAGTACTGGGACATGATAAATCATGCACAAAGGTCAAAGGGCAGACCACACCTCTGCTAGTAGTCTACAATGGCTGTTGTCTCTGGGACTGCAGGCAGAGCTCTATCCATCACATTTTATGTCAAGTGTAAGGTTAAAGTTGAAATTCTTCTTCTGGTATTTGGACAGTGGGCTGCTCCAGAAACATTGCCTAAACATTATCCTTCCTCCAATTGTATCTTTGTCAGACCTAGTTCACTTCATCAAATAGTTCAAGGATTTTAAAGAAGACAGAAACAAATAACTCAATTAATTAAAGAAAATAAACAAAAGCTTTAACTATGCCCAAAGAAATAAAAACATAAGGCTGAATGAATGACAAAAGCAATTAAGGACCTAAAAAGGGAATTCAATAAAGAAATAGAAATTTTAAGATAAGCATGTCTGATCAAAGAAAAAAAAATCTTGTTTAGAATTTTATGGGAACTGTTTTAAGCTTATAATTAATTTGAGGCTTAACATTATGGATCTGGTTTTGTTCATTGCTGTTTTATATTATGCTGCACATATATGTTGTCAAGGATTTGAGTTTAGATTTAAGTTGTTCCTCCACTATCCTTATCCTCTCATCATTATTTAAATTTTTATTATATGTGTTTATTGTACACAGTGCTGTGGGACATACAGATATCTTTAACAATTATATGTTGTGTACTAAGCAGACCCCCATATATTGTTCCCTTCCTCTTTCATTCCCCTTTGTTTCTTTAGCAATTTCACTTCTATTTTCATGTCATACATACATACATGATTTTATGCTGTTAATAGATCTATGATGCAGACATGAGAGAAAAGGTGATTTGTCTTTTTGAGACTGACCGTTTACTCAGTATGATTCTGTCAACTTGCATACATTTGGTTCTTTTTTATGGCTGAAAGATTCCATCTTGTATATGCACAATATTTCCTTTACTCATTCCTCTGATGTTGGACACCTGTATTGGTTACATGGCTTAGTGTTAGGGAGAATCCTTCATTATTGATTTGCAAATATCTTTGCAGTGTGTTTATTTTGACTCCTTTGTGTTCCAAGGAGTGTGGTATGGCCAGGTAGTATGGTAGATTTATCCTAATGTTTCGTGAGGTGTCCATACTGATTTCCACAGTAGCTGGGCTAGTTTGCATCCTCACCCACAGTGTTTAACGGGGTTCCTTTCTGTCCACATCCTCACCATCATTCATTGTTTCCTTAATGACTGTCATTCTGACTGGGTGAGATCAAATTTCAATGGAGTTTTGATGTGCATTTCCCTTGTGGCTAGTGATGTTAGATATTTTCTGTATGTTTATTGGTTGTTTGTATTTTACCTTTTTAGAATTTTTCATTTTATTAGTCTATTTATTGAGTGGGTTGTTTGATTTCTTGTTTAATTATTATATTTTAGTTCTTTACATATGATAGATATTGGTACTCTTTCAGACTGATGGCTAGCAAAGATTTTTCTCACATTCTGTCAGCTGTCTCTTCAATTAGCTGCTTCATTTACTGTGCTGAAGCCTCTTAATTTCATCAGGTGTCATTGTTAGTTTCTTTCCTGGTGGTGATGACCATATACTTGACAGGAAGGAACTCAGGTTAAGAAGGATGGACATCAGCTTGCTCAGGGAGGAACCCACCATGCCAGAGAAGGCTTGGTGGCAGGAGCATGAGCACCCTGAATCAGCAGTCAAGAAGTGAGGATAGTCTGCTCATCGTAACCCACTTCCTCCAGCAAAACTCTACCTTTTAGAGGTTCCTCACCTTTCCTAAGCAGAGCTACCAGCCAAGGAGGGACATTTACCACTCAGGTCACCACAGACCCTATTAGCAACTGTTGGCACTTTTTCCTAAGTTACTAGAGTTCTATTCAGGAAGTCCTTGCCTGTGCTTAGTTATAAAATGATTTCCTTTAACAGTTTCAATGTCTTAGATCATACACTAAAGTCTGATACAACTTGAATTGCTTTAGTACAGGGTAAAAGAAAGCATTTTGGCTTCATAATTCTATATTTGGATATTGGTTTTCCCAGGACTATATGTTAAAGAGATCATTTTTCTACAATGTACATTGTCAACACTCATGGGAATATACCAGTATGGGTTTTTATTTGGGTCAACTATTCTGCTGCAACTTCAAGAACACATAAAAAATATTTACCACGATCAAACTGTCTTTATTATAGGTAGACAGGATGGCTCAACATACATAAGCCAATCAGTGTAATTCATTGCTTTGTGTAGAAATCACAGGATTATCTCAACAGATACAGAAATGGCCTTTGACAAAATTCAACATCCCTTCATGATCAAAATCATGGAGAAGTTAGGGATGAAGGGAGAAACATAATAAGGGAGAAGCATGACAAACCCGTAGTAACTGCCATACTAGATGGATAATAACCAAAAGCATTCCCACAAAGACCAGGCACAAGACATGGCATCCATTTCCTCCTTATTCAGTATAGTGCTTGATGGTTTAGCTACAGGAGTACCGCAAGCAAAAGCTACAAATAGCTTTGGCTGTCCTGGGCTCACTTTGTAGACCAGGGCGACCTTAAATTCATAGAGATCCGCCTGCCTCTGAGCCCCCAAGTGCCGAGATTACAGATGTGTGCCTGGCTTACAATGAAAGTTTAAAACATTGAAGAAGACACAGAAGATGGAAAGCTCTCATATGCTTGTACTAGCTAGTCTTATGACAACTGGACACAAGCTAGTTATTGAAAGGTGGGAACCTCAGTTGAAAAAAACTCCCCCATAATATCCAGCTGTGAGGCATTTTCTGAATTGGAGATTGATGGTGAAGGGCCAGCATAACTTGGGTGGTGCCATCCCTAGGCTGGTGATTCTGGGTTCTATAAGAAAGCAGTCTGAGAAAGCCGTGAGGAGCAAGCCAGTAGGCAGCACTCTTCCAAGACTTCTGTATCAGTTCCGAGCTCCAGGATCCTGCCCTGTTTGAGTTCCTGTCCTGACTTCCTTCAGTGATGATGAGGGCTACGGAAGTGTAAGCTGAATAAACTCTTTTTTCCTCAACTTTCTTTAGTAACAGTGTTTCATCACAGCAATAGCAACTCTAAGGTAATGCTCATGGGCTGATAAAATTATTATTTTTTGAAAATGGCTCTCTTATCACATCAAAATCCATGAGATATAACCCCCCCCCAAAAAAACCCCAAAAACCAAATAGCCAAAGGAATTTTGAACAAGAATAATAATGTTGAAGGAGTCACTGTATCTGATTTCAAATTATATTGTATAACCATAGTAATGCAACTGAACTGCCATTGCACAGTTAATATTCTTTGGAGTCTTCTTAACTGGCTTAAATGGTACTGAGCTTTTAATTTCAAGTCCCATGTGTTCATTAGTTGTAAATAGAAAAAATATATTTGATTTCGTGTTGTAGTTCTACTGAATCCATTGTTTCCTGATTATTTTTATGAGTTGATTTTTGTTTGTTCTTTGGTTTTCTGTAGGTTTCATGAGATTTTTAAAAAATGAATTATTACTTTATCTGCTAACATGGGGACTCTTATTTCTCCTGTTTTAATCTCTATATCTTTTAGAAAATATTTTATTTAAAACACTTTGTCTGTCCTTCCTCAACTCCTCCTAGGTCCTCCCCACCTCTTTACTTACCCAACTTCATAATCTTCTTCCTCTCTGTCTCCATCTCTCTCCATTCCTCCACCTCCTTCAAAAAACAAAACAAAATCAATGTCAAAATAAACAAAAAACCAACAAGACAAAAAGAAAAAAACCTAAGCAAAAACCAAATCAAAAAGCACAGATAAGCTGCGAGTCTGTTTTGTGTTGGCAGGTTCATCTGGGCACTTTGCTTTGGTAGTTAACACTGGTGGTGGCTTTCATAACCCGCGACCACTCACCAGTGAACTGAAAGGTTATATTCTCTCTTATGCTGTCTGGACATACCTTTATAGAATTTGTATTTTAAAATGTTGTGTGGAATCCACTGACTAAACAAACCGGTCTATGGCAGTTTTGTCTTGATGTTTTGAAGATTTGTGACTACAAAGTCAATTTAAAAACAAGATAAAACAGGTCAAGTATGACCTCGTGTTCACCCTTCCGTTAGAGTGTGCAGTTTGCAGACTTAGTTTCCTAAGGGTCCAGGGTCTGTAGTGCTTTCCCTGCTCTGCTGATCACGATCACTCACGTTGGTTCTTGCTAGGCTTTTAGCAGATGTTTAGTTTTATTGATGTGTTTTAAAAGTCAACTCTTGGTTGCACTAGGTTTCCCTACTATTATTTTGTTTTTAATTTTGTGTATTTATGTTCTCATCTTTATTATTTTCTTCTGCTTGGTTTGGATTTATATTTCAGTTCTTTCTATTTGAGATTTTAAAAATGTGAACATTCAGTTCTATAAACTCCCTCTCAATCTGGAATATGTAGTATTTTCATTTTTTAATTTATTATAATTTGTTCGTATTACATCTGATTGTTACCCCCTCCCGTTCCCACCCTCCCTCCCTCTTCTTCCCTATTCCCCTCCCCTAGACCTCTGACAGGGGACCACTCCTCCCCACCATCTGACCACAGCCTATCAGGTCTCATCAGGATAGCCTGCATCTCCCATCTTCTGTGTGCCTGCAGGGCCTCCACACCAAAGGGAAGTGATCAAATCTCAGGTACCAGAGTTCATGTCAGAGGCAGTCCCTGCTCTTCCCCCAAATGTGGAAAATGAGCTGTCCATTAGCTATATCTGAACAGGGTCTAGATTCTCTGCATGCATTGTCCTTGGTTGGAGCATCAGTTTGTGTAGGACCCCTGGGTCTAGATCCGTTGGCCTTGATGGTCTCCCTGTGGAGCTCCAGACCCCTCCGGGATTATTTTCATTTTTATTCAGTTCTGCAGACTTAATTTTTTCCTTTGTAAAGTTTCTTATACAATGGGCTATTATGATGCATGTCCTTTGATTACCCGAACATTTAAAAAAAATGTTTCTGGTATTTAATTGTATATGGCTCAAAATTCTGTATGGTAGTGATTATTTTAAATCTTGAGAGGTTTATTTTATGGCTTAGAATATCATATATCTTGGTAAATTCTCTGCGGATGCTGAAAAGAATGTGCAGCCTGCTTTTACTGGGTAGAATATGCTATATGTAATACCAGTAATGCCCAGCTGTTGGGCAATACTGCGTGTGGTAGTCCTGTTTGATTTTTTGATAGCTGTATTGTTCATATGAAGCATGAATGGCATATTTAAGTGTAACGAGGGTTTAACATCCTATAATCCATGGGCATATTTCCCATTCTCACCTGTTGGCTTGGTCCGTATTTCTCTGACGTATTTCCGGGTCTTCTGTTTTCTTATTTAGAACTGCTCTCTGTAGATCAGGTGCTCTATCAATATACATCAGTCCTCTTTGCTTTACTTATAAAGTGTAACTAAAGCAGAAACCATGGGCCGCTGCGTGCGTAAGCACTGACATGAAGGACCCTCTTATCTTTGGAGTGAAGTGAACTGGAGTTGAACTTTTAGTCACAGTTTCTGTGCATTTTCCTTAATTACAGTCTATGTGATATGAATATAGGCAATCTTTTTCTTCTTGTTAATGCTTGCATGCTTTCTCTTCTATATCCTCTTATTTTCTGTCAACCCATGCCATTATAGCTGAAGTGAATTTCATATAGACAGAATGTAGGGCTTTTAAAATGCCACTCTGTGATCCTTGTTTTTAGTAAGAATGTCTAGGCATTTCACATTTAGTGCACTTGGTGATTGGTAGCGCTCACATGTGCTATTTTATTTTTGCTTTCTGCTGCTTTCCCATTTGGTTTCTTTCACCTCCTTCTGGTGGCTTACATGGCATTTCCTAGAGTTCTCCAGAGCTGCTTCTTGTGTCCTCTGTATATACTGCCAGCAATTGATAATCATGTTACAGTTGCTCTTGCCCTTGGCATATGAAAAGCTGGATTCCCTTACATCTCTTAGTGCTCACATGTGTATCACAGTTGTTCCAAATATTCCTGTATATTCTTTGAGAATCACATCAGAAAAAGCAATGATATTTTAATTTAATTTCCTTCCTTCCTTCCTTCCTTCCTTCCTTCCTTCTTTCCTTCTTTCCTTCCTTCCTTTCTTTTCTTGTAGGCTCAATTTTTTTTTAACAATTATACTTTCTTATGAACTTACTAACAGAGCGTACCTCACTTACAACTCGACTAACCCAAACACTAGGAAAAGGAGATTAAACAACACAATAATGAAACTTTAAGGTATCAATTCCCAGGAGCATCTCTGTTGATAAACAGCCAAAACAATCCCAAGTGCTCTCTAAAGCCTCTTGTTTTGGATATATATATATATATATATATATATATATATATATATATATATATATCCTCTCAGAGTCTCTACTAAGATGTTTTCAGCTAGCAACCTCCAAGTTCCCCCACGAAGTTGTTCGACTTCTAAGTGGAAAAACACCCTGCTCCCTCACAAATCTGTTCCCCATCCCACAGTCGGAATCAACACAAAAACATGTTTATCTCTCCTACATTTTCTTTTTATTTTTTTTTTCTTTGTGTGTGTGTGTGTGTATGCGCGCGTGCGTGCGTGCTGAAGATTGAATCCAGGGCCTTGTGGATGCCAGACACGTAGTCTCTATATATTTTTTAATTGATACATAAAATTGAACGTATTTGTTTGTTCATGAATATATACATCCTGTAATGATGAAATCAAGGTAATTAGTATATCCACCACCTTAAATGTACATGGCTTCTTCGTGGTTAAAAATTTAAACTTCTTTTTTTTCTTTTTTTTATATTTTATTAATTTATTCATATTACATCTCAATGGTTATCCCATCCCCCATTCCTCCCTCCCTCCCATTTTCCCCTTACTCCCCTCCCCTATGACTGTGACTGAGGGGGCCTCCTCCCCCTGTATATGCTCATAGGTATCAAGTCTCTTCTTGGTAGCCTGCTAAAAATATGAAACGCTTCACAAATTTGCATGTCATCCTTGTGCAGGGGCCATGCAAATCTTCTCTGTATCGTTCCAATTTTAGTATATGTGCTGCCGAAGTGAGCACAAAAATTTAAACTTCTTTCTAGCTACTTACATCTTTTCTTTCTTCAATCACCCAACATCATTTGAAAACTGAAAAGTAGAACATTTAACTATTTCTTCTTATTTTCCTTCCTGGTCCTCGGGTTCTTGGTCTCCTGATATTTGAAGACCTCTTTTCAGGAGCTTTCTTGTCATCGCTTGCTCTTTCTGTTTTCCTTAATCTGTGAGTGGGATTTTTGACAGATACAGGAATTTGTGCTTTCTGTTGACTTGCTGGTTTCTGATGATAAAATCAATTTTGCCTATGGTTGCACTGTTGTTCTCCTCTCTTTTGGCTTAAGAATTCTTATTCTATTCAGGAGTTTAATTTTATCAGAGGATCTCAGCACCTAGAAAAAGACCCAGCACTTTCATCTTTAGAGCAGTGGCTCTCAACCTTTTTAATGCTGTGATGTTTTAGTAGAGTTCTTCATGTTCTGGTGACTCCCAACCATAAAGTTATTTTTGTTGCTACTTCACAACTGTAATTTTGCTACTGTTATGAATTATAATGTAAACATCTGCGCGTTCCAATGGTCTTAGGTGACCCCCATGAAAAAGTTGGCGGACCACCAAAGGAATTGCAACCCACAGGTTGAGAACCACTACATTAGAGAGACATTCCTTTCTGGTGGGGTTAGGTGCAACTTTCTGCTGTTATTTCTTTGTATACTCTTCCCCCCCACCCCTGCCCCCGTTTCCTTTTCTCCTCCTGGTGACACAAGTTATATCTTTGTCATGTGGGGCCCTGTGGACTTGTCCTTTATTTTTTCAGTCTGATTTTTCTCAGGTGAGTGATAGTCTGTTCTCTTTCTAGATATCTGCACATTTGTGGGTCTCTCCTGGACACTTTCTCTCATGTTCTGCATCCATCAGTTAGCTTTGCCTTGAAGTCCTTCCCTTTTAAGTTCTGACCTCACCAGGTCCATCTTTTTATGTGCCGCTGCTCTTTTGAAGCTACTCTCCCCCCCCCATTGGTTCCAAGTGTGTCTGTAATTGCTTGCAGCGTAGTCTTCTCTGATGGCTGGTTCAAAAACGTCTGTTGGATGACTTCAGGGTCTACATTACCCTAGTGGTACCTGCTAATGTTTTTTTCTCATTTGAGGAGAAGCATCTTTGTGATTAGTTCCATGTCTGAGTCCTATCTAAACCTTCACTTTGAGAAGGCCCGACAGCACTGGTGGGGACAAGGCAGCTGCATTTCAAGTCCACATGTCCTACTAGACCTCAACTCAAGCTAGGACCTTCTACTGCTAAGCGCCTTCTCTGTCCAACCCTACCTCCAGCATCTCCACGGTGTGGAGCTAGCACTGTTTTTCTCTCCAGGCAATCCCTATTGCTCTGTTGACCTCGTGGGAGCATGGCCTTGGTACAGCAGGCAGGCTGTGAAGCAAGAAGCTGCTGCTTCTTGCAGTTCTCCTCCCTAGCCACCCAGCTGGGAAGCCACAGACCTCTTTGCATCTAAGGAGAGGTAGAACTCCCCATGCTTCTTCACTGACTCCCCAGGAAGATAATTCTGAACAGCCGGGGAGAGGTAGAAGTCTGTGGCCTTTGCCAAAGAGGGAGAGTGAGGACTTTTATTAATAAAACTTCCCTGTACTATTTGCCTGTATCCCAGCAGCTAATATTTACAAGAGTTCTGCCCATCTATACTCCCCTTTGCTATTCCTTTGCTTACAGCAGGCTTTTCTTGGGGCCACTTTTATTTTGGAAATCTACTGTCTATTGAGTTTCCCATGAGTCAGCTTTCTAGAGGGATACATGGAGGATGGGAGGAAGGCAACTCACTGCCATGCCATTCCCCCCCCCCTCCGCCCCCCAGGATTCTCAACTGCCCTGCTGTTCAGTTTCTTTTCACCACGAGGAGCCTCCTTTACTTGTTTTATATAATGCCCAGGATTTCTGGCTGTGCTGGGATGGGGGTAGGGAGTAGGGAGCAGTGTATTTTCTTTATCTTCTTTCAGAATCAAACATCTGTTCTATAGTATTTGAGAATAACGTAATTACATTCTACTTTCCAACAGACCCCTGTGTATTGTGTAGTTAAGTTTTCCCTTGTCGATTTTTTTTTCATGTTCCTGTCTATACTGGTTAAATTTTCATTGTCAACCTGACATAAACCAGAGACAATGGAAAAGGAAAGGAGCGTTTTAATTGAAGAATTGTCTCCACTGGATTGGTCTGTGGGCATGTCGGGGTTGGGGGAGATTTCTTAATTGTTAATTGATATAAGAAGACCTGGATCATTGTGATGGGTACCTTTCATGAACCAGTGGTTCTAAGCTATATTTTAAAAGACAATTGAGCAAGCCAGGGGCAAACAAATCAATGAGCAACTCTTCTTCATCATGCCTGCTTCAGGCATCTGTCTTGAGTTCCTGATGCATGTTGCCATGATAGATTAGAACCTGTGAGATAAAATGAACTTTTTTTCTTCTCAGGTTATTTAGGACATGGTGTTTATCACAACATAGACTAAACAAGAATGGAAAGATTATAAGAACATAAATTGAGTGCAGCATTGTGCTGACAGACCACATTGCTGTTTAGGGGAAAGTTGTGAAAACATTTAAAACACTGGGCTGGGAAATTCACTGAGCACTTACAGCTCAGTGGGCTGTTCTGTGGGAGCTTAGAGCATAAGGACGTTCAGAGGACTCCTGATAATGGAGACCTGGTTTCTGAAGTTTTACATGATGTAGACACTATAGGTCTGTTTGTCTGCCATACATTTGATTTATGAACCTGTGAAAGGGGCTAGAGAGGTGGCTCAGTGGTTAGAAGCACTTGTTCACAGCACCCACCTGACAGCTAACAACCATCTGTAACTACTTCCAAAGGCTCTTATGTGCTCATCTGGCCTCCATTGATAGTGCACGCATGTGCTGCACAGCATACACACAGGCAAAACACCCATTCACATAAAAAAAAAAAACAAAGTAAATAATGGAATTTGGAGGTGAAATGTTCTTGTTTCATTGGGACAAGTTGGAGCTGAGAAATCAGCTATGCTTCATAAGAAGTCAGAATATCTGAGGTAAAATCTAGGTAGTGTGGCCTCAGAGTCAGTTGTGGTCCAAAGGGACCAAGGCCACAGATGAAGCTGGCAACTCTTAATGTATAAGGGTTGCCAAATTGTACTGGTTTTGAATACATAAAGGGGCCATGGAGATCAGCTAAGGCTGCCAGCATATGGCAGAGTTGAAGTCCGTAAAATGAGGATAGGAGAGGCCATTAGTGAAGGTGCAGCTCAGTAACAATGATGCCTGTGGGATATCGGTGATGCCAGGACCATAAAACAACTACCAACGACAGTGGTTGATGGTGACTGTAGTCTGTCCCTTTGGAGCCCTAAAAATAATGAGTAGGTTGCAGATGTCAGACACTGAGCTGAAGAATTTGGTTTCACACTAAGGAGTTTGGCTTTTGTTTAAATATAGTTATTTTTATACCCATGTTCTTCTCTTTTGGAGTAAGAATGTATGTAACATTTTTCATTTTTACAGGAATCTACAGTTAAGAGGCTTGGATTTGTAAAGAGATCTTGACCTTTAAAATACTGGCATTGTTAAAGACGGTGGGGCTTTTCAAAGCTGGGCTATGTTTTATATTGTGATCTTAATGTCAACCTGAGGTCTTAGAGACAAACAAGAAAGGAAAGGTTATGGCTTGACAGTGATATGTTTGCTTGTCAGGTTGACAAGATGTGGGTCTTACTAATCAATGCGACACAGACTAGAGACAGCTGGGGGAACAAGAACCTCAGTTAAAGATTTGCCTTTGTCACAGTGTCTTGTGAACACGTCTGTTGGGGAATTTTCTTGGTTTGTAAATGAAGTAGGACACAGACATCTGTAGGAGTAACATGCCTAGGCAAGTAGGCCTGGATTGTATAAAAAAGGTAGCTGAGAAAGTTATGGGGAACAAACAAGGAAATAAGTGTTTCTCTGTTTTGTTTTCTGCTTAACTCTCCTCACTTCAGTTCTTCCTTTGGCGTCTCTTGATGAGCTATAACCTGCAAGATGAAATAAGCCCCTTTCTCCCCAAGTTTTCTTTGGTCATGGTGTTTATCATAGCGACATAAAGATGATTAAAACACCATCCATGCTTTCCTGGCTATGTGCACTCTCTAACCATGTCACACAAGTATAGGCCATATGTCTGCATGGAGCAACATGGGCGGTGGCTAGCATTAGCTGAGGGCTCACTGTGTGGTCATGCTCTGGTCTAAAGGATTTAGAAATGTGAACTCATAACTTTCTCATAATAACATTCATAAATAGTTGCGTAGCTGGGCATGATGGCATGCACCTTTAAATCCCAGCACTTGAGAGCCTGAGGCAGGTGGATCGCTGTGAGTTCAAGGCCAGCCTGGTCTACATAGTGAGTCCAGGACAGCCAAGGCTACACAAAGAAACTTTGTCTCAAAAAACTAAAACAAAACAAAACAAAACAAAAAAACTAATAAATAGTTGCATACCTACTCCCACATCTCATACACACCTCACCAATGCAACTAAAAGCCGTAATGTCTGTTACCATCTTCAGACAAGAGATGGCCTTATCTCCCAATCCTACCTTTCAATCCCCCCTTGATTTAAGTGAGAGAGATTTTATGAGTTGATGAAAATATGACTTCTTTCAGAAGTCTATAAAATAATAATTGCAACTTGATACATCTGGAGATTATTTTGGGAGGGAGAAGGCTGATGGACATTGAACCCAGATCCTCATGCATGCTAGGCAAGTACAGTATGAGTGGAACAAGCAGCGGCATTGTGTAAAATACGTGGGGGAGTAGACGAAGTCTTGAATTAACGTGTATTGTTGAAACACAATACCCATAGCCCAGTGTTCCAGACTCATGGAAATGACAAGGCCTTCCCTGGATCAGGTGCAGTGGAGTGACAAAACCTTCCCCTTAGTCATGTGTGGATATTGGCAGTGTATGCAGAAAATGTGGATCATAGCTTCCCCCTCTGGGCTGTTTACAGCCTGAGATGGTTCCCTATGGAGACCTCTTACTGAGAAGAGCTAACTCTGTTTCCTTGTTTAGCTGTACTGTAACCTTCCTGCCTCTTCATTCAGCTGTATTAAAAAAAACCCACCTCACTGATTTAGACGTATAAAATAAGCACACCAAAGTTTCCAGAGAACTGATGGTGGGTCTCCATCAGAGCACACAGCCCACCTCACCTGTAAGCATCTCTCTGTGTCTATTCTTTCTTCATTCCCCATTGTCTTAGTTGGGCTGGTCCCTAAGCTGTACAGATCACAGCAAGTAACACCCAGATAGGGACATCTGACTACAGGGAACTCATAATAGTCAGGAGGAAGCACTGCCATGAGAAGCATGAAAATAAGGTAAAGGGGGGGAAATGCAAGTGGAACTTTGTTCATTGGGTATAAAACATGGGACACATAAAATCTATAGATACACAGTTATAGGTTAAAACTTTGAAGATTTTAAGGAAATGCAGAAATAACATAAAAAATTATAGCTTCACCATTAGACTACATTCAATAGATTTCTACCAAGACTAGCTGAAATCACCTGCTTATTCAGTTGCATACTATAAACCTGTATCCACATTCAGCTGCATAGAATAAACTTGCCTTCTATACTCAGAATAAACATATGGAGGGCTGTAAAGATGGCTCAGAGGTTAAGAGCACTGGGTGTTCTTCCAGAGGTCCTGAGTTCAAGTCCTAGAAACCATACGATCTGATGCCCTCTTCTGGCCTGCAGGTGTACATGCAGGCAGATCACTGTATACCCAATAATAAATATATAAATCTTTAAAAATAATACTGAGTTTCTGGGCCACTGCTGGTGGAGCAGAGGCTGTGACTCACGTAACCATAGCTTTTCTGTATGTGGGTCTGTATGTCTGTCCTTTCTTCACTCCCTCACCAGTCCAGTCAGGTCTCCAGGACCTAGCCATCTGACTTATGGCAAAAATGTTTACAATCTTTCCTTACATAAAGATTTCAGGGCCATATTCTTTTGCAATAATATAAAATATATAGTCTGCATCTCATAGTTCTCTCCAGAGACCAGAGGCCATAACTTTCTCTTTGTTTTACAGGCTGGGCTTCCCTATGATGCTCGTGTCCTGCACTATTGGGATGTGCTATCTGCTCATTGCTCATGTTGTGGTGGGATGGAATTAAGAGCTAGCCATCATCTGAAGACCAAGGGAAACCCAATCGTTACTGTCATCAGCCTGAAGAATTCCCCACAGCACCTCTGGGGAAGAGAAGGAGGAGCTCGCCAAAACACACAGGGAATCAAAGCTCTGTCAATAGCAATGTTGTTCAGGCAGATGATCGGAAACCACAGTGTCTTTTCCCTGAGGAAAAATCATGAGAAATACAAGTTAGCTTACCAAGACTCCCAACAGAAAATACATATATTTACAAAATATCCTGTAATTCTACGTAATAAGCAGCACAAACATATCCAAATACTGTGTCTTTTAACTGTCAGTTATCCTAAGAATATACAGTTTTTCTTATTGTAGTCACTCTGTAGGTCGAAATAGTCAGTATTCAGTTTGTATACCCCTTGAATATGTCTCTTTCTGGGAAGAGAAATACCACTGTTAAGAAAACATTTTGTGTATTTTGAAATTAAAGTTTTCCTTGATATAAGGCTTTGTGATTTATTTTCCATAGCAGTTTAGATTACATCAATTTGCTTTTTATCCATTTTCTCCCTCTGGGAAAAAAATTTAAGATTAGTGTTTAGAAGCCTAGCAGTTTGATTTGTAGAAGATAGCATTTTATATTAGCATTTTATATTTACGACCTAGAAAAATAAATTTCCATTTTGAAAATGACACATGATTTCATCAATTACATTGAAGCTTGATCAATATACTCATCTCTGTTCTCCCTGTGAGGCCCTAGCTGTTCCAGCAATGTTTTTAGGTGTGGTTCTGTAGTGCACCACCCTGGGTCAGACAGGAATAATGAGAGCAAAGAGCCAGAGGGAGCCTGTGCCTCAGCTGAGGTCAGATATGGGTGCCTGGTTTGTTTGTCAGTGCACTGGCTGTGCCCAGAGGCACCCCCGCAGTTCTCAGCTATCTATACCTAACCAAGAGACACGAGGGTGTTCACCAAGGACTTTATATACAGAAGAGCCTCTAATTTAAAAAGGCTTAAGGAGCTTACAGTGCCAAAGTGCAATGTAGGAAAACTTTCTCATTCTATTTTCTATTGCCAACATTCTTAGAGTAGATGTGGCTTTCCTACAAATCAGAACATGTGTCCATGAAGTGTCAACCTGCTTCCTTCCTGAAATATTACCACTGTCTATGAGGGGGTGATCCACCCTTTCACAAGGGTCACTTAAGACCATCACAAAACACAGATATTTATATCACAATTCATAAAAGTAGCAAAATTACAATTGTGAAGTAGCAGTAAAATAATTTTAAGGCTGGGAGTCACTACAACATGAGGTCTCCCCAGAATTTCTCTATAATGTCAGAGAATCATCTTCAGCCTTCTGGCCCAGAGTATCTGACAGATATATTTTTGAAGCAGGAGTTATGAAGGACTTGCCTACCCTGTCTTCGTAGACCTTGGCAGTCAACTTTACCTGTGTACAAGTTTTGCCTGTTTTGGACAGAGTACTGTTTGCAGAGGGAGCAGAGGCATTTCTTTGCCCCGTGGTAGCTTGTCACTTTTGAAGCAAACTCCTTAAGGAGATTCTTTGATGCTTATGATCTTCTTCCAAGTTGAATGTGAGCTAAAATGTTTCATTGTAAAAAAAATCCTTAAAATAATAAAACATCTTTAAGTGTTATATTCTGTAGGTCTCTGAGGTTTCTGAAGAGCATTTATTTATCTATCTCAGTATACCTGAATAGACAAATGCTGTTTGATTATACCTGTTTACTAACTGTTTAACCTAGGGCATATATTTTTTTTTGATAATCTAGACTAGAATCTGACATGACTCTTAGTTCAATTGACGACTATTAACTTGCATTTTAAAAAACTACCCAGTTTGTAATATGAACTTTTAAAAAGTCTAGAACTAAACACTGAATATTTAAAAATGAGTTGAAAGGTCCAATACTTTATACAATCATTGAAACATTTATGCATTAAGTGTATCAAAAATAACTTTAAAATTGTATCAGTGTGAAATAACCTTAAACAATGAAAACCTTAAATCTGAATCAGTATGCAATAACTCATATTAATGTAAAATATTTGAGAACAACAATAGCTCTATAGTTGAAGAGTAGATTTAATAATCTACCCTAATCCCTATTATTCCCATATTATCCCTATATGATATTCATATATTCTCCTATTCTTCTCAACCTTTTCTCTCTACCTAGCAAACAAAGATAGAAAGAGAAAAAGGAAGAGAGAAATCCCCAAGTTCAAACTCCTATATCTAGTCTCCTACCTGATCAATGCTATAACTATTTACAACCAACCTCCTTTAAACAAAGACAAACATTTACGAGCATCTATCACCCATTGTATGACTGAAATTCACCCATACCACCTCTCAGAAATGAGGGCATTGTGTCCTCTTAATATTGCTTTTTGTTGTTTGGGGGTAAAATTTCCCTTTTGGGAGGACCAAGGAAATTGGAAAAATGGTTAACTCTTAAGAAAACTACCTGTAAATTGTTGCCCAGTCTTTAAATGTAATGAACATGTAGCCTTAAATGAAGTTTTGACTGGAACAGGATGAAAGGCTGTTGGGTCCAGCAGCTTTCCTTGAATCTGTCCTAGAAGCACACTTTGATGAAATAGCAACTGAAGCAGTCTGAGGCTTGATTAAGCTGGATGCTGGAACAAACATGTCAGCTTCTCAGCATCCTCCAGGATGGATCTTGTCAGTTCTGCTCCAATTTCACTGGTGTGTGGTCCTTTTGCAATGTACACTGAACCAGTTAAAGATGATTCTCTGTTCTATGTTTGAGCAGGTAAAAGACATCCATTGTTCTTTATATGATAGTTTGGACTGTATAACAAAACTGAAAATATAAATCTCCATTCATGCCATATGAAAAGATGGCATATACTAAAAAGTCATGTGGACTCTGAAGCCAACAAGATTTATTGGCTATGCAAAGATATCATCCATGTCTTAGCCAGTTTCAAAGCCATTCCTAAGTAGTGGGATAATCAATACAAGTTACATACTTCTTTGACCGTCTGTGTGTAGCCAAGATCGTCAGTAGGCCTTCCCCTGACAAATTTGATTTCCAGCAGTTTGGATGGAATACATAGCTTTACTTCTCCTGTGGGAAATCTCCCCAATGCAACACATTTTCTGACTTCCATTTTGCAGTCAAGAAATACATAGTCTGATCTAATTTAGCAGTTCTTTCTAAACTCTAGTGCTTTTCAGTGGCTGTGCTGTTTTATTGATTTTTTAAAAAAGTAAAGTACCATTTAATGTATCTCTGGGATATTTCTTATTACCTTTTTGTTCTATGAGCACCTCTATTAAATTCTTGTTAGATCTTTCCATAACTACTTAACCTGTAGGATTGTAAGTTATATCTGTAACATTTTCTATAGCCTAATGTCCAAAACACTGTTATATTCCAATAGATGCCAAGGCACCATCAGCCCTAACCTGTAAAGATTATTTCCAACAAATGTGCAATCTCAGTATTATCCTCAGTAGAATTCAAGTCAAAAGCCCATTGGAATTCTGAATAGGTATCATTAAGCAGAATCTGGATTTTTAATTCAATATATTGTATCTCTATTGTTTGCAACTAAAATTTCTCAAGCCCCTGTGGACTTCTTTTTATCTGGAACTACTTTTTCTAATCTCTGTTCTACGGTCTCCAATCCAGCAATTCATTTTTCAGTGTCCTCCTTCTCTAAGTCTGTCCTATTCTGATCTCTCAGAATGAGGATATAAAAAACTGCCACCGTCATTGAAAAATTATTTGTATGCTAAGAGAAACAAATTCAAATGGGATGCAGATGCACTGTGTCACTGTGTCTGCCTCCATGAGAAACGCTCTCCAGTGGGACCCAGATGCACCGTGTCACTGTGTCTGCCTCCATTCTTTAACATAGGAAATATTATTTTTCAATTCATTCTCTAAGGACTTTACTTTTCTTATTTTCAAACCAAATATTTTTTCCTATGATTTCATTTTTTTTATACCCAGTGCCCTTTTTCTTTATTGTTTTCATAACTCAATATCCTACAGTTTAGATGCTTGGGGCTTCTCAGTTTGTATTTTGCTTTTCCACTAGTCTTGCCCCAGATGTTCAGATAGCTCATCCTGGGTGCTCTCCAACCTGCCCATGCTTTTGTGTGACTTCAGGTCTTCATCTGTGGCCTGTTGGGTCCACAGCAGGTTGGCACGTGTTCCTGTTCACTAACTGCTGTTCATGGGCATCAGTTCTCCCTAGAAGCAGCTTTTCTATAAGCAGGGGCTTTCTTTCTTTAAAAAAAAGGTTGTTAGATTCTGCCCCTCTGCAGTTTCTTGCCTCCATCATTTCTTAGTTCATTTGGCCAGTGGGTTTTAGATGCTTGGCTCATAGAGCAAACTGACCACCACCACTGCTCTTGGGAGAAGTCAAAGCTACTCTTCCCTCAGGCTCTGGTCCAAGAGAGACAGCAGCACATCTTCTACTTGCTACCCTCTGTCTGCTTTGCTGCAAGGAGTCCAGTTTCTATTAAAGGGCGCTCCCCTCTGAAATAGGCTTGGCTGCAGTTACCTGCTCTTTGGCCAGGAAACCACCTTTCACCTGGGACATCTCAGGCTGTAAACTTAGATTCAAGCCCTATGTTCTATGCTCCATATGCAGTAAGGGGGTGTGTTTTTCCTCCTGGATCTAAGCTCCCGGGATAGTGACTCATAAGACCCAAAATATATTACAAATATATTACAAAATATATTACAAATACCTAAGCCATGTAGCCAGGTTCTTCTCTGACTATCTCATAACTTAAACCATTTGTACTGATCTATATTTTGCAATGTGGCTAGTTACCTCTGCTTAGATACCAACTGTCTGTCCCCCTCACATCCTGGTGAACAAATATCTCATGCCTGGTTCTATCCCAGAATCCTTTCTGCCTGCTGGATGTCCCACCTTCTATTTCTTGCCTCAGCTGTAGGCCATTAGCTTTGTACTGACATACAGATAAAAGAGATCCCACGTACACACAGAGAACAGGGAACTTAAGCCTGCTACTACACCTGTGCTACAGCAGTATTTCCCAAAGCACACCTATGCTCAATATTTGAGGGGATGACCATATCCCTTCCAAACAGTATGTGTATTAATAATTGGCAAGGAATTTTTTTGTGTGTGACTGTGAGAAATTTGTAATGCCAACAGAGTTTTTAGATCTTGGTCCATGTGTCAAGAACTAACCAGCAATTCCTACTCTTCATGTTAGACGCTTTTTGAAATTCTCAGATCAGCCCACCGAATCTCTAATTCTATGTATGCATTTAGCCTATCCAAAGCCTATATTTCCTCCTCTAGGACATAGCATCCTTTGATATCAACTACTGGCCACTCCCCAGAGTGGTGAGATCATGTAGTGTTTCAGTATTTGTAATAATTAATTCATATGTAAAGCAGACTTAATTCAGGTTGCATTGGTGTTGTATAATAGACCTGGAGAAAATGAGAGGGGCAGAGTACAAATCTTTAGCAAATTTGTATGTATTGTTTAGCAAGAAGCTCAGGTGCAGTCACCAGATGGCTAGGGAGAGACTGACAGGTGATGAGGACTCAGCTTACCTAGGAAGTTCATGTTCCTTTGGTTCAGCATCATTCTGTAACTCCTATTCTTTCGTCTCTACTGTTATGCTACTACACCTCCAATCTTATTTCACTGAGAACAGTGTGGAAACCCTCAGGTAGAAAATCTTCTCATTGCTAACTTTTTACATCTTCCTGCACCAGGACATGAATGCTCTGTCTTCCTCGATAAACGGGAACACCACTGTGGTCTTATTCAAAGCTGTGTTCCACGTGCACTCAGATTTGCCTATGTGCTCTCAGATGCTCCTGATGTATAAGTGGGATGGTAAGTATTTTGCATACCAGAAAATCGTGGGGGCAGGATGCTCTGGTGGTACTTTCATGGACAGTCTCTAGTCTGGAGAATGGACTTTTGACCTAGAGAAGGGGAGGAGAGCACTCATAGTCAGTAGGGATTTCAGCTCATCTCCCTACTGTCTCTTTCGGTTTATCTGCCATTGTAGGTAGACTCACATTCAACTTCAGGGTGGAGGGAACCAATTTGTATTCTCTGGCTCAGTTGGGTCAGGTATCACCAAGCCTGTGGTGTTTTCTTCTGTTGATACAGGGTGTGGAGGTACCACCACTACTCCACTCCGGACTCTCTTCCTCCGTCTACTCCATACAGAGTGGGAAGGAATGTAGAGATAATCTACTCCTAATTAGACTAACATTTCTTTCATTATTACAAAATGATTCACAGAATGATCTTAAAAGATAATTTAAAAAACAGATAAACTATACTTAAAACAATCATAGTTTTACTTCTTTAATTTCAAATAGAAAAGAGACAATTTTAGTTAAAGAGATGAGATCTAAAAGTAGGTTAGAAGTATCTCCCTTATTAAACGTATTGGGATACTGCTAGAAAAATGGATCTCAAGGTGTTCCCTGTTCTAGAAACACAGGTCCTTGCTCCACTTTACTTCTTGAATGATTTTTTTTCCTCACTAGATTGCTAATGCCATTTTGATATTGGATCCCCAGTAATTCTGGGTCATGGAACATTAGTAGAACATGCCAAGACTGGTTATTATAAATCAATGTCACTATTCAGCAGCTTCCTACCTTTTCACAGAGCAGTCGGGACTGAGATAAAGAAATCCACTGATGCAAGAAATGGAAGGAAGAATTTCAGGCACGGAAGACATGATAGGAGAAATGAATACATCTGTCAAAAATGTTAAATCTAAAGAACTTCTAGCACAAGATGTCCAAGAAGTCTGGAACACTATGAAAAGACCAAAATAAGAGAAATAAGAATGGAGGAAGGGGAAGAAGCAAAGGTCAAAGGCTTGGAAAACATTTTCAACAAAATCATAAATTATCCCCAATCTAAAGAAGGCGGAGGTCAATTAAGGTACAAGAAGCAAACACAACATCAAATAGATAGCACCAGAAAAGAAATTCCCCATTAAATCACTAAACATAAAAAAGTATATTTAAAAAGACTAGGTAACATATAAAGGCAGACCTATTAGAATAACACTTAACTTAATGGAGACCCTAATAGCCAGAAAGGCCAAGGCAGATGCCAGCCTAGATTACATTACCAAATAAAAAATTTAAAGCACAATAGGTACAGGAAGAAAACATTCCATGATAAAGCCAAGTTTAAGCAATATCTTTTTACAAATCCATCTCTACAAAAGATGTGAAAAGGAAAACCTCAACCTGAAGAGGTTAATTACATCCAAGAAAACAAAAAGAACAAATAATCACAAAACACTAAATCAAAAGAGGAGGAAAACCAACACCATAACAACAAAATAAAAGGAATCAATTAACACTCTGAATTAATATTCATGATTCCCAATAAAAGGACAAGGATTAATAGGCTGGATTTAAAAATAGGATCAATCTTTCTGCTGCATCCAAGAAACACATCTGACTGTCAAGGATAAATATCACCTTAGAATAAAAAGATGGCTTTGGATACTCCAAGCAAATGGACCCAAGAAGCAAGCCTCTGTAGAAATTTTGATATATGACAAAATAGACCTTAAGCCAAAACTAATCAGAAGAGATAGGGAATAACACTATATACTCATCAAAGGGAAAATCCACCAAGAGTATAATGCAATCTAAATAGTTATGCACCTAAAACAGGCATGTTCAAGTTAAAAAAAAAAAAAGAAGAAATATTGTTACAGCTAAAGGCACATATTGAACCTCATACAGTGATAATTGTGACTTCAATATCCCACTCTCATGGATATTGAGATGTCCCACTGAACATTCAGACAAAAACTAAATAATCACAGTGGAGTTACATAATGTCATTAATCAATGGGAACTAATAGACATCTACAGAACATATCACTTAAAGACAAATGCATATTCTTTGTTTTGAGGAGCTCAAGGAACTTTATCCAAAATTGATAGTATATTAGGACACATATCAGATTTCAACAGATACAAAAAAAATCAAAATAATACTGCATTCTATCTGACCACCATGGATTGGAACTAGATATCAACAACAACAGAAACAACAGAAAGCAAACAGACTAATGGAAACTGGACAACTCATTGATGAATGAAAAATGGGTCAAGATAGAAATTAAAGATTATAAATCTTTTTATAATTGAGTGAACTGAAAAAAAACCCTATTGCATATCGATATAAATTTAAGTTTATTTTGTTCAATTCTTACTTTAATATATTGTACATATGCAACTCATTTATTGTATATTGATAGAAATTTAAAGTTACTTTGTTGTTTAATGTATTGCATCTGAGCAGCTCATTTAAAGTGGGATGTAAAGTTCAGAATTATTCTTATGGTATATTAACATTAGAGAAAACGCCATGTTTTTAAACAGAAAAGGGGATGTGTATTGGAAGTTTTTGTTACATTGTTTGAGTGTGGTTTTGATAATTAAAAAAAAACAGGTGGCATATAGGATGATAGGATGGAAGGTAGAATCTACTAGTCTCAAATATTTTACATTAATATGGTTTATTGTATATTTGATAGAAATTTATGGCTATTTCATTTTACTCTTGCTTTAATGTATTGTATATTGATAGAAATTTAAGGTTACTTTGTTCAACCCTTGATTTATAAAATAGTCTCAATAACTTGTGTGATAATCAGGTTAAGACCATTTCTTAACTGAGAAACAAACAGTTTTATAAAAATAACTTTAACACATACCAAAACCTATGGGGCATATTGCTGAAGACAACATTTTCCTAACTCACTGAACATGCAGAAGCTGACATGGTGCCTAGATAGAGCCTTGACCCCCTAGTGATTAGCATCCATGGTACTATAAGTTACTCTTGCATAGTATCAGAGGAGAAAAGTAAATACTAACCCAGCTATGAACCCCGAAATCTACAACAGAGATCTGTCTTCATAATACATTGGTGCAGTAGTGGCACTAACATTGTGAGAGTCATCATCCACTCTCTTGTTGGATTTGAAATCCATTCCAGGAGATAGAACTCATATCTGATCCTGCTTGGGTATCCAAGAACCTGATATTAGATATGCCATAGGCCCAGCGGAAAACCAAATACTATTGTTCTGCTAACGGAACGTAGGTATAAAATGACTACTAATTGCATTCAGCTCTATCTTTTGATCAATATCCTGCTCAACCATCACCAGAGAAGCTTCCCTTTGCAGCAGATGGGAACTAACACAGAGACCCAAAACTGGCCAAAGTGGAGACAGAGAGTGGGGGGAGGCTTTGGAATATTCAGTCCTAAGCAGAAAGAAGGACTAGAGACAGAGGAAGTGGAGGACACCCCAAACCAGTGTTTTCCACACATAAAAGGACTAGTGCACACATAAACTCACAGAGACTGTGGTGGCCTGTACAAGGCCTTCACAGACCCAAGGCAGATGGGGTCCCAGCATGGAGATGGTACTATTTTATACTGCTAACCAAGAAGCTATCTTCAATTTACAGCCATTTTCAAAGAAAAAATTAGGGTTTTTTTCCCAGTGGATTATCATTGGATATATAAACCACACTTATGGTTACATTCCATACTAAGCAGAAGATGCCCAACACAAAAGGAACTGTATCATATTTTAGTAGATTTTTTTTAAAGTCTCACATTTTTTTGTTTAGGCATTTCTTGTCTTACTGGTCTTTTGCTTGTATATTATGGTTTCTAAATTTGCGTTTTATGGGTTTTTTTCTGAATGTGTTTCTTGCAGTTTTTATTTTTCTCTTTTGTTTACCTGTTTGTGTTTTTTAAAGAATGAAAAAGTATGATGTTGGGTGGGTGGTTGGGTGGGAATCTGGGAAGAGTTGGATGAGAGGAAGCCATCATCAGAATATATTGTGTGAAAAATGTATTTGCTCTAAAACCTACAGGAGAGGAATATACAAGAAATGTGAGATACTAATGAAACAACAAAAAGCTTATAATTACAAGCAGAGATGAAGGAGAAGAATCTCAAGTCAATAGCATAGACTAGATCTTTCATGACATAATAGAAGAAAACTTTCCCAAAGTAAAGAAAGACAAATTCATGCAAATAAAAGAAGCACCTAGAATAGCAAATAGACAAGACAAGACAAGACACTCCCCATAGTGTGTCTTAGCTAAAACACTTAGTATACAGAACAAAGAAAGAGTATTAAAAAAATTCAAAGGCAAAAATAAAAACCCAAAAACCAAAACACAAATCACTTATAAAGGAAAACCGATCAGAATAATAGCTGATTTTTCAGTGGACACTTTGAAAGCTAGAAGAGCCTGGAACAATGCATTTCAAGTTTCCAAAGACCATGGTGGGCCAACCCAGACTACTCTACTCGTCAAAAATATCCATCATAGTTGAAGGAAAAAAATACATAATCTAAACAGCATAAAAATTCCATCTAACAATCTAAACCTAAATAAAATACAAGAAGAACATATTTTCTGCTGAAAAGAATGAGCATAGCCAAGATACTCTAGACAGAGGTATAAAGCACTAATTACTAAACTCAAAGTACCACTGAGAACCAACACTACATACAATTTCATAAAGTTGGTGCATACAATTTCATAAAAATCACACTCCTAGACTTAAAGACACAGATTAAATTCAACTCAAGAAACAATCAATTGAATGAAGAGGAAGCCCATTATGGGAGAGAACCTTTGCCAGTTATACACCTGACAGGGAATTAATATACAGAATATAGAAAGAACAAAAGGAAAAAAAACAGCAACAAAAAACAAACCTAAGAGTGAAAAATCCAAAATCAACAACAAAGTCAATCCTGATCCTGTCAAAAAAAAAATCTGTGTGGGAACTGAACAAAGTGTTCTCAAAAGAAGAAATTATAATAGCTAAGCATTTTGCTTATCTTCTCTACAAATTAGAGAAATGTAAACAAAAACAGCTTTGAGATATCATCTTACCCCAATCAGAATTGCAAATATCAACAATACAACTTACAACAAATGCTAGAGGGCATATACAGAAAATGAAAGCCCCATTCGCTGGTGGCCGGATTGCAATATGTCCCAACATGTCTAGATATCAGTGCAGAGAATTCTTAAAACACTAAAAATATAAGAACCCTATGATGCCACCATATCACTCCTTGGCATATGCCCAAATGGCTTGATATCCTACTTTACAGATACTTTCTCAACCATATTAGTTGTTGATCTATTTACGATGCTTGAAAAATGGAAGCAATTTCAATGGCCTTTAAGTGATGAATGGATATTTAAAAATGTTAAACTGCAGGGAATCATGGAGCTGGTCTAGTCCAGCTGTCTTGAGAGGCACCCATAATCGTGTTTTTGAAGTTTGATCCTGTGGTTCCTGGGGCACTGTGTGTGCCTTTCAGTTCTTGAGAACCTGATCCACCTCCTTAGGTAGTGAAGCACAAAGGCCACATGTGCTCCATTGAGCTTGATGAAGCAAGTAGAAGTTGGCTAAACATTTAGCATTGGATATTAATCTTATACTGTCCTGTCTGGCCTGCAACCTGACATTATGTCCTGTCTTGCTGAGCTTATAAAAAAGTCTGACAGACTGAAATAAGCTTGTCTCACTCTTGCTGAGATCCCTTGAACCTGGCCTTATTCACTTCCATTGACCATATCAGGAGACCTTGGGTTGTATGTAAGTGCTTACTTAAGCAGGTACAAGTGTAATACTATGGAATACTATTCACCTATAAAAAATGAAATCATGAAATTTAGAGGTAAATGGATAGAACTAGAAAAGACCATGTTGAACCTAGATGATTACTTAGTTCTATTAAAGTCACCACTACTGTGGGAGAATCTACAACCACCAATATAACCTGTAACAAAAATCTATAAACATTTGCCCTTAAACCTACAAATAAGTTTAGACTTCTCTCCTCACCAATGAAATTTCTATCTGCAACAGAGACCACTATATAAAACCAAAAACCAATCAATCTTCAGAGTTGTGGCACCCAGTCCTAATAGACACATTTACAAAGTACTCTCCCATGTAAGGCTTGGGAAACATTTTGGATAAGGGAGCAGAAAGATGGTAAGAGCCAGAAGATCAGGGAGTTTGCTGTGAGAATTTTTTTCCTTATAATGTCAAAAGCTACATCCATGAAGTCCCACCAACATAACTGCCCAAACCTAAGATGAACAAGGACAAAACCAATGGACATGTCAAAGCATACAGGGAAAAACTTGCACCAGCCCTAGAGAAAGTAGTAGAGGCAGCTGAGATACATTTGGAGAGGTAAAGGCAGTCTTCCCCAGGGAAGAACACACCAATTGGTTGTCCAGTGACAAGTGGCCAGCTCTGCAAACATACTTACAAGCAACATTATATGGACTAAGAAGGTTATATTTAAGAATATACCTGTATATACATATGTATAAGTATATAGATATATGCATGCTATAATAATGAAAAAGAGGCCATGGATTTGCAGGAGGGTGGCAAGGACCCTGTTATATGAACAGCTTGGAGGGAGGAAAAGGAAAGGAGAAATGTAGTTATATTATAATCTGAAAAAGCAAATAAATGGAAAGGGGAAAAGAGATCCCTTATTGAGTGGGATAACCCAGACCCATAGAGACAGATGTCACATGTTCTTTTTCATCTGAGCTTCCCAGGTCCAGAGCTTCACATGGGAGTATGTAAACTGGATTAACTACAGAAACAAGCAAAACAAAAAGGGACTGTTGCCAAGGTGAGGGTGAAAGAAAGGGTGCTTGTGATCTGAGGCAGGGGATGGAAAAACAATGGAACTTTAACTAGGGAGAAGGAAATAAATACAGAAAATGGGCTAAAGCTGTTCTCTCCAAGAGCAAAGTCCATCCAACAAAAACCAAGCACAAGGCATGGGAAACCTTCTTTTGAGTTATTGGTCAGAATTTTCCAAGAGACTACCAATATATATTATTGCTGTTGCCTCAGTTGCCTTACAGAGGTGAAATATAAGTCCCTATTGCTAAGTTACCATGCATTTCAGACACAGGATCCAGAGAATCTGAACTCAGTTTGACTTGAAAGCTATGTAAACTTCCAAAGGAGGGAAGCAAACTAGTCCTACTAGCTATGATGCCTATAAACTACAGTGATAAGCATGGAACTAAGTCTTAATAGTGCATTAAGGGGATATGTACCTTGGGGGAAACCGATAGCTCTCTAATTGGACTTTAGGAGGCCCAGGCAACAAGAGCTATATCATGCCTGGTTCTGAAAACCTAGACTACTACCTGTAGCTTGTGAAGTCATGGATCTTGGAGGAGAACTTAAAACTTCCTCCTCATTAACCATCACGATCCTAACTGTATTTTCAATATTTATCCATATATCCACAGACAAGTATACTCTTCACCCTTCATCAAGAAAACTTTTTTGCAACAGAAAGAGAGACCATTATAGAGAACAACAACCAATCAAAATGCAGTTAATATGGCTTAGTCTCAACTGAAATATCCACAATGAACCTTCTGTACCTGTGGCTCAGGGATCATTGTGGAAAGGGGCTAGAAAAATTACAAAAGTCAGAGGACCAGAAAATTTTCTGTAATATCGTGTCTTCTAAAAAGGTCAGGGAAACTATATCCGTGATATTTCATTAATATGGCTGCCTAAACAAGACCCAAACAAGGATGACAACTATAGACATGATAAGATGGAAGGGAGAAAACTCATGAGGGAGGTCTCAACCCTAGACAAGTATCTACATGAAGCTAAGGAATGATGCTGTTAAAGACATAGTTTTCCCAAGGAAGAGCATACAAATTGATTATGTAATACTAAATGGTTAACTCTGTGTATACATACATGTAGGCAGGCATTTGTACACATGTGTATGCATGCATGCCCACATATGTATATAAGATTATATAGGCTGAACAGGTTGTATTTATATATTTAGAAAGAGTACTTATATAATATATAGTATTATTTTAAATTTTTATTTATATAATTTTATATATTTGATCTATATATTATTAATATAATTCAAGAGAGAGAATACAAAGCAGTTTTTAAGAGAAGGAAAAGAAAGGGGGAAATGATGCAATTATAATCTTTAAAGAAAAACAACAAAAAAGAAGCTACGACATAAAGGGAACTGGCTAATTTAGCTCTAATTAGAAAAAGACAAAATCATTTAGCAATTCAAGGGAATACACATATAAAGATAAAATATATAGTAATAAATTTAGAACTCTATTGAAAACAGAACCATTTACTTAGCATTTACATTATATTAGGCATTGTAAGCAATATAGAGCTAATTTATGTAGCCAGATGCATGGGTCTCAGGCAAAGACTCTGACATTTTGTATAGTGGGTTTACAGGGCTGGATGTCCTAGAACCAGTATCCTCTGGATGCTTAGTGGTGACTGTACTTTAAATACTGCTGCCTTCTTTCTATCTTAAGACTAATTCATCAGTTTATTAAAAGATCTCCATGCAAAGCTCTACATTGCATGAACATGATGTATAGGTTGAGGGTTGGAGAGGCTAGAATACCTAGACTTTTGTCACTGATTTATATTTTTTACCTTAGTCACTGTTTCTAAAAATTTAACTACAAGGCTGTGGTATCATTCTGCCAATGTTCGCTATGAGTAACCAATGAATTCTGTGTGTTTTCTTACAGAGCCTAGGAGAGGGGTTACTTAGAGGTGTGTGGTAACTCCTCCCCAATCATATCTGAAAAGCATTTTCCACCAGATATGAGGGTTTCTCTGAACCATCTCCAGTCCTTTCCCCAACTCTATATATTCCAGTCTCTGCCCCAGGCCAAATGGATCCTCCCTAGTGGTAATGCGAGGTCCTCAGAGTCTCTTCCTGGAAGCCCAACTGAGAGACAGAGTCCAGAGTCGATGCAAAAGCAAAGGAATTTATTAAGCAGATTGCCGGGGTCCACCAAGCTCTGAGGAGATGGTAGACCCCGTCTTACAAAACCTCAGGGTTTAAATATCTCTTTACAGAAACAGAACTTAGTGATATTAGTTAGTTAAAGAGTTCTAGGGTAACAATAGGGTGTCTAAGGTAGTAAATTCTAAGTAGGGTGAGATAAGAGCAGTAAATTCCAGGGGCAGGGTTGAGATGGAGGCGAGTGGAGAATCTTTAACTCTGTTCTTCTCACTTTGTTGTTACTTTGTTTCCTCCTGTTATCAGCCTGCTTGTTCAGCCAACAACACTAGTGTCATGATGACTAAGTCCAGGCCACCCGGAATCTTCTATTTCCTTAGGTAATAATAAAACACCATTTCCCTTAGCTAATAATGAAAACACCATTTCCTTAGCTAATAATGCCATTGCTGAGTTCAGGCCATCTAGAATCTTACAGTAAGGAGCAGCTTGACACTCAGGTTGGCATCTGAATCTCGTGCTCTGTTCCCAGCCTCTGTGCTGGGGTGGAAACTGTCAACTGGACCACCTAGGATTATTTTTTCAAGGAGGGGGAGGGAGACAGCTGAAATCCCCCAACAATGGTGATTTCTTGGCCCAGAGGGACTGTCTTAGAACAGTTACCAGCATGTCCTTGCACCACAGACCCTAACATGAAACATAAAAGTGTATGAAGGGACCCTGGTAGCTTTTGCTAGCCTTCAATCTCATAGATTTTTGCCTCCAGTGGTAGAAAATCAATGAGGAATTCATGTGGGAAATGGATTTAGTTGTTAGTAAAGAGCTGTTGCTAAGCGATCAGAAGTGAAGACGGTGATGCATTTTTCCTGGCAGGAGACAGGCTGCAGGGTGTTTGAATTGAACAATTGTTCTGGGAAGAAGCTGCCAGAAACTTGACTGAGTCTCTCTCTTTCTGTCCGATGGATTCACTAGTTTGTACACTATTTTCGCAGAGACACAAGAATTTCCATTGAAACGTAGCTAGCCAGTGACACTCACACCTTCAGGCAGACTCTGCATAACACAAACCTGGGTACTTAGCAGACTCAGGTCAGTTTGCCTGAAGCACTGCTGTAACTTTAGAAAGTTAAGCCAAAACCCTGGCTGCAGGTTTTCAAGAGCTGCACTACTTTGACTTCGGAAGGTATTTTGTCAAACTATCTCTGAGGTTCCACACAGTGTCCTTGAGTGAGACATGTCCCTGCTTGCTTTTCTGGAGCCACTAGAAGATTATTGATTTAATTTCTTGGTATTAATAAACACCATATCCAAAAGCAACTTGGGGAGGAAAGGGTTTATTTCACTTCCACTTCTGCATCACACACAGTTCATCATTGCACTGTACTCAGATTACAAGACCATCCCAAAAAAGACCACCAGGACTCGATATCGATGCAATATACATGAGGGCCTTTAATTGACTCAAGCTGGGCTCTGACAGGACACCAACACAGTGGTATCCAGAAAGAGCCCGATCTCTGAGCTGAGGGTAAATTTATAGGTTCCTATCCCTCCCAGCACCCCAAAGCAGTGGGCTCCTAGCAATCATCTATTGGTTGAATAACATAAAGAGATCTAATGTCTAAAGTGACAGGCTATAGAAAAAGGCACCCAAACTGCCCATGGCTTAGCTTTCTTTGTTCTCTTTGTTCACTACTTTGTCCAGGGAAGTGTCTGGTTTCTTATTAACCCTATCTCTGGTGAGTAGGAAGGAATGTGACCATAAAACTGGGTCTCTATCTCTGGTGGGACCCTTTGGGTCAATCACTAGGCAACGCTATCTCTAGGGGGGCTGCTCTTTGCAGCTGGCCAGATTATCTCCTGTAGGCCTATTTCTTAACCTTTGTCCCAGTAGCCCTGAAATCCAATTTTAGTTCTTCTGGTATCTCAATTGTAGAAATACAGGACATGAAATCAAGGCAGGAACCTGGAGGCATGAACTGAAGCAGAGGCCATGGAAGAACACAGCTTACTGGTTTGCTTCCCACGGCCAGTTCAGTTTGTTTCTTATGCCACTCAGGATTGACCACCTGTGTAAATTTGGGTTCCACCCATAGTGGGCTGGACCATCTACATCAACCATTAATCAAGAAAATGCCCCACAGACTTACTTAGTGGTACATTTTATAGAGATTTTTTTTCAATTAAGGCTCCCCTTATCTATATGACTCTAACTTGTTTGAAGTTAAAAAACAAACAAACAACCAAACAAACAAAAAACCAAAAAAACCCAACCAACTCTTGTTAGTTTCTATGGCCACCATGGCTTAAAGTTGGTCCTGCCTGGCAATTACGGCTTGGTATACAAAGGTGTGGAAGTTACTCTGATCTCCGTGCCCACCTGGGGTGCTTAAGGAAGATGCGCAGCCTTGTACACAAGCCTTGTGTCCTGGCCTTACCTGAGCAGCAGCAGGCAGAATAACAAGCCCATACAGTGGCAAGTGAAGCCTCCCCAGATGCTGGCCTTGCTTGCAGTCTATGCTTGAAAGAATGAAAAGCAAGCATTCTAGTTAGATACCATGTAACGCTGGGCCTCAGGAGGTGAGTCCTTTCACTGAGCACTGCATATCCAACCAGTCACTTGTTCAGGGCCTTGCTCACAGGCCAAGTGCTTTTGAATCCATGGATTCTCAAAGAGACCTTCATAAAATTGTGTGGGTACTGAAACATGGCTTTAGGGTTTTGGATGCCTGGAAGGTTATTTTGGGGATGAATGCAGACTTCTAGCTGGTTGGATTCTACTTCTTCTTTGTAGGCTGCTCTGCTGGTTCTCTCTGGTGTTTTGTCCAGCACCCCTCCCCCGGTCTCTCTTATTTATCATCTATCTATGTATCACACATATATATATATATATACATATGTATATATATATATAATCTATTGTCTACCTACACCTATTTATCATCTATCTCCTATTTATCTATCATCTACTATTTATCATCTATCTACCTATTATCTATCTATTTATTTATCTATTTACTTATTATCTATCTGTCTAGCTATCATCTATATATCTTTTCAGACTACGTTCACGAGGCTCTCTTGTCTTCTCTCACAGTCCTGACCCTCCCACAGGCATAGTACAGGTCTGCACTGGCTTTTGGACAAGTGTGTCCAAGGCTAGCTTTTTGTCTCATAGATTCTGGCTGCCCTGTCTTTTGTAAACATGTTGCTCCCCCATGACCAATATGCAGTACAAGATGACCGCCCTCTTCATTTTAACCTCTCTCCTCATTGGCAATGCACAGCTCTTGCCTCGACTCCTTCTCTAGCTTATCTGGGAGACAGATGTGGTCCCTTTCCCTGCCTTGCCCAGGCCTAGCATGAGTGCTTTTGGGGGATTGACAGTGCTGGTAATGGGAATATACTGCCTGCCTCCAGACAAGTCTTTAAGGTACATTTCTTAAAAATCAGCATTTTCCAGCAAAAGTCAAAGAAAATTTGTTCAAAGCAGCTGGATAATGCACATTTGTTGCCAGGGGTAGTGGCATGTGCCTTTAATCCCAGCACTTGGGGAGGCAGAGGCAGGCAGATCGCTGTGAGTTCGAGGCCAGCCTGGTCTGCAAAGTGAGTCCAGGACAGTCAAAGGTACACAGAAACCCTGTCTCAGAAAAACAAACAAATAAGCAAGCAAGCAAACAAACAGCACATTTGTTCTAGGTTGTTTTATGTGATGACTAATGTTTGTCATGAAAGTTTAATGGGAAGTATGCTATTCAAAACAATTTAGATGATCATTTAAAGATGAGACGTTTGCGATAATTCAGAGTAACCCAGTCACATTTTCCCTGATCTCTGTGTGTCCCTTAAAATATTAGTGGTCATCCCCCGCCCTCGGTTTACCACAAACTCTCTATCCTGCTATACGACTTAGATCTCTCCTCTCCCCAACACCCTATTTTTTTCAGGCATGTCTACAAGGAAAAATCCATGCACTGGGGATGCAAGTTAGTGGTACCATGATGAAGTTTGGGGATGGGGTTGGGGGTTGAAAGCTTGGTCTCCAGAAGTTCAAGCAAGCTATGCTTGGCCTCAGTGTGCCAGTTACAGAGACAGGTGGTAAAGAAGGGCAGATACAGGAAGCAGAGCCCAGAAGGATGAGCCTGGGAGTTTCTCTTAAGTATGTTGCAGGAACAGATCCCTTTACGGGTGTCCATACCCTTGAGTGACTATGTCCTCGTCCCCACACCAGTCTCTGCCTGTGCACAAAGAAGCTGGCACTAGAATTAGATAGATCACTGATTCTTAGGCAGTCTGCTTCTTGCACTCACCGTGACTCATGTTTGGTAAGTGCTCCTCCACTTGTATGTTGTCTCTCCGTGAGATGGGGATGTGGCTTTCCACAGGGGCTGTATGCCTCGGCTTTGCATCTTAGAACCTGGCAAGTGAGCCAGCATGCACACAGCACTGCTACTTCCCCTCACTAAGGGGACGAGTCAGACTAGGTTCACTTTCCTAGGTCACATGGTCTCTCTGGCCATGTGCAGCCCCAAGGGCTGAGATAGCCAGCTGAACAAGTGGGCACAGTGATATGGGTTTTGTAAGCAAGGGCACAGTGACACCACTGAACCAGATCACCCCATGGGCGGAAAAAGAAAAGTTTTGTGAAACTTCCAAGGATATCTCTTGGAGTATGTGTTTGGGGGAGGTGGGGAGGCAGAAAGACCCAAAATGATGGGAGAGCTGTAGGCTCAATTTTCTTAACTGTATTTTATTATGAACTTATTAAACGAGCCTACCACCCTAACAACCCAACTAACCCAAACAATAGGAAAAGGAGATTAAAGAACACAATAATGAAACCTTAAGGATATTAGTTCTGAGAACAGATTCTCCTGGCATAGTCAGCAGGACCTCAGCTATCCAGCAATCCCACCAAAGTTGCTGCTGGGACCTGGAGCAACCGGAACCTGAAGCCTCAGATGGAGTCCAAAGCCTTGAAGCTCTGCCTGGAGCAGTTCTCTCTAGGAACATCTCTTGAAGTGTTGATAAACTGATAAACAGCCAAAACAATCCCAAATCCTCTCTCTTTTTTCATGCCTCTTATTTTGGGTGTACACACACACACACACACACACACACACACACACACACACACACACACATCCTCTCAGAGTCTCTCCTAGGTAGTTTTCAGCTGGCAACATCCAAGCTCCCCCACGAAGTGGTTCGACTTCTAAGAGTATAAACTCTTACTAGTTTGTTCCCAATCCTACACTTGGGATCAACACAAAAACATGTTTCTCTCTCTTATAGAGAGCCTTGACAGTTACAAGGGTTATGTTGTCGGAGGAGGTTGGTGAACTAGCTGCAATAGCTTGGGAACTAGCGTGGGGTCAAAGCCTTTTGAAAGGTTCTTTGTGTTAATAGGGCGCTAGATGCCTTTTCTGGAGGTAGTTGGCTCTCTCTCTCTCTCTCTCTCTCTCTCTCTCTCTCTCTCTCTCTCTCTCTCTCTCTCTCTCTCTCTGTGTGTGTGTGTGTGTGTGTAGGGTTGGGGTGGGAACAGAAAGGGAAGTAATGGCTTTTTTTTTGACAAAAAGAAACACACTTTAAAAGGTTTCTAAAAAATGTTGGCTTTAAGTAGCAATACTTCTGTTATCTACTTGAGTCTAGTCTAAGATGAGCTCAGAGTGGCATTTAGGACATTCAGTGGTACTGTCATTTTGAGGATGTGTGTGTAGGAGGGCACATGGAACTAACAATTCCATCTTTTTTTGTTGATGATAATGTGGGGGCAAAGTGTCTAGTTTTTTAAAGAAGGGTTAGGGATGTTATGGGTAGGGATATTATGAGGATACCAAGAAGCCTGGAATGTCAGTAAAATGTGGGAGAATCAGGCAGGCAGACAACGATAGAAGATCAGAAAAAAATTCAATAGAAGCATCTGGTTTATTGACCACTGGGGTGATTTTGCCTGAGAGAACCTGAACAGACAGTGTGCTGGATAGTTTTATATCAACTTGACACAAGCTGAAGTCATCTGAGAGGAGGAAACCACAATAAGAAAATGCCTCCATAAGATTCAGGTATATGCAGCTCTGTAGGGCATTTTCCTAATTAGTGATTGATGAAGGAGGGCCCAGGCCATTGTGAGTGGGTAAGCAGCATTCCTCTGTGGCCCCTGCATCAGCTCCTGGCTCCAGGAGCTTGCCCTGCTTGAGTTCCTGTCTTGACTTCCTTTAGTGATGTAATAATGGAAATATAAGCTGAGTAAATCCTTTCTTTCCCAAGTAGCTTTGTTGCTAATCTTTCATTATCACTATAGTAACCTTAACTAAGACAGACAGCGAGCAATCATTATTATGAGAAAAGTAAAGATGCGTGCGGGCCAAAGAGGGGTAGAAGCTAGAGCCCCAAGGGGGACCAAAAAGTAGAACCGCTGGACACCATCATTTGTGCACCAGACCCTCTAAGTCTTTAATCCTTTCTTGCATGTAGAACCATGCACACAGAGTGGCAACATTCTTCACTGAAGAAGAGGCCAGTGTTCCTCCTCGTTAGCTGTCAGCAAGTTGAGGGCTTGCGGGGTCTGCAGGGTCACCAAACTGGAGACGTGAGCTGCTTACGCACTAGTTGCAGGGTCACAGTGGATTCCTGGATACTGTCTGTCAGCTGAGTGGAAATATGCCTGGATAGATATAGGCTAGACAGAAAATAAAGTCAAGGAGCTTAGGGCCTCTTCACCTGAGGTGTATACTTGAAATTTCTGTTTGGCTTGTGACAGACAGATACAAGCCATGACTTTCCCAAAAGCTTACATGAATTCTTTTAAGTTAACAAAAAGAGATAAAAACTTCTTTTTAGATATAATCACTGGAGCCACTATCTGGAATCTGCACTAAAATCCTTACTGTAGAGAACACAGTTAACAAGTATCAGCAAACAGTTGGAGCCGACTCAAAGTAAAGCTTAAAAGTTATCAATGTAAAAATGATCATTATCTGTAATAAGACAGAAATTTCCAGCCAGGAAAGAGAACAACGTGGAAGAAGAATTTGGGGACCAGAAAAACGGTGTTCTGGGATGGAAGCGAGAGTGCTCTTCCCTCTGTCTTACTGTCCTCGGATTACCACCTTCAGAGGACTGGATAGATAAAGACTGGACAGAGACATTTTCAGCACAATGAGAAGTACTTGTAAGTCCATATTTAGGAACAAAAACAACCAAAGGAAATTAAACATTTTTGAGCCTGTGACTATGAACATTTTTCAAAAAAGCTTAAGCAGCCAGTGCTTATAACTGTCACCAAGACTAGATTAATAACTCCTCGGAACTGCATTGATTAACATGTTAAACTTTGAAGTCTTAATATCATATGACTCATCTGTATGTCTCATTTCTCGCATATGTTAAATCACTTTCTCCAATCCTCACAACTTGTATGAACCTTTTATTTCTGTAGGTCCTACCATTTACTATGAGACAGGTGCTAGAGTACCGAGCATACACATTTAAAAGGCGAGTCCTTTGGGTAAGTAGCAACAGCATGGCAGTTTGGGGTTTGCTTTTTCATTGAAACTCATTTTGTTATTTCACCTTTCTCTTCAGGAAGCCTGCCAGCTCTAAGAAAAGCAAGGCCTGATTTTTATTTACACTTGAAACCAGTTTAAGCTGACAGGCAGTTTCTAAGCTCCTTTTTTCTTTTCTTTTCTTCCTTTTTTTTTTTAAGACTTGGATAATTAAGCTTTTCTTTAAGTTCTCAAATTTGTATTATCAGCAGGCAGCATGTCCATCTTTTGCACCCACAAGTATTGTAAAGAGCAGGCAGTAATAGTGGCGCGGGACTTTCCAGGGCCCGCTTGCTACTGTAGCAATAGGTGATAGAGCTGCCTAATTATCTGATGAAAATGGGGCCTGGCCATGATGAGGACAGCTGTCAACACCCATCACAGAGACTGGAGAAGGACAAGGTTACTTGAGTGAGAAGGAAGTATAGACCAAGTAGCCTCTGGATCAATAAAAGTAAAAAAAATGACAGAGGCATAACCTGTTATATGGACAGTCAGCCTGGGCTGCTCCATTGGGAAAGCCCAGAGTCCCAGGGCAGTGCCAGTCTTAAGCTGCCATACAGGGGTGTATCTGTCTTTGACTACAAGGCCCAGAAGAAACCTGAGAGATATTCCTGTGGAGGAGGAACCTAGGGAACTGATCTACTCGGCAACATGACACAGAGTGGGAAACGTCACCTCTCCAGTGTCCAGCCTGTCCAGAGTTTGAACAGGGCACTGGTAGCAGATGAAGTGTGTGGGAATTCTTTGCCCAGTGGCTCTTGCTGCCACACTTGAAGCAGGTCAATCACAAATCATGGCATTTAAATTTCTTTACAGTTCTTTTCATCACTCCCATTATTACACTAACCAGGATTAGATTTTTCCTTTTTATTTTTTTCTTGAACTATAGGAAAGTGAGCCGGACTTCATGCTAAACTACGCATAGAATATTTTTTTTCTTGTCACTGTCCACTAGGTAACATGATCTAAAAATTACTTAGTATTCATGTTTTATCATGTGTTAGAGGTAAGCTAGAAATACCAGGGGACATCCTACATAGTTATTTGCAAGTACTATATTTTCTTTCTCTGTAAAAGAGGATTTATTTTACTTTTAATTGTGGGCACACATGTGCACACACTCTCATGAGTGTGTGTGTATGTGTGTGTGTGTGTGTGTGTATTTGTGAGTACGAATAGAATCCAGAAGAAGGTGCTTGATCCCTTGGATTCTGAGTTACAGGTCACTGTGACCGGCCTGATGATGGGGCTGAGATCCAACTTCTCAAGAGCAGTATGTGTTCTTAACCACTGAGCTATCTCTTGGGCCTTGAGCATTCAAAGATTGTGGTGTCCATAGGTTGCCCCGGACAGCGGGGGTTGGAATAACACTTGGGAGGAGAATTCTCCTGTATAGGGACAGAACACAAGACATGAAGAAGGACAGCAAGTCTTTGATCAAGCTCTCAAATTTTATTTTTCAGGTAGAAGGTTTTATAAGGCAGGGGGCAGGGAAGCATATTGCTATGGCAACCCAGCTGCAGGCTATCTCAAGATTCCAGGAATTCTAAGCAGGTCACAATGTTCTGCCACATCGAATATTTTGCTATCTTTATCTAATCTAACTGCTTAACTACAACAGGATGGCTCCATCTAAATCTTATCTTTAGTCTTCTAACTGCTGAACCACGACAGGGTCAGCTGGTTTCTGGTAAATGACAGACTGCTGGAGAGATAGAAACCTAGGCTTTGATAAGATGGCTGAACGTTGGCCATATGGCCTACTGTCCCCAACAATAGGTGGTCCTAGAATCCATTTTAATCGGACATTAGGGGAAAGACACACTTTGAGATCCTGAGGTGTGTGGTGTAGTACCAAAGTGGTAAATGTCTGCTTGAAGATGACCTAAGGAAATCAAACCAAATTGGTGGTGGGCAGAAAGGATGGAAGTGTGCAAAGCTATCTCTAGCCTAAGGTGCAGGAGGCACTAGGGTAGAAACTAGATTAAGGGAAGAGCAGAGAAGCAGACAGGCTGTGAGCTGTGGAGCCACCTCATCTCCTTTGAAAAAGGACTGAGACTTGACTGACATTTTCAAAGGGAAAAAAACTATAAAAATAGGGAAAAAATTAAATTTTAACCTCAATTTCAACTGTATTTCCTGTCTTTTGAAAGTCTGAATGAGAGGAAAAAAAAAAAACCTAAGGCATTTGGAAGCTATTTAACCAAATTAGATCTATGGAGGAAAGGATAGGCTTTGGAATGTCTTTTAGCAAACAATGCATGCTAATGGGTTCTCGGGTCACCAGGTCTCTGCTATAGAGTGCTTTTTCTACCCATTTTTTGCTTTTTTGATTGTAACTATCTTTCGCCCAGTTTTCTGTGGTGGGCAGACAAAGAAGGTTGGATATGGCCATCTGAAAATACAAATGACAATCAAATTGAGTTCCTCTGTGTGACCAAACTTTCTTGTCAGGCAAAATGCACTGGTGACTACTTTTCTCCTATTTTTCCAAGTTAAGATGCCTGAAATTTATTAATGACTTTCGAGTTTGCCAACACACCTGAATGGGAATGGGGAGTGCTTGTTTGCACAGAGCCACCTTGTGCCAGCTAAGTTGTGTGCTGCTGTGTCATAGATCAACATCAATGCCCAAGGGGCACCAGCCTTGACAGAGAGAACCAGGGCCACATAGACTGAGCAGAAAAGACAATCTGGGACCTTCCTATCAGGTCACCTCTATGTGTGTCCTCTTCCCTCACTGGGTTCTCCGTGGTAAAGGCAGCGCTGGAAGTCTCACACTCCAGCTTAACACTGCAACATCCATCTCTACTTCTTGAGTGCTGTGTGTGTTGTGACGGGATGTCCCGCCCCATTACTGAGCTTTTAGATTGGTGCTCTCTCGTTTGTCCCGGCACCTGCTATACAACGCGCATAGAAGGTAGTAATTTTCTTCCTTCTTCCTCCAAGTGGGAAGTGATTGATCCTGCCACTAGTGTCATATTTTACCAGGTTGCCATTATTGTGGCTTACAGGGTTCACAGCTGAATAAGACTGAAGATAAATTTTGTCCTGCAGAAGCATACATGTTTTGTTTTTTGTTTTTTTGAGTTTTGGAACCATGAAAGCTAGCAGTAGTGATGAAGCTCTCAGGTGAGTATCAGCTTGATTTCTCTATGTTTTACAACTCAAGTATGTGTCATCTTGAGCAAAAAAGTCTTATGATCAAATTCTGGGGGTAAACAAGAGCAATGGCAAGTCTGTGGTATGTGGAAGTGTATAGTACCCCATTGGCCAACAACTCCAACAGATGTTGTAAGTACCTGAGCTTACCCAATAGGGCCAAGTTCACCTGATATAACTATCAAAAATTAAATCAATCCGGGTTGGAGGGGCCACAGCACAACTGAGGCTGTGAAAATTTTATCGAAAGCAATCAGACCTTTTATACCTTTATTAAAAAGAAGATAAGATGGCAATGGCCAGGATCAATACAGTTGTAGTTATCAGGATACAATGACATTGGCTAGTCATACAGGGTACACAAGATTAATGTCTTTAAGACCAACTGTCCTGTCAAACTTCCTTGCTTCCTTGTCTACTCAGAGAACATACAGAGAAACGCAAAGTGGGGGAATACATCTGTCTCTCAGGAACCGGAAGGCACATTGTGACCCAGGAGCCATAACTCTAACCTGAAAACCCTATGATGAGTGCCTTCAAGGTAGTTAGGCCAAGTCAACTCCATGGTTCCCTGCAGATGTAACCCATTTCTGCCATTAGGCTTTTTTTTATTTGTTAGTCTGCTGTGTATAGGCGGGATTATTATCTAATGAAGGAATAATCCCATTTAAGATACTTTTAAAATTAAAACTCTTTTCAATCAACAGAGTTTGATCATGCCCCCCCCCATCTCGCAATTCCTCAAAGATGCTCCTCATCACACTACCCACCCAACTTCCTATTCTTTCTCTCTCACACTTGCTTAACCCAAAACTCCTATTCCCTCCCCATTTAATCCTTCTGCTCCAGTCTCCCCTTGTATACCAATGACTAAATAACTATACATTGTATTTCCCTTTACTTGGGAGGCCCGTCTTGCTTCCCTAGTTCTTAACTCCCTATCTAACCCTTGTGGTTAAACGGATTGTCAGGATTAAAAGATGGCACCCATATATAAAAGAATGCATACCACGTTTGTTTTTTGGGGTCAGGGTTATCTTACTCAGGATGATTTTTTCTTCTTCTAGCTCCCTTCCTTTACATGCAAATTTCATTTTTTTAAGCATTTGAGCAATATTCCATTGTGTAAATGTACTGTATTTTCCTTATCCGCTCATCTGTTGATAGATATCTAGGCTGTTTCCAATTTCTGGCTATTATATATAAATAAGCAATGACAATGGATGAGGAGGTGTCTCAGTGGTAGGATGTAGAGTCCTTTAATATGTCCCCAAGAGTGGCAAAGCTAGATTTTTAAGGGGAATGTAGTCTTGGTTTCCTTAGGAACCACCACACTGATTTCCATAGTAGCTGTACAGGTTTGCACTCCCACCAGCAAAAGGTAAGAGTTTCTCTTTTCCCACATCCTTAACAACAGGAGCTGCCATTTATTTTATTGATCTTGACCATTCTGACTAGTATGAGGTGAAATCTCAAAATAGTTTTGATTTGCATTTCCCTGATGACTAAAACTTTTGAATATTTCTGTGTTTTTCAGCCATTTAAAATATTTTTTTTCTTAAAAAAATGTTTCTTCTTTTGAGAACTTTCTGTTTAGTTCTGATCCAATTTTGATTGAGTAATTTGTGTTTTTTTTTTTTGACATTAACTTTTTTCAGTTCTTTATATTTTATTTATTCTCCCTGTGACATCTTCCTCTGTGGCCTGACAAGGCCTCCTTGCCTGGGGGAAGTGGTTGATGTGCAGGCAACAGAGTTCATGTCGGAGACAGCCCCTGGTCCCCTTACCTAGGTGACCTACAGCAGTGACTGAGCTGTTCACTGGCAACATCTGAGCAGGGGGCTTAGGTCCATTCCTGGTCCTTGGTTGGTGCATCAGTTTTTTGAGACAGAGTTTCTCTATGTAGCCTTGGCTGTCCTAGACTCCCTTTGTATACCAGGCTAGCTGTGGATTTACAGCAATCCACCTGCCTCTGCCTCCCAAATGCAGAGGGATGAAAGGCATGTGAATTTATTGACTTCAGCCCTGAATTTGATGACTTCCAGCCATCTACTCTTCTTGAATGTGTCTGCTTCTTTTTGTCCTAGAACTTTCAGGTGTGCTGTTAAGTTACTAGTATAGGATCTCTCCAATTTCTTTACAAAGGCACTTAGTGATATGAACTTTCCTTTTATCATTGCTTTGATTGTGTCCCATACATTTGGGTATGCTGTGCCTTCACTTTCATTGAATTCTAGGAAGTTTTAAATTTCTCTTTTTATTTTGTCCCTTACCTAGAGGTCATTGAGTAGGGAGTTGTTCAGTTTCCATGAGTTTATAGGCTTTCTGATTTTTCTTTTGTTGTTGAGTTCCAGCTTTAATCCATCGTGGTTTGAGAAGATGCAAGGGATCATTTCAATTTTCTGTATTTGTTTATGTTTGCTTTGTGACCAAGTATATGGTCAATTTTGGAGAAAGTTCTGTGAGGTGCTGAAAAGACAGTATATTCTTTTGTGTTTGGGTGCAATGTTCTATAGATATCAGTTAGGTCCACTTCACGATGTCTATTAGTTTCATTGTTTCTCCCTTAGTTTCTGTCTTGATGGTCTCTCTATTGTGGACAGTGTGGTGTTGAAGCCTCCCACTATTAATGTGTGGGGCTCAATATGTGACTTAAGCATTAGTAACATTTCTTTTATGGAGGTCAGTGCTCCTGTATTTGGGGCATAGATGTTCAGGATTTTGAGACATCAACTTGGTGTATTTTTCCTTTGATGAGGACAAAGTGTCCTTCCCCATCTCTTTTTATTATTGGGTTTAAAAATCTATTTTATTAGATACTAGAATGGCTACTCCAGCTTGGTTCTTGGATCTGTTTGCTTGGAATAAATTTTCAAGTCCTTTACTCTGACACAATGTCTATCTTTATTGCTGAGGTGTGTTTCCCGTATGCAGAAGAACGATGGGTCCTGTTTTTGCATCCATTCTGTCAGCCTCTGTCTTTTTCTTGGGGAGTTGAATGCACTGATGTTGAGAGATGTTAATGACCAGTGGTTGTTAGTTGCTTTCGTTTTGATGTTGGTATTGGTAGAGTATGTGTGTGTTTCCTTTCTTTTGGATCAGTGGATGTGAAACTACTTATTTCCTATCTTTTCCTGGATGTAGGTAGCTTCCTTGAGTTGGAGTTTTCCTTCTAGTACCTTCTTTAGGGCAGGATTTGTGGCTAGGTACTGATTAACCTTGGTTTTGTCATGGAATACCTTGTTTTCTCCATCTATGGTAATTGAAAGTTTTGCCAGGTATAGTAGTCTGGGCTGGCATCTATGCTTTCTTAATGTTTGCATGACATCTTCCCAGGCCCTTCTAGCTTTCATAGTTTCTGTTGAGAAATCATGTGTAATTCTGATGGGTTTGCCTTTATGTGTGACTTGACCTTTTTTTTCTTGCAGCTTTTAATATTCTTTCTTTGCTCTGTACATTTAATGTTTTGATTATTATGTGACAGGAGTATTTTCTTTTCTGGTCCAATCTGTTTGGAGTTCTGTAGGCTTCTTGTATTTTTTTTTTTTTTTTTTTGGCCACTTCTTTCTTTACATTGGGGAAGTTTTCTGCTATGATTTTGTTGAAAATGGTTTCTGGGCCTTGGAGCTTGGAGTCCTCTCCTTCTTTTATTCCTATTATTCTTAGATTTGGTCTTTTTATAGTGTCCCAGATTTTGTGGGTGTTTTGTGTCAGGAACTTTTTAGTTTTAACATTTTCTTTTAGTGATGTATTGATAACTTCAATCGTGTCTTCCACACTTGAGAGTCTCTCTTCCATCTCTTGTATTCAGTTGGCATTATTTGTGCCCATGGTTCCCGTTCTCTTGCCAATGTTTTTGAACTCTAAGATTGCCTCAGCTTGTATTTTCTTTGTGCTTCTAATTCCCTCTTTAGGTCTGGAATAGTCTTATTCATTTCTTTCTCCTGTTTGAATTTTCCTGTAATTCTTGATAAGATTTAGTCAGTTCCTTCATCTGTTTGAATGTATTTTCCTGAATTTCTTTGAGTGATTTATTTTACTCTTTCAAGGCTTCTATAATTTTTATCACCTCAGGTTTAAAGTCTTCTTCTTGTGCATTGTGAGTGTTCATATTTCCAGGGCTTGCTGTGGTAGGATCACTGGTTTCTGGGGGTGTTATATGGCTCTGAGTTTTGTTGCTAGTTTTCTTGAGCTGGCCTCTAGGCATCTGGTTGTCTCTGGTGTTAGCAGGCCTAGCAGTTCCTCCAATGTGGTTGCTGTCTCTGTACCAAATGGGCCAGGTAGGTTGGGAGCAAACAAGGACAGCTTCAAGCGGAAGGTTGTTTGCCAGGGTTCCCCAGAGGCTTCCTCAGGATGGTGGACAGTGGGTGTTGGAGCCTGCACCCAGCTCAGCTCAGCTGGGTTCCCTGTCTGTATCCCGGTTGGGTCAGGCAGGAGAAGAGTAGACTGATAAGAGTTCCAAGCCCAAAGCTGCTCAGGTGCCCTACAGTTCTTTTCGAGATGGCAGGGCTCTGCCAATCTGCTCTGTGTCCCAGAGGGGCTAGGCCAGCAAATAGGTGGGGAACTTGGAGAGATCTGAGCCCAAAGCTGCTGGGGTGCTCCACCGACCTTCTTGAGATGGCAGTAAATGTGAGTTGGTGGCCCACACTAGACTCAGCTCTGCATATTTGCTGTGTCCCAGATGGGCCAGGCTGGTTGGCAGCTGGAGGGCTGAGGAAGATCTGAGCCCAAAGCTGCTGTGGTGCTTCACAGGCCTTCTTGAGATGGCAGGGCTCTGCTTATCTGCTCTGTGTCCCAGATGGGCTAGGCAGGTAAGAGAGATCAGAGGCCTAAGCTGCTCGTAGGACCACATTTAATGTGGATTCAGCCTCATCTGTCTGCTCTATGTCCCAAATCTGGTAAGCAGCAGACAGGCAGAGAGAATCCAAAGCTGCATGGGTGTCTCACAGTCTTTCTCAGCTAATGGGGGTTGTCCCCTAGGACTTTTATGTAGGTTAGCTGGGTAGCCCAGTGTTGGATCCACCCGTGCTCCACACAGTGTGAATCCTTTTCACCTGGGAATTAATAGCACTGGTTTTTTTGTAGCTCACAATTTTGGCCTTTAGGTCCCTGTGCAGTTCTGGTTGTCCTGCTGATCAGAAGTAATGTGTGATCAGTGCCACCATCTTGGATCTTCCCCATCACAAGATTTAAGAAAGGCAGATGCTACTATGGAAACAACTGAGACTTTACAGCCTGGATTGCCAACTCCCACAGTGATTCCTTTTGGATATAAAGTGGTAATAATTGATTTGCAAGATTGCTCTTTTACTATTAAGCTTACTGAACAGGATAGAAAAAGATTTGCTTTTAGTCTTCCTTCAATTAATTTACCTTACCAACATTATCAGTGGAAGGTTTTGCCTTAGGGCATGAAAAATCGTCCTACTCTGTTTGTTTTCTATAAGGCAAAAACATCCCCTTTCCCATATTATCCATTATATGGATGATATTGCATTGGCTCATCCTCGTCATGATTATTTAATGCAATTTTTGTAGGAGATGACCCTGGCTCTTGAAGCCTATGGGCTTAAAATTGAGAAAATTAAACTACAACCTCCTTTCAATTATCTGGGTAAGATTATTCAGACATAGTCTGTGACTCCTCAGCATCTACATTTGAATTTTTCACACCTAAAAACTTTAAATGACTTTCAAAAGATGTTGGGAGAGATAAATTAGGTCAGACCTTTCTTAAAATTGACTACTGAAGACTTATAACCATTATTTAATATTTTGAAAGGGCCTTCAGAACCAAATTCCCCTCATCAATTAATACCAGAGGGAAAGGCTGCTTTGCAACTTGTACACCAGGACTTAAATAAACATCCATTACAGAGAATTTCCCTGCTTTGCCCTGAGCACTTTTGGTCCTGCCTACATGGCTTACACTGGGGTCATTAGGCAGGAAGGTCCACTAGAATGGGTCCATTTGTCAGCTGTTCAAGAAAAATGTAACTGCTTACAGTACTGTGCTTGCTATAGTAATTATGAAAGCAAAGAAACAAAACAGAGAAATATTAGGAGCAGACTTTACTTTTTTGCTCGGTACCTTATAATAATGATTGGCTTTTAAATATGTCAGAGGATTGACAATTGGCATTTATTAATTATACAGGACAAATAAAATTTCATCTTTCTCATCACCCTTTGGTGTAGTTCCTCAAATTACAGGCTGTCATCTTTCCTAGATTTTTTTTTCAGCAACAACCAATTTTTGGCGCCATTACTGCATTTACTGATGGCCACTGCCCATACAGGAGAAGCCTTAAAGGATATTATACAACATTTGTTCTATTGTTTTTCTTATCTAGAAATGCCTAAACATTTAAAAGCAGTAATGCTCCAGCTTATTCCAGTAAAGGTTTTACTCCTTTTTGTTCTATGTTTAATATTAAACATATTACAGGAATTCCTTATAATCCTCAAGGACAGGCCATTGTGGAGCAAGCACATCAAACCCTTAAAGCCCAAATAATAAAGGTAAAAAATGGTGATTTGCACCATTATTCCCCGGCTCATGTTTGGGCATATTCCATCTTTGTTTTAAATTATTTAAACAAGGGAGGAGATGGCTTAAGTGCCATGGGAAGACACTGGAGCACCAAGCTAAAAATAAACCTACAGTTATGTGGAAAGATTTATTAACTTCACAATGGAAAGGACCAGATATGCTACTAATGAGTGGGCAAGGATATGTCTGTGTTTCCCCCAACAGATTCTGAAGTGCCAAACTGGATCCCAGACAGCCTCATCTGACCAGTCAGAGAACTCAATGCTTCCATTGGAAAAGAGAAAAAGACTTAGAGTCGAAAGATACCACCTCACTCCATAGCCTAACATGGCTTCATCCTCCTTGCTTTGGTTTGCAGACCATGCGTTGGCAGCATCATTTGCTCAGTTAAAGTTGGAGGAACATAAATGTACTCCCGTTGCAGCAGCCACACGTGATAATCTGGTTCCTACATGGGGTCAGCTCCAGGCCTTGGCTAATGGAGCCCAGACCCTGGTTTCTACTGATAACCTCCCTGCATCCCCACAGAGTTTGTTTGTGGGCATGCTTTCTCTTTTGACAATAGAGGTGTGTTTTTCTTGCTCTTCTACGTCTAGTGCTCAGGAATTTGGAAATTCTTTGCCTTATTGGCCTTATATACTTGATCCTCCCATACTTCATGTGGCTACGTGGGATACCGACCCCAATTAAAGTCATTACTGACAATGTTGACCTGCTGGGTGGAGAGAGTAACAACTATTTAACTCAGAGGTCAGAAAATAAGTTTACTTTTGAGGGCTTTGCTTCCTCATGGTCCATTTGTTTTACAGTTGGAGAAGTGACTCAAAATTATTTTCTGCTGATTCTCCTCCTTCTTATAATTGTCCAGATTGTTATCATAACGTACCAAGAGATGTATGAATCCTTAAATTACATTTATCTCAGGCTTACAATGATACTCATTTTGAATGGCCTCCAAAGCCTTTGCTTAGGACTATCTCATTATCCTAAGCCTATTAGTGTAGATAATTATCTGAAGTTAGTATCTGAGGAAGGAGACCCAAAATGGTTTTCGTGTTTCCCTCCCCTCCTCTAATGATGTGGTATATGCTCCTTTTAATAATTCTGATTTACAGCTCTGGGATTGGTCAGTTTCAAGTCCACATCTTGACCAAGAGCATGAATTTCAATGGCTATATACAGTTGAAAATGTGAGATCTTGGTACACCCCAGGATGGATGACTCCAATATTTCACCCTATGATTGGAAAAAAGAGAGCTGCCCTTGCAAGATAATTTATTTCATCTTTTTGCAGCTGCTAAAAAAGTGTCTCTTGTTGGGCACATAGATGATATGACAAGGGAACCAGTCATTGCTTGTGTTTCCTCCACGTTTTCTATTTTGTATAAAGGAACAAATGGATTTTTGCATTAAAAATGAATTAAAGTGTCTATTATATTTCCTTTAAGGGGTGTGTATTGACTAAGTGCATCCCTGAAACTAGTCAGGACACCTTTATATTGTTGAAGCAACCGCCCTGTGTTATGCTGCCTATGAACATCACTGGACCTTGGTTTAACAGTCCAGGAATTGGGGTACTGCATAGAGCTACTTTATCTTTTAGGCCAGCAAAAAGATTTGTGGCTTCTCTTATCTTAGGAGTTTCAGCACTGATAGCGACTATCTCCAGCTTTGCTGTTGCCTCCACATCACATGTTAAAGAAGTCCATACTCCTCACTATGTAAACCACTTATCTCAGAATGTCTCCTTGGAATTATTTTATCAAGAAAATATTGATAGAGGACTTCAGGAGAGAGTCAATGCTCTTGAGGAAGCAGTTTTATATATGGGACATCAGATTCAGAACATCAAGCATAGGTTAGCAGTTCAGTGCCATTGAATGTTTATATGGATTTGCATAACTCCATTACAATATAATGAGTCATAAAATGAATGGGTGTATATACAAAGCCATATTAAAGGACTCTGGAATCATCCTGATTTGGGAGTTAATCTTGATCTACTTCATGGAAAGATAATTAATATTAGTAGCGCACATTTAGGCTCTGCCTCTCTTGTGAAAGTGGCTACTGCATTTTCCTCTATGTTGGATAACCTTTCAGCCTCCTTATACAATTTGATGTTAATTTAATGGTGCATTTGCAACTTGGGCTATTCTTACTCTTGGTCATTTGTCTTCCATTCATCATCCACCAGCTCTGAAAATCCACTGATGCCTTGACAGTGGACCTGAAGACCATTGTATTAAAACACAGAAAAAGGGGAACCTGAGACCAGACCCACTTGTTTTTCACATTGTATGGTCAACTACCCTTCAGAAACACCAGAACTGCTGTTTTAGAACTCTTAGTTTGATCCTTGGGTCTCTGTGCAGTCACTGCTGTCTTGCTGATCAGACACCATGTGTTATTGTTGCCTACATTTTGTATTCCCCTAATTTCTCAATGGATGGTGCTGATTGCCATTATGAATTTTTATTAATAATGGTGAGTTGTCTAGGAAGTATTTGGGATCAAGCCTCCTATCAACTCAGATGAGGCCCCATGATACACAAGAAGCCCAAAAGACTGTCAAGACTCTTCTAGCAATAGAAACAGTGAAACTTGAACTGAAAGAGAAAGGGTGTAATGAAATAGTAGTAGAGTATCATTAATTTTTAGAAATTTTCATGGACAAATAGCTTGTGCATATGTAGAGAACCAGAGGTAAATGTTCCTGCAGTAGCTTCCTGATTGTGTGGAATAGAGAAGTAGCAAAATACTAGAAAGATTTTAAGATGCTTATAAAGGGCCTTTGTTGTTTTGAATAGGCTAGCAGTAGAAAGCCTGGGTGTTAATATTGCCAGTGAGCAAGCAAAAGAGAATGTGAGGCACAGCAGAGAAACTTATATCAAGCTTAGAGAGTATATAAATTGTCAGTGGGGCATTATGGACACTACTGGGGAGGGGTAAGTTATAGGATACTGGAAGCTACCTGGAGGATAACTGGTGAATCCTGGAATTGTGTGGAAAGAGAAGTCATGATTGTGAAGCAAACATTGCATGTGTGACCCAGATTCTTCTTAGATAGAGGAAAATGTCAGAACCAAGAGATTCAAGAGATGAACCAGCCAAGAGCAAGATCTGATGGTTGGGACAATTCACATTCTACCTAGGTTACAAATAATAGCAAGATAAGAGAGTTCCTTGCAGAAAGCAAGTCGTAGAGAAAAAGCTGGAGGCTGTGTATCTTCTCTACAATACTTTAGGAAGATCCATAGGTCATAGTTTTAAGTCAGATGAAAGGAGAAGGCTGTTACTTGGGTATGTCCAACATGCTGACTGTAAGAAGCGCATGATTCTTTTGGTGTGATTGTTTTAATTACAACAATGGGTCAGAGTAAGGCTCTACCTGGAACATTCACAATGTTGAGCAGGATCTGGCACACTCTTTTTCCTCCATATATGATGAATGAGAAACTCGGTGACAGGAGCCAGATGGTCTCCAGCTCCCTCTACATGATTATAATTTATACTAAATTTTATATCCACCAAAACTATAAAGGAATCATAAAGAAAATATTGGAACAAATACAGGCTTGGGTTTCTTGGGATTATTAAAGGAATTCTTTAAAAACTATACAACTTCACATGGAAATTTTTCTATATTTTCTGAAAAGAATATGTATCAATGACTGGAAAAAGTGTATCATTTTTTTACTGTGTTATCTTTTCCGTCACATTTCTATGACATCAAAAGTGGCAAAGGCATAGTCATATTGCCTACTGTAGCTCCTGCTCCTTCTACACATAGCTGGTGAGCAGAAGGTAGTTAGTAAAGCCTAATTGGGTAGTTATAGAATAAAATTTAAAAACAACATTGGCCCCATTTCATAAACAATAGGTAATGGTTGTCCAAGTATTTGTGAGCCTAAAAATGGAAAAATCACTACCTTTAAGACTTCCCTGATGGTGGTCTCGCTTGCTTCCAGGAAACCAGGAGCCACCACCCATCACAGAGACCAGGCATGCTACCTGAGCTCTCCCTCTCTTCCTCATCCATTCCAGCTGGTCATAACACAGCCAACTACTAGGCCCTGCCTGTCTTCAGCATCCTGTGTTCAGGTCCAACCTAGTCAGTTTCCTGAAGCCTACCCAGCCTGAACTCTCTCCAATCTGCAGACCTAGGCCAGGTTGTACATTCTATGCCTTGTCCCAGTCGAATCATTCCTTCCTGCATTATTTCTAACCCCTAGGTTTGTCCCCCAGTTACATATCCTGTGTGCTGTTCTATACACTAACCAATCAGTACCATATCTAATCTCTAGTCTTAGCCTGTACACATCTGTTAAAGGATCCAGCCTGCTGAGTTCCATAATTTCACTAGCTCATTCTATAGCCAACCCTCAGGCCTTGCCTCAGCCACAAAGTGTGTAATCAAGCCTATGCTTAGGCAGCCTAGAATCTCACATTAGACACACAGGCCATGAAATAAGACCACTTGCCCTGTTCTCATTATAAAAATACAAAATATATAAAAGGCCAAGACAGAATATGCCCCCCTGAAATCCTCCAATCTAATAGAAATGACCTAAAATTAGAATTACTTAGATGAACCCCAGGTCGTAGAACTCAATGGAACAATCATATATTGTAGGTATAAGGCTATTGTGTAATTCAAATACTGACTTCTATACCTCCCCATATCTGGTTACAATCCTTGTTCTGAGACTCTCCTGTCTCAATGTTGTATAAACAATGTTCCCCAGTTATCCTCTAATATGCCAATAAAGCAGCTTACAGCCAATCTCTGAGCAGAAGAGAGAATAAGGCTGAACTTCCTGCCAGCCAGGTGAGGAGGACTGAGTGATGGGAGAGGTGGAAGTGAGATCAAGAAAGGAGCTGCAGCAGGAAAACTACAAAGTGTAAGTATCTCTGAGATGTACTCTGAGAGAAAACTAAATTAGCTTAGAGGGTTAAGACTATAATATACTTCATCAAAGGTTTCAAGGGAGACACAAAATGTTCAATAGATTTAATGAGAATAACAATAAACACTTGAGTTATGCCCATGAAAATACAAGCATATGGCTGACTGTAATTTCAAAGATAATTCAGGATATAAAACCTTAATTCAGTTAAAGGATAGAAATATTGATGAGAACTCAAGCTGATATGGAGATGGAATTACAAACTAAATAATCAAATTAGAAAGCTCAGGAGAAAGAAAGCCTTACAAGGGGGAATGAGTCAAGTAGTAGAAAGAACATATGGACTTAAAGATAACATTGAGAGAACAGGTAAGGGGCCCACCTGCCCTTAGAACCACCATACTCTTCAGTTCAGATATGAAAGACCCAAGCAGCTGACATCCCTTCCTGCCCCACTGCCTGTCCCAACCCCACCTGCTGCTATACCTCCTCGTCTACACAGGGGCATATCTGCTGCTTAGATACATGCTAATCAGAAAAAGCGCAGGCCATACCAGCCAGGAAAAAAAAAAACAGATGGGTGAACTCAGGCAGACCACCTGGACCAGAGACCACCTACTGCCAGACCCCAGATAGGCAGTCCACTTGTGGACCTCTTGCACTCTATCAGTACGTACCACCACTATCCCCAGTCCCGTCTTCATCAACATATCCTTCACCCCAATATGTCAGAACACCCCCAACCCCCCCCCTCATTGGACCAAATGCCATTTTAGCTACCAGAAGTCCAACCCCAACTCAGAGAGTAACTCCAGAGATCATACCTGCCACCATAAATTCAGGCTGCAAAGACCAGAAAGATCAAAAAGGAAATAGAAACCAAGGAAGAAAACACCCATCCAATAATGACAAATGCAGACATTCACACCTAGACCTGTAGTCATCCTAAATCCACATGCCTAGATGTCAATGTAAGAACAACAATCAACAACATCCAGGGTAACATTGTACCACCAAAGCCCAGCTACCCTATTCCAGCAAACTCTGAATACTGTAACACATCGGAAGCACAAGAAGATGACCTTAAAAGCATTATGAAGATGATAGAGGTTCTCAAAGAGAAAATGAATACATCCCTTAAGGAAAGTAAACAAAAACCCAAACGAACAGGTGAAGGAAATGAATAAAATGTTCAAGGCTTGAAAATGGAAATAAAGTCAATAAAGAGAACACAAGCTGAGCAAATTCTGCAACTGGAGAATCTAGATAAATGAGCAGGAACTGTAGAAATGAGCTCCGCCAGCAGAATACAAAGGTGAAAGAGGGAATCTCGGGCATTGCGGATCTGGTAGAACAAATAGCTACGCTGGTCAAAGAAAATGTTAAATCTGAAGATTTCCTGACAGAAAACATTCAGGAGCTCTGAAACACCAAACTTAAAAAATGGTCATAGGAGGAGAAGAATCTCAGCTCAAAAACTTGGAAAATACAATTAACAAAATCATAGAGAAAACTCCTAACCCTAAGAAGTACATACCTAGTAAGTACAAGAAGCTTACAGAACACCAAATAGATTGGACCAAGAAAGAAAATTACTTCAGCCTATAATAATAAAAATACTATACATCCACAACAAAGAAAGAACATTACATGCTGCAAGGGGAAAATCCAATTAACATATAAAGGCAGAGCTAGTAGAAGTACATCCGACTTCTCAGTGGAGACACTAAAAGCCAGAAGGGCTTCCATAGATGTCTTGCAGACTCTAAGAGACTATAGATATCAGACCAGACTACTATAGCCAGAAAAGTTTCAATCACCTTAAATGGAGAAAAAGGGAGAAAACAAGATATTTCATGACAAAGTCAAATTTAAAGCCTGCCCTACAGAAGATATTAGAAAAAAACTCCAATCCAAGGAGGTTAACTACCTCCATAAAAACACAGGAAATAAGTAATGTTGCACCAATGAACACACACACATACACACACACACCACCACCACCACCACCACCACCACCAACAACAACAACAACAATAAAATAACACGAATTAACATTCATTGGTCATTAATATTTTTAATGTCAATGGACTCAATTCCCCAATAAAGAGACGATCTAACAGAATGGATGTGAGGACAGGAACCATCCTTCTGCTGCATACCAGAAACACACCTCAACATCAAAGACAGACATTGCCTCAGATTTTTGGGGGGCAAATGGCCCCAGAAGTAAGATGGTGCACAGACATACATACAGGGAAAACACTTGTATACATAAAGTAATAAATATAAAAGAAGTTGTGTGAGTGAGGTTTAACTACTACCTAACAGTATTACAAATAGCATTGAGTATATACTCTGAGAGTGTGTAGGGTGTTCCAAGAAGCATTTCACATGACGGCTTCAGGTGAAAGTTGTGCACATGCTCATAACAGGAAGAGACGTGTACACTATTCACCCAGTAGAAGGGCAGAGAATAATGAAAAGGGGGACTTTTTTGAATGAGCACCAACATGGACAAATCACAGGCACAAAGAATGCCTATGTCAGGTTCCCATATGGTAAGAATGAAAACAAGCTTTATTGTGACTCTCAATTGCATTAGGCTATTTCACATTAAATTCTTATTTTGATATCTTTAAAAAAGTACACAAGCAAAGCAATTTAAGATAAAAAGAAATCTACAAAAATACCATCGAGTTCATTTTGTATTGGCCATCTACTGCTGAGCATGGGCCTACACTGAAGTATGGCAAAAATAACCAAAGAGACTCCATTGGAGAAAACTAGTATTTCCATAACCAGTGGGTATCAGTTGCAGATAGTTTCTTGGTTAGGGGTGGAAGCCCATGCTCACTTTCTCTTCTCAGTGCTAGGTCCCCATCTGGATTGAACTTGCTCATAAGCTTGATACTATACACTTGGCCAAGTACCCTTGGTGAAGAGGCCTGATGGCACTCAAAGAAGGAATAAGCAGGCTATCAAGTCTCATCTATATGACCATATAGTGGGGAAGGAGGTCCCCTTTGATCATAGACCTAGGGGAGGGGAATAGGGTGAAAGTGGGAGGGAGGAAGGAAGGGGAGGATACATGTGATGGGATAAAATTGAGTTGTAATCTGAACAAATTAATAAAATTAAAATTAAAAAAAAAAGAAAGCTAAGACAGTCTATGGCTGTAGCCACCTAACTTTGGCATTAGCTTTGGGTGAGTTCCTTTTGGGGATGGATGGTGAAATTTAAGCCGTTCCACAGCTGTGACCATCTGACACACATTGAGTTATAACTTTCTTTTTTAAGTTACAGCACAGAGGCTGGATGGTACTATCCAATGATTTCATAGTCCACGAGTCCACCCAAGCAAACCTTTACTTTATGTTCTGGGGGAGGGGGGGGAAGCCTTATGATAGTTTCATTTTCTGCCAGATGTTATATCTAAATTTTCACAGCAATTATCTCTGACTGGACAGACAGCATTAAGACAGATGTTAAAGAAAATCTGTATTTCAAAGATTCCCTTTCAATAATAGACCTCTACAGGGGGTTTTCACAGTTGTACTAGAAGGTTGTCAGCAGGGAGTTTTTTGACAGCTCTTTGGGAAAACTCGGCATTTTAGATAAAGTAATTCTAGGAATTTTAGGCAACCCTTTTAATGCTTGCCTAAAATTATAACACTGTATATGATGTATAAAATATATCACATAATGACCAACTGGCACACGATCCCTAGGAAAATGGGCCTTGGGTCTTTGATTTTGAAAGGAGCAAATGACCAGAGAGTCTGCTACAGCAGCCGGCCTCTTCAGACGATCTTCAAAAGATATTTCTTCTGGGTTGTTAGCACCAGCTGATGCTCTGTACGTTTTCTGGCTTTTAGTTCTCTACAAATAACTTCTCAGTTTTAAGAAACAGAGATCTGGTTTATAATTTTCCTTGTAGTTAACTAGATAGCATCTTTTCCAAAACTACTATCTATTTCATTTACTTTGTTAGTCATTTTTATTTTTTATCTTTGTCTTTCTTCCTTTTATTAAATAATTTTTGCTTTTTAACCTACACATTTACATTATTACACATACATACAATAAACTACTAATAGCAAGAAGAACCATGAAACAATCAGGAATTATATAAATATTACATTCTTAGTGTTTTGGCTATTTGTGTTTGCAGCCTTGAAGAAAACATCTTTCCTATTTTGGTGAATCTAAATTTCTGAATGTAAATCAATATCTATCATATCTCATCATCCAGTGAATTATAAACAGGTCTAACTTTGTACAGATCATGCATATTGACAGTGGTAAAATGGTATAGATTTCTATGTTTTGAATGGGAGATATACCTTATTTATGTAATGGATTGTTATTTTTCATTTAAAAAAATTTGACACTGAAATAGACATCTGAAGTAAATGGAGGGAGGAAACTGGGTGAGAGAAAGGGTACAGGGGGGAACAGGGCGGGGATTAGGTGTGTGGAAGGGGGAAATGGCTGGGAGAGAGAACTGAAATCGGTGTTGGGGGGCATCTGTGGGACTGGGAGGCTCCAGAGAGTCTATGGTAGTGACCCTAGCTGAGACTCTTACCCGAGCTGTTGGGGGCTTGGGGAAAATGGAGCATAAAGTGGCCACATCCTCTAGCCAAGGGAGACTTCCAGTGGAGGTGGGGGGGGGAACCAACCGTTGACCCAGTCAATTGGTGGCTCGCCCAATTTGAGTCACATTGCCATATAGAGAGCCCACCACTCACAAATATTCTGCTATTCTTGCGGAGAGGAGGCTAGCCTATCAGTCATCTGTGTGGCTTCACCCAGGAGCTGACGAAAAAGGATGCAGATACCCACAGGTAAACATTAGGCAGAGCTTGGGGAATCTCAAGGAAAAAGAGTAGGAAGGATGGAAAGAGCCAGGGAGGTCAAGGACACTGCAAGAAAACCTACAAAATCAACTAGTCTGGACCAATAGGGTCCACAAAGACTGAACTACCAACCAGAAAGCATCCATTGGATGGTCCTAGGCCTGCACACGTATGTAACAGATGTACATATGTAACAGCTTGGTCCTCATGTGGGACCTCTGACAGCAGGAGCACGGGCTGCCTCTGACTCTGGTACCTATCTTTGAATCCCTTTCCCGTAACTGGACAGCCTTGCTTAGCCTAAACAGAAGAAGATGGGCCCAGTCCTACCTGATATGCAAGGTGGGTTGATACCCATTGGAAGTCTCCCTTTCTCTCAGAAAAAATGGAGAGAGGCATAGGGCGAAGGGAGGTGAGGTGAGAGGGAGGGACTGGGAGAAGAGGAGGGAGAGGTTTCCTACCAGGATATAAAGTAATAAATTAATTAATAAAAAGTGTGATACTCATCACTTATATTTGAAAATATATATTGTATATTATAGGGGTAGTTTTCAAAAAATTTAATCACTTTACAGCTTGACATCAGCTCCCTCCCTCCTCTCCTCCCAGTCCAGTCTCACCCTCACACACCCCTCTCCCATTCCCATCTGTCCTCCTTCTCAGAGAAGGGGAGGCCCCCAAGGGATACCAACCCACCCTGGCACCTCAAGTCTTGGCAGAACTAAGCACATACTTCACCACAAGACCTGACAGGTACGACAGCTAGGGAAAAGGGACCCAGAGGCAGGCAACAGAGTCAGAGATAACCCCAATTGCCATTATTAGGAGACCCACATGTTGACCAAACCGCAAATCTGCTACATATGTGGAGGGGGTCTAGGTCCAGCCCATGTATGCTCTTTGGTTGATGGTTCAGTCTCTGTGAGTCCATATGGGCTCAGATTAGTTTACTCTGTAGGTCTTCTTGCTTACCTCTGGTAGCTGTGCCTTAGGTGGACCTAAATGTTCCTGGGGCTACACAGGCCCCCCCACTCCCCGTGCAGGGAGAGAGAGAACAGTAGTCTTGACAATGAAGCTCACTTCTGCTGGCTGTGCCCCAGGGGGTTTAGGCAGGCAGAGAATTGGCTGTCTAATCAGCCCTCCTTAGGATGATAGGGCAGCGTGCAACTCACCTCTGCTGGCTGAGCCCAAGATGGATCATGCAGGTAGGTGGTAGTTTATTTCTAAAAAAAATTTTTCGTAAGATTTGGTAAAACAAGAAACAAAACAAAAAAAAAGATTTAAATAACTTAAATTGATATTTTCATTTTATTATTTTTAACAGTTCATATTTCAAATGAAAGTACCTTTAAAAAACAAAACCTGGTAGTTTTACTTATGCTTTAAGATTTAAAAAGAGCAAAATCAACTTGTGTATTCTTTCCCAAAAGTTACATGTACGACATAGTTGTATAACATTTCTGTCAAAAGAATACAGATCACATGAAAAGCATGAATCTAAAAAAATTAAATACTTATTGAAATGAAATTAAACAAGCAACCAAACAAAAGATAAAATTTAAAATAGGAAAATAATAGAGAAACTTTCAGAAGACAAAAAGCTATCAGCAAGGAAGAAAATCAAAATGTAATAGTATTAAAGGGACTGTTTGGGGAGCAGGTATGATGCAGTTAGGAGATGACACTTTGGATGTGCCTGTTGCTAAAGTGGCCTGAAGACTTGTCTCTCATGGGCTGGTCTTGGGCCCAGGGTCATATTCACATCTCTGAAACCCTGTTTGTAAATCTCTGCAGACAGTCTGTACCATTGGCCCCTTCCCCCCAAAGTTTTAGATTGGGACCAACACCCAGTGCCTTCCTTACAGTGTAATTTGACCTTTGCTCCCAACAAATCATGGTTGGTTAGAAGTGATGTGACTTCCACTCCCTTGAAGTGTCGAGCTACAAATATCATTGTCATTTTTTTAAGACCTTAGGGTACATTTTCAAATTGCTTGAATCTGTGCTTTCCAAGATCACAACCCTAATTAGCCCCCAAATAAGTATAATTTTTCTCTGTTCTTCACCAAGTTGATTTTATGCTAGGTTGACACCATGTAACTCTTGCACCTCATCAGGTGGCCAGGGCCGTGGTCAGTGGGCGGGCCACCATCACAGATGAGCAGCAATTAAGCTTAGCCTGCTCTTTCAGAAGTACTCGTGCTGGCTGACACTTTCCTCAATCCTCATATGAAGCGAAAGAGCTAACCCTGAAGGCGACTGCAAACTGGGTTGCCATGGAGGCAGCATCCGTAGCCACAGACTCCTGTGTGGAGGAGCCCCTCCCTGTGCCTGCTTAATATTGCTTCTGGCATAGGCATCTTTTTCATCCCCAGGATATATGATTCCTAGTGTCTTACAGAGGATTTGGCATGAGGGAGTTGGGGGAAACAATGGACAGAAGTTAGAGTTGCCTAGCTGTGGCCTTGACAACTCTAAGGGGTGTGTGGATTTCATGTCAGGTGGGATGAAATCAGACACATCTGTGGACGGTTGCTATCCAAGGCCTGGGAATGGCTGGCATGTGGGATGCTAGAGGTTCATGTCATAATTTCCTTTGTCTGCATTGAAGGCTGCTTAGCTCCCATCCAGGCCTGTCCTGCAGGGAGCAAAGGATGACTGAGTCACAGAGACGACCCAGCCCTTCTCAAGCTGAAGGTGAGGCGCCTGATTCTGGAAGCATCTGCTGAAAACCTGATTTTGAGATTTTGTAATTCCATGTGCTTTGTCCCTTACAAAATCCCCATCTCTGAAATGCAGACTCTACTTGCCTCTGCTTTTTGTGATTCTCACACACACTGGGGTGTGCACTGTGGTTAAGCTCTGCAAAGGAAAAAAACAAAAAAACAAAGAAACTAAAGCTCATAGATTGGCTCAGGAATGGGAGCAGAGCCCTAGGCTCTTGCTTGATTGGTACTGACCCCTCAGTTTCTCACCCCTCAGATTCTGACCTCAGAATTTGGTAAAACAAAGCATAATCTCCCCCGCCCACCTCCATGCTCCCTGCTAAGTTTAGTCTCTATGCCTTCTTTCCCTTTACCCTGGCTCTATAAGTGTCAAAAAGTGTTCTTTCTCACTATGCTATCTCTCCTTCTCCAATACGATCCTCTCTATGAGACATCTCTTGTGAGCTGGAGAGGCCAACCCTTTCACCTACTGTCTCCAAATTCTCTTTGACCCACTATGCATACTTGCCTCTGTGTTCTGTCTTGTGTTTCAAGGCTTGGATGTAGCAGCATCTTGCTTCCAAGCCCAGACTGAGACCCATAAGAGAAAAGAACTCAGGCTTCTTCTTCATTCCCAGTCCTCAGTAGGTTTCATCAAAATGGACAGGGCTTGAGCAGAAATGTTACTACTATGGTTAAGGTCAGAGCTTAGACCCTGGCAGCCTTTACAAGCGAGGATCTTCCGTCTATGCCCAGTAGGCCAATAAAAGAGACAAATGAGTCGGGAAAGGCAGAGAAAGGCAATTTATTCACTATGACCACATCTGGAAGAGGCATAAGTAAAAAAAAGTGACTCCCAACTCCATCTTCAGGATCCTGGCATGAGGTTTAGGATATTAAATTAGACCACAAGAGATACATGTAGCTAAGCAGTCCTGGTTAAGGTGGAGTTCTGCCCACCATTGATCCATCATTGTGTCCTAGTTTTATCTGCAAGATGGTCTAACAAGTTATCAGAACTATGAAATCTTAAACAAGTTCTCCTTTGGCTGGCATCAGGCTCAGCCTGGTCCTCCTCTTGGAAGGTTCATTGTTTAAATTGTTTAAATACCCTGACAGTCAAAGAGGAGGGCACAAGTCTTTGTCTTCTTTCATGCCAAGATGTTAGAGAAAATCAATTTTCATTTGCCTTCCAAGTATAGCTTAAAGCCCTTGCAACAACAATCAGAGATTGTGAAGACCCTCGACCCCACCCCTATGGAGCTAGGAGGCTAGATAGAGTCCAGATCTACACCTTGAATATCCATACCTCATTCTCAGCAGAGTGGCGGCACATGTACTCAAGAGATCAAAACTACAAAGTGTATAAATGTGGATACATATAATTAGTGAAAACCCATAGATTTACTCTAAATACTAGACAAGAGTTTCTGTGTTGTGAACGTAACATAGTCGTGAGGCGCAATAATAAGTAAAAATTGTTATAATAATAAATAACAAATAAATAAGTAATAAATAAATTCCAGTGTCATTGATATTCCTCTTGATTTTTGAATGCTGTAGTAATGAGAGTCAGGGGAACATGAGAAGAATGGCAAAAGGAAAATGATGCCAAAAAAGGACAGATGGATAGAAAAAGTCCCATCTATCAGGGATAGTTTGGGAGCCTTGTCAATGTTAAAAGAGACACAAATTCAAATGTGAAAAGATTGTTTGTTTGTTTTGTCCCAAGCTCAAGGTACAGAGTAAACAAAGAACAAGTGAGTGTAGGATCTAGAGCCGTGTGGTGTTAATTATCTTTCATTTTGCAGTACCAAAGAAACAAGACATTCAAGACATGGCAGGGCTGACATATATATGGACTCACACAGACTATGGTGGCATACACAGTGGCTGCACAAGTCTAAGCCAGATAGGGAACCCTTCACTGTGAGAAGAAGTGAACACAAGCCTATATCCTTAACCCAGAAGACATCTCCAATTGATAACTGCTCCCAAAGGAAAATTACTTCTCTCCAGTGGAGTCTGCCTGGGTACACAAAGCATATCTCAAGGCAGACTACATGCCCAGCAGTAGATGGTTAACACAAAATGAACTCAATAATATCTTTGGAGGGTTTTTGCTTTGTCTGGGCTTTTTTTTTTTTAACCTTACGTATCTTTTGCTTATATATTAATATTTGGGATTTTGTTTTAGTAGGTTCTCTGTGTGTGTATGTGGATGTGTGTGTCTCAGAATGTGTATGTATTTCTGGCTTCTTTTATTTGGCTATTTTTCCCTGTTTGTTTGTTTTGTGGCTTGTCCTATCCTGGTTTGTTTGGTTTATTATTATTATTATTATTATTATTATTATTATTATTATTATTACTTATTTGTATTCTAATGAGAGAAAAGAAAAAGTACAGATTTGGGTGGGTGGAGAAGTGGGGAGGATCTGAAAAGAATTGGGGGAGGGGAAACCATAATCAGAATATATTGCATGGAAAAAATCTATATTTTAAACTTTAAAGAAGAAAAGGAAAATAGTAACTTCTTTCCTATATGGTTTTATAGAGAAAAAGATATGTTGCTAGAAGGAAAACTCCATTCTTGGAGACAATATGGCAAACTATGAATCCCTGGAATATTCACTGACACTTCTGAATATTTCCAGGAGCCCAGGGCCACAGAGTTCTGAGCAGACATGCTACATTTGGGCTTAGAACAGGGAAAAGCTGGAAACAACACCGCAGAGCAGAGGTGCTGTGCAGCTGTCCATGGTGAGTGTCTCCTGAACTACAGCATGCTAAGAAATGATTTAAAGATGAAAGAGTGAGCTGGGGAGACAGCTTGTGGTAAAGTCCTTCCCTGCAGTCCATGAGGACCAGAGTCTGAATACTCAGTGCCCATGTAAGAGCCAGACCTGGCAGCATGCACCTATAACCTCAGCCCTGGGGTTCCAGCTATTACTCCCACTCCTAGCTGCATGTGGTCTTGGGAGATACCAGACTATACAGGAAGTGGATAGTTACCTGAAAAGTGGCACTCCGTGATGCAGCTTACATTAGGTCACTGTGGTTCCGTACTTCTGTGAGGCCTGGACACCCTGTGGCCGCAAATGACTGCTTCTTCTATGAAAAGGTTAGAGTGCTTTTGGCTTCCAGTTGGAAAGGGTGAAGCGTGAGGGCAAAGGTTCTGCCTCCCCCAAGAATGCCAGTTTCCAGCCTAGAAGGGTGGAACGTGGAACCAAGATCCATGCCAGAAGATCCCCAGTTCAGCCTGAGGTGGAGGAGAAAAAGATTTCTCCACAGTAAGTGTTACTGATCTTTTAGCTGGGCTGGCAGCACCAGGCTAGGTGGCTTTAGGGAGCTCAGGGCTCTGAAACCGCGGCCAGGCAGCAATGAGGGCCAGGCCTGGAAGGAGAGGAGCCCTTCTTTCCTGAGTCTCAGAGGATGATTGATGAAACAGATGGTTCTGGCCCTTTATTTCTTATGAAACAGGGACTTATAAACCTTGGACAGTGGGAGGGATTTTGAGGATGAAAGCGGGTCATTGACTGGGACTAGAGGGCTAGTGACGCTATATTTGCATGGGAAAAGATAGTAGGACACAAGTTCAAGTGACTGCCTGCCTGTCTGTAACCTTGAGGGACCACCTGTAACCTTAAGGTGGTGTCATGTGCTCCTGAGGCAGGCAGAGAAAACAGGGATGGGGCCTGTCCCATATCTTCCATTCTCCAGATCAAAATTAAATCTCAAGGGTGAGATTTCTGGAGTTTGAACATGCCCCAGTCTCGATAAATTTCTTGTCAGTTCCTCTGGAGACCTGACAGGTCACCATCCACGTTAGGTTGGTCTTAGGTCCAAAACAGCAGTGGTGATGATATTGTCCTAAACGGAAGACCTCTGGCTAGGTAAACACAAAGATTGGTATCAAGCAAACAAGTCTAAAAGCGGGTTCCTGTTTACTAGAAAAGCAGATCTCCTATGGCAGGTTACTTTTTGCCAGGAATCTCCCTTAATCTTTCCCCGAAGGTCAACTACCTTGGGCAAGGACACCTAGTTCCCAGTCAATCTGGACAGCCTATAACAGCTCAAAGACACCATCCTGATGAGATATAAAATCTGCTCCTGAGAGATTGCCTTGGCAGTCTGATACCCAATAAACCATTCTTTCTACCCATGCAGTGGCCTAGTTTGGTTGTTTCAATGTGCCTTTGCTTATAGGTGGGTGTTAGTGATGATGAAGGTGTTAGAAAGTTGCTACACTCCTATAAGAAAACTCAGTGAACTCACTGGTCTTACCAAGTCAGACTTTTGTGAAATAGTTCATTGATCTGTCACTGGTGCCCACATGAAATGAATAGGCATTTGTGTCTCCCCAGGAAAAGTTAATGATGACAAAGGAGCCATAGACTTCAAAACCTGGATGCCACCTATAGATGTAAATGACCTTCAAAAGACCTGGTGATGGGGTGGGAGGGGGTGAGGAAGTGGAGGAGGCACTGGGTGAACCATCCTCTGAGGGCGGGAGAGCAAGAGAGCTGGCCCTGCCCTTTGTCAGCTGTGGCACTCGGGTGAGTTAGCTGGGACAGTGATAGATAGCTGACCTTGGTGGTATGAGTGCAGAAGATCTGGGAGGCTAACCAACTTAGCTACCATCCAGGGTCAGACACAGGGCTTTGAATTGGCACACCCCAATATCTACCGCATCTATGAACCACTGGCATATGTGGAGGGACAGATTCTGCAGATCCAAAGACTCAGGACAGCAACAGTGTATCTGAGAGGAGTTCTGGTGAGGATCCAGTATTGATAGTGTAGCAGAAGCCAGAGTCCTCCAACCAGACCAGTGACTCATTTGCATCAAACATTTGCAAGTAAAGATGTGTGACATACAGCTGTTTCCATGGCAAGATGGTTTTGTATTGTTACTGTTGATGATGTTGTTGGTTCATTGTTCCTACTAATTTTTCTACTGTAGGGGAGGTTGCAAGGGCAAAGGATGGATATGAAGGGACTTGCAGATGAGTAGGATTAGGGTGCATGATGTGAGATTCACAAAGAATCAATAAATATGTGTTTTTTTTAAAATCAGCTCAAAGTAAGCTTTGGCTGCACTTACTTTGTTCACAGCGCCAACCTTGCATTAAGCAGCCTACATCTTGTCTGCAGAGGGTGAAGTCCTCCTCTTCCCTCAGGTCACATCTCACAGTTTTGCTCAACAGGGAGTTGAGTATAAGAAATCAGGCCAGGTAAACCAGTAAATATGATTCTTCCCTGGCCTCTGCTTCAGTTCCTGACTCCAAGTTCCTCCCTTGATTTCCCGCCTTGCCCTGTCCTTCTCCAGTGATGGACCGTGACCTGAAGGGTTTAAGAGGAAACAAACTATTTCTTCACCAATTGCTTTTGGTCATGGTGTTTGATAGCAAGAATAACTAACTAAGACAAAAATTTGTACCAACCTATGGGGTATTGCTATGACAGACTTGGCCCTGTGATTTTTGGAGGATTGTGGAAAGACTTTGGAACATTGAGATGGAAAGGCAATTTAACGTTCAAAGCTCAGTGGACTGTTCCATGGCACCTTTGAAGATGAATTCGGAGAGCAGTGCCGATGGTGGCGGCCTGGCTTGTCAAGTTCTAGAGGGACGTTTGAAAGTCTCCTAAAGACTCAATCAAGACTGTGAGATATTTTAATTACTGATCTGTGGTTCTGGTCAGCTGGAGCTGAAGAATCAGCTGTGACTAACAAGAGACTAGAAGCACTAAACTAAAGCGATACCTTTGTTTTACTCAGACAGTTGATGCTAGCTGTCTGGAGCTGGAGTCAGCTGTGATTATGAAGAGATCAGCATCATTGAGGGTCATCAATTCAGGAGTATTTCCTTAGGGTCAGCTCACAGATGGCGTGGTCCAGAGTGTCCTGAGGCTACATCACATGCTGGTAGCTGAACTTGGTGGTATGAGAGTCACTCAGGTGGTGCTGGTTTTGAAGGCGTGAAGGGGTCGTGGAGAGCAGGTGAGTCATGGAACTGTGAGGTACGGCTTTGGGTCTCTGAAGAGAAGCTGGGTAAAGGTGATTGGCGAAGGTGAAACTTCAGGTACAGTAGAAGTCCTGGGATTGAATGTTTGCCCATTACCACCAAATGACAAGCTCTAAATCTCATTCCTTGTGAATTTCTTTCATACCACTTTAATGTTGTGGTACATGGCCCAAGGGTATGTGAATGGTGTGTCTGTAAGAGTGTTTAAGTGTGTGTGTGTGTGTGTGTGTGTGTGTGTGTGTGTGTGTGTGTGTGTGTGTATGTGAATTTATGGTATGTGATAGTGGGTACAACTTTTGTTGTGTTGTGTGGCATGTGTGGAAGAGTGTATAGAGAGTATAAATTATGTTTATGAGGAATATTGTGGTGTTTCTATGTGTGGTGTTGTGTAGATGTTGTATGGTATGAATTTGCATCTATGATGGGATTTATGTATGTTTCATGTGTTTATGTATATGTGGTATGTAGTATGTAGTATGTGGTATGATATGAGTGTATAGTATATAGCCTATATGGCTTGTAGATTATACATTTGTAATATGCAGTTTGTGTGCAAAAATGTATATGTGGTATGTTTGTTGTATGGTATGTGTGTTTGTAGTCTGACTATATGTCTTGTAGGGATATATGCATATGTGGGTTTGAGGTATGGGTATATGTGAGTATGTGAAGTTTGTGTATATAGATATACATTTTGCTGTGTCTTATTTAACTTTCTATTGTGGTGATAGAACATTATTTCAAAACCTGGAGGGAAAAGAGTTAGTTCGTCTTGTAAATCAGGGCATAGTCCATCCCTGTGGGAAGTCAGGGCAGGAATTAATGACAGAAACCTGGAGGCAGGAACTGAAGCAGAGGCCATGGAGGAGTGCTTTTATGGGCTTGATCATCCTGCTTTCTTATATCACCTAGGACTGCCTGCCCTGTAATCGCACTGCTTGGCATGGCCTAGGCCTTTCCACATCAACCATTAATCAAGAAATCATGGTACAGAGTTGCCTACAGGCAATCTTATGGAGCCATTTTCCCAGTTGAAAATCCTTCTTCTGAAAAGATTATTTCTACTTGTTTCAAGTTGCCATAAAACTAACCTACAGAATTGATCCCTTGTTGTCTTGACTTACAAACACATCATTATGAAGCATAAATGTTCCTTTCTTGATTGTCTTCAATATCTCATATTAATACCACAATATAGACACAAAACTTTCCACAGTCTTTAAATTCAAATACTTTAAAGGTTCATTCTCTTTTTTAAAAAAGTCCAAAGTCTCTTTCAAAGTTGAAAGCCTCTCTAAAATATTTAAATTATCTCAACTGTGGGCTCCTATAAAAAAAGAATGTTATAAATTTTCTTACTCCAAGAGGGAAGGACTAAGGTACAGTTAAAATCAAATAAAAACAAAACCAAAGGTCGACATTATAAAAATGTGGTGCTTGATATTTGGGACCCACACACCATGCTCAGGGCTCCAATGGGTCTGGCCTGTTTCTCCAGTTCTGTCCTCTGCAGCCCACACTCAGCTTGTCTGCTAGATTCAGGCGAGCTCAATGCCACAGATGCTGCTGTCCTTGATGGGAATTACCTGGTCGTACATTTCCACAATGCTGGGGGTTTCACTCAGACTGAGTTGCACCTTCACCAGTGCCCTCTTCTGTGCTCTCCTCAGGTACTCTCACTCTGTGGCATGGTGCCAGGCCTCAACTTCTCTTCAGGACCCATTCAATCATAAGCTTCTACTTCAACTGTGACTTTTTCACAGATGGCCTTTCTTGTAGATTCCCAGAGTATCAAACAAACACTGCTCTCCATGACCGCTTTATACCTCCCAAATCAGTACCAACTGGAAGACTCTTGCATATTAGCAAGTTTAGCTTGTCCTTGGTCCCTGTAGATCACAGTGTCTGCATGATGACCCTGGGGTTGTGTCTTCTTAATCTCAGCTGATTCTTCAGCCTTAGATGATCAGTATTGATTGTCCCGGAAAAGCAAGGTTTCACTTTAGTGGTTCTGGCCCCTTATTAATCATAGCCAGTTCCACAGCCCCAGATGGCCAGAAGCACAGATCCTTAATTTAAAACACAAACTGACTAAGATAGAGTTTTAGAGAGAACACTAAAACTTCCCTCTGAACTATGCAACCCAGGCCTCCATTGTCTTCATAGCTCTCAATAGTCTTGTCTTCAAAGTTCCCACACAACAGTCCACTAAGCACTGATGAACCAATGGCTTTCCTATGTCAAAGTTCAAATGGCACCATAATCCTTCCAAAAACACATGGTCGTGTCTGTCATGGCACTCCTGGTATCAATTTCTGTCTTCCTTGTGGTTCTATTGCTGTGATAAAATACCATGACCAAAAGAAACATGGCAAGTAAGAAGGGCTTATGTATTCTAACAACACCAAGGTCACACTCCATCACTAAGGGAAGTCAGAGCAAGAACTCAACCAGAAGCCATGAGGAAGTACTTATCACTGGCTTCTTCTCATGGCTTGCTTTTCCAACTTCCTCCTTATATAGTAATGCAGGTCCACTGCCCATTGGTCCACTCACAGTGGGCTTGGCCCTCCTAATGAAGAAAGTGCCCACTTGCTTCCATGTCAACCTTATGGAGTCATTTTCTTAGTTGAGAACCCCTCTTCCCAAGCAGCATGTTCCAAGCTGAGATAAAACTAACCAAAACATGCTGTATGTGTGTTTGTAATCTAAAGTGACATATACATGTACATATAAATACACATAAATACACATGTTTTAGGTTTGAATTTACAAGTTGGGGGTCTGTTTATGTTTGTAGTGTGTGTGTATGTATGTGCTTTATATGTGTGCTTAAAAGATGTGTACTTTATGTGAATATGTGTTTCTGCTATGTGCATATACAGAGGACTGTATTATGTGCTTGTAGTATATGGTATGTGAGCCTGTAGATTGTGTCTGTGTTTGTGTGTATGTGCCTGTGGCTTGTGATGTGTGAAACTGCATAGGTACTGAGCTCCTTACCTGCCACACTAGTTCCCCGTATTCCATAAGAAATTAGGATGTGCTTAGACTTTGGCAAAACTGGGCATTGGGGTTGAGGATGTGGAGGTTGTGATGTGAATGAGAATGCTGAATTTCCTCAACCATAGTAGTTTTGTCTCCTCATACAATTGTAGCGATTCCTTTATTTTCTCTTATATTAAAAGGCAAACCATTTTTTTTCCAAATAGCCTCTTTAAGCTGGCCAAAAGCGCAAGTAGAAGTGAAGAAAACCAGAAGTGAAACATAAATTGCCATGAAAGATTGAGATTCACCAAAAATATCTAAAATTTTAAATCAAAAGGCAATTTCCTGCTCCACTGGGAGCAGAGACCAGCTCTGACCCTACTCCTAGGACCAGCATCCCTGTCTGAGATTGACTGCCATTCTTTTTAACTCCAACAGCCCTATTCTTTACTTTTTGTGTCCTTCATCCCTAATTGATGGTCTTTGTAATCCTCGAATGGCTTTGATCTCACCCCACAAGCCTGCACTATACGAGGCTATGCAGGTGGACTTGCAGAACAATGCTTTTGGTCTGTCATAGTAATGCTTTCTGTATGTGTCATAAGGATGCTTTCTATACATGTTTAATTTTACCATGCTTTTGCCCAGCTTGTCCTTTCTGTTTTCTTTTGTTCATTTGAATCACAATACAAGAATGAAAAGTACCTCTGGCAAATGCATCTTGGGGAAGTCTCCTAAATGGATGCTGGCTGAAGGGCACTGCTTCTCTAGAGCTGGGAAGCTACTGACATTAACTAATATGAAGTTGACAGATAACAAGCTCAGGGCCGCTGTGGTAACTGTTGTCATGCATGAGAGACACACAGATCCCTCGATGTGCCTGTGAATTTAGTAGCTCAGAGACTTTACTTCTCTAGAAGCCAAAGGAGTTATGGCTCATCTCTGTACAGCTACCCAAAAGCATCCTTTAATTGGTCTGGCCATTAGCTCCAACTTGAAAGCTTGGAAGATGCATGCAAAATCCTGGATGGCTCCTCGGTGGGTACCACTTTGGTCCCTATATTTAAGTCTGTTGGAATTGTAATTTAATTAAAGCTTTTCCCGGGATGACAGGCACAGTGAACAAGCAGATGTTCAGTACTCGATGATCCCTCACAGAAGCCAGAACAGTGTCTCTGAGGAGAGACTGGATAAAATAAAAATTTCCCCCGTGGTAAAGGGAAACCCATGGCTAATTATAGATCATTACTTTTATGCTCCAAGACACAGCCGCTAACTCTTTTGGATGGTATCGCAGTTTCTTGGAGGATATATCCAAAAGAATCAGCTAATTCATGTCCATATCCTGAGCCCTTGGAGCACTAATACCTAAAGTCATGTGGATTGTTTTGGTTCAGTGTTCAACTCTGTCCTAAAACAAACAAACACGACTGTGAAGTTCCTTTATTAGGCTTTATTAATCTACATAGGGGCAGAGTGATGATACTAAATGAGATAAACAGAACTTTTCATGATTTTTCTTTGCAAACAAAATTATGATTCTACCAGATAAAACTGACAGGAGAGTAAATGTAGCACTCACCCCCAATACCATGATGCTCCTATCTGTCCACATGTTGGAACTATTTCTGTGGTATGACCTGTTGAGTCAGTATTACTCTTTTGTCTTTTAACTCAGAGTAAAACAAACAAACAAACAAACAAACAAACAACAAAACCAAAAACACAAAGTAAACCAACCAAACAAAATGGCAATGGCTTGAGGCAAGGTTGACCATGTAGTATCTAGCCATTCGTCTTTCTGTGTAGCTGTGCACTCATCTTCTACTCCTGCAGCCAGTCTTTATATTGCACATCTGGGGAGATAAAATAATTTAACTTTTCTTCCTAAAATCCCTGCTTTTCTCCTCTCTTTTCTCTGCACCTGTCTTTTCTTCTCAATCAAAGTCAGCGTATGGTTTGTGAATTGTTTGTTTCCTATTTGTAAGCATTTCCTTTCTGTGCAGCCCAATTAATCTTAGGAAAGAAAAGATTTTCCTTGGGAAAATACAATAGTAATGTTTGGGATTCTGGTTAGTCACAAAAAGAGCAAAAAAGGCATTAAACCTCGAACCCCTACCCAGACTAGCCGATGGACAGGACATTCTCCACTGTTGAGTGGAGAAGGAGATCTGACTTTCACAGAAACTCTGGTGCCCCATATTTGACCATGTCCCTTGGATGGAGATGCCTGGTGGCACTCAGAGGAAGGATAATAGGTCACCAAGGAGAGACTTGATACCCTATGAGCATATACAGGGGGAGGAGGTCCCCCTCAGACACAGACATAGGGGAGGGGAGTAGGGGGGAAGTGGGAGGAAGGGAGGAATGGGAGGATACAAGGGATGGGCTAACAACTGAGATGTAATATGAATAAATTAAAAAAAAAACAAAACAAAAAGGGTAAAAACATAGTATAAAGGAGGATTTACTAAAAAATAAACCAGAAATCAAAGACCAAGAGATACAGAGAAAGGAGAAAAGGAATAGTAGAGATGGTATTTAAAATACCTATCTCTATGTGATTTTAGAGTGAAAAACTGTTTTTAAGTGGTTTAGAAGAATCAGAATGAGCACAGGAAAATTAATGGACTCAGGAGAGGTACACAGGACATTGTAATAACACAACTTGGCACTTTGTAGATGCCTATGTGTTAGCTGGGACTCCACCTCTTTCATCTGTGGAGTGGGTTAGACTTACCTACGCCTTAGACCTACTGAAGATTTTAAAACGATGCTAATCTATTTAGTGCTGTTATGTAGAATGCCACAGGTCATGGGATTTATTTAGAACAGAAATTCATTGCCTGATGTTTCTGTGGGCTTGAAATCCAAGATCACAGTGTTGACAGTTTTGATAGCTGCTTTAAGATGGTGCCATTGCTGTGTTAGACAAGATGAGCAAGAAACAGGTGTGTCTCCATGTAGTAGGATTTGAGAAGGAGGAAGTCTAGGAGGGAAGGAAGGTGGAAAGAAAGAACACTCCTCCAATCCTTGTCAAAGACCATAACAAGCTGTAATCCACTCATGAACATGAGGTTCTCATGTCTTAAACATCTCCCATTTTGTCCTACCTCCCAGTATCATTGGGTTGGTGGTTACGTTTCTAACATGTAAATTTTGGAGAAGATACAGCCATACTATATTGGGAGAGAATTCACCAGTGTAGAAAAGATGTGAACAGGCCAGGTAAGTGGAGGTATAGCACATAAGCAAAGGCATGCCAGCATTCCAAGAAGATACTGATTAAGATGTTAAGATGTGATACAGTTCTGATGTGAAGAATGTGCAGGGCTGACATCCGCCCTTCAGGTCTACCTGCCTGATCACCCTATTGCTCAACATGCCCTCACTGTAGCCTGGTCCTGGGCCTAAGACTTAATTGGGGAACTGCTTAAATGCAGCCTCCAGGGATTTTCAAAGGCAAGTCTCTGAGTAGAGCACAGCCCAGGCAGCAGGCTGTGGGATAAAGAGGTTGGTGGTCATAGAGAGGCAGGGCAGATGGTAAGGGCTATACCAATGATTGTGTGAGTGTTTGGGTATAAAACCTGAGGCATACATCCTTAGAATTGGGAATCATGAGAAAGAGCTAGGTAGTGAGGAATGACTCAGGAATATTGAGGTCTGAATGTGTGTCTCCTCGCCCCGTGGAAACTTACTCCTCAAGATGGTGGTATTGGGAGGCAGAGACTTTGGGAGTTGGCTAGCTGTGAGGATGCAGTAATCACAAACGGAATTAATGCTCTCAACAGAAGAGCATCCAGCAAGGCAGAGTGCCTCTTCCACTGTGTGAGGACACAGGAAAAAGTTTTCATATGTAAACATGGAAGATATTGGATCTGTAGATATTGGATCTGCATTGGACTTTCTGCTTCCAGCACTGGGAAAGATAAACTTGTTTCTAGACCATGAAGCCACACTGATGCTACAGGAGCTTGACTGTACTACGGCACAGATTATAGTGTGATCTAACTTAGTGAATTCTAATTTTTTTTTCATAAGGCATACCTAATGGTATACTCACAAATGGATTTTTGAAATACACTCCTTATACCTATATATAAATTTATTTCTGAGTTATGAATATACCACATACCACACAGGTAGAATGTTTACACATTTTATTCTGATATTCCATTAGTGAGAACTCTTTGCTTCCTGGGCCTATCTCACTTTGGAGAGACTGTGGTGAAAGTGTCTTACCTAGACTGTGTTATCTTTTTTTTTTTTTTCGAGACAGGGTTTCTCTGTGTAGCCTTGACTGTCCTGGACTCACTTTGTAGACCAGGCTGGCCTCGAACTCACAGCGATCCGCCTGCCTCTGCCTCCCGTGTGCTGGGATTAAAGGTGTGCGCCACCACGCCCAGCTTAGACTGTGTTATCAAATAGATTGGGGAGAGAGAGATTCTATATGCATTTTCCATTAGGGAGGAAAAAGCTGGATCCCTAGCCTGTGTAGGGATGTAAGAACAAATACCCTTAAACTGACAGTAAATACCAAAGATTGCAGTGTAAGGTGAGGTCCAGGACTACCCTACAGTGAGGGCTTGGTGAGCCAGCCTGCGTGTTGAATAGGAGGGTGTTCAGGCAAGTAGACCTGAAGCTGGGGTGTCAGCACCTCACATTCTTGACATCAGAGCTGCACCGCCTGTTTCATTTGAACTAGAAACAGAATTAAGCTTTGACCTAAAGTCCTGAATCTACAGTGTAGAGTTGCCTAAGAATAGCATCTAAAATCTCCTTGGAAAGTGTTTCAAGAGTCCCTCAATGATGCCTAGAGTGGATGCCTGTAAGGATGCCACTCTTAGAACACTACAGAACGGGTCAGGGAATCAAGAGTCTTGTAGCATTATGCCAGCTACTTTTCCTCTCAAAATGAAGGATATATCACAGAGCCAGCAGGTTGGGGTGAGAAAGTGCCAAGTTTGACAGCAAGGTTTCAGTCTTGATCTTGTCTCTAATTTCAATGCATGATCCAGACACTTGATGAGTCTACTTGTCAGCTGTAAAGGAAATGCTATACACACTTCACTCTTTGGCTGTTTGTCTTAATGGAGGCTATATGTCACTCATGAGTGTTTATCTAAAAAAATTCATGATGAGAAGTTAGTCCTTGGCATAATTTGAGGAGCACTTGACTGTCATGAGTGGTCACTATGAATTTAATCATAATGTAAACAGTAATGGAGCCTATGGGTAGGTAGTTTAAAAGATTTTTTAAAAAATCTTTTAATTACACTTTATTCAGTGTGTGTGTGTGTGTGTGTGTGTGTGTGTGTGTGTGTGTGTGTTTACATGAACCATAGGAAAACTTGTGGGAGTCAGTTCTCTCTTGTCATGTGTTTCCCAGGAATCTAACTCATGTCCTCAGGCTTGGTGACAGGCACCTTTGCTGGTCCTGTGGGTAAGATTTGTTTCTATCCAGCGTTGGCTCTTCTGTAAAAGTTCATCAATTTGCTTTTGTTATAGGTGATACAAGTAGGTAAATATAAATTACCCATAGTTAACATTTCATTTTCCATCCTATTTCTCCTTTCAGTTAAATATTCTTGCCACATTTAAATTATGACAGAGAAATTTGATTGTACTTTGGGGCAAATCCTAACCTAATCCTGAAATGATCACATGTAAAAGCAAATAATTAAAATATGCTTAGTAGAAATATTTTCAAATATTTCAAATTTATGTTAAAAAAACACAGGTAGTATTGATGTGCATCCATATAATTTTGTCTATTGAGAAATAGCTATATAACTGGGCTGAGGTATAGTCACTCCTACTCTGCCACTACTTATTACATCTCCTGCAGCAAAAGCCTCTTCCACCATGACTGGGAGACGAAAACAGCTTGGCCAGGATGCAGGCAACATCAGAGTACAGTGTGTGGGGGTTGGACTGAGTAGCAGTTTGAAGTTGGTCCTAGGAGTGAAGGTAACTTTATGAGAGAACTGTGGGAAAGATGGAGAAAGGTAGGCAGAGATAAAGGCTAGACTGCTGGGACAGTACAACAGACAGTTTTGCGAGTACATCGGAATTAATCAGTTTTGTTGTAAGTGTGACCAAATATATGACATAAACCACTTGAAGGCGGGATTTGTTTTGGCTTAACATTTCAAAGGTCTTAGTCTGTGGTCATCTTGCTCCATTACTTTGCACTTGAGGCAAGACAGAACATCCTGAACTTGGGAACAGAAGACTCCATGGAGAAAGGAAGTCCATATTGAATAATAACCCTCAAAACACACTGTCTGTATGTTTTGAGCAGGAGAAGCAGGAAGGCCTCTCACAACTAAGCCCCACCCCACACAGTTTTCACTACTTGCCAAGAAAGCATTACTAGTTAAGGACCAAGTACTGAACACATGAGCCCGTGGGAGGCAGGCCACATTCAGTTCAGAAGAGTATCTTAAGCTGGTGTGTTCATCTCATCCAGTGCATGGGGATGCCTGCCTGTTCTAGCCAGCTTCCTGCCATTGTGATTAAATGTCTACCAAAATCACTTGGAAGAAAAGAGTTATCTCTAAGTCATGATTTATCATTGAGGGAGAGCCGGGCAAGAACCCAGGCCAGGAACATGGAGGCAGGAACTGAAGTTAAGGCCACAGAGGAATTCTTACTAATTTACTCCTCATGGCCTGATCAGCTTGCTTTTTTATACAATTGAGGACCACCTGCTAAGAGGTAGCTGGGTCCTCCCATGCTAGTCATTAATGAAGAAAGTGCCTTTCAGACTTGCTTAGAGGCCAACTTGATGGAGGCATCTTCTCATATGAGGTTCCCTTCTCTCAGATGTTAGCTTGTGTCAACTTGACAGAAAACCGAACCAGCGTATCAGTACCCAGCAGCTTATATTCCAATTTTGAGTTTCTAATGAGCAACTTAGTCTCTATAAATATTCTAGCACCCACAAAAAGCAGTAGGCCAATGTCTCATAACCTGAATTTGCATAAAGTGACAGTTTCTAAAGCTAAGTTCTTAGTTACTTTTCTATGCCTATGATAAAACACAATGACCAAAGCAACTTAGGAAAGACAGCATTTAACTGGGGCTCATTGGTCCAGAGGAATAGAGTCCATGGCCATCATGACTGCAAGCATGGAAGAAAGCAAGCAGGCAAGCAGACATGCCACTGGAGCTCTGGGAGAGAGAGAGAGAGAGAGAGAGAGAGAGAGAGAGAGAGAGAGAGAGAGAGAGAGAGAGAGAGAGAACAACTGGTTATGGTGTGGACCTCAAGGCCATACCCAATGACACATTTCCTGGAACAAGGCCATATTTCCTAATACTTTCCAAGCAGTTCCCCCATCTGGGGAACACGCCTTCACATATATGAGCCTGTGGGCCATTATCATTCAAACCATTATATTCTACTCTCTGGCCCCCATAAACCTGTGGCAATGTCATAATACAAAATGTACTTATTCCGACTTCAAAAGTCCCCATAATCTTTCACAGCTTCAACACAGATTTAAAGTCTAAAATCTCTTCTCAGTTTGAAGGCAATCTCTTCACTGCAGCTGCCTGTAAAACAAAAAGGTAGATTACGTATTTCCAACCGACCATGGCACAGATCATATACAACCATTCCAAAAATGGAGAAATGTGGAATAGAGAAGAAATATTGGACCTATGCAAGGCAGAAACCCAACAGGGCAACACCCAATCCTGTAGCTCTCTCTGATGCTAAAAGGCTCAGATAGCTCTGCTCTTTCAGCTGTGTTGACTGCAACATGCTTTTCTCTTTTGGCCTGGTTCCACTCACTATGTGCAGTTCTCCTTGGCAGATATCTGGTGGCCCTGGCACCTCTAACATCCTAGGATCTTTGCCACAACCCAGGCTCCACTTTCACAGCTTCACACAATAGGCTCGCTGGGTCTCCTTGTAGTGTAGTGGCTCCCCTGCCTCATATCAGATCCCAGTGGCTTTCCTTAACTGCAGAGGAAGGTTCCATAACCCCATCACTCCTATATTTTTCTTGACTCTAAAGCTGTTGATGCCAGGTTCTGATTGGGATGGAAGCTGGATTCCCTCCTTCAATTACATTTGCATAAGGCTTGATTTGTTGTTTTCCTTTGTTGCATACAATTTCCTTAATTCTGTAGGCATTTTCTTTTACAAGTTAAAAGCTTAGCTAGGTAGGGTCTTGCCACCAAGCCTGTCCACCAACTGGGGACCATGAGTCTATAGAGTCCATTAACACTTAAATTACCACAGATATATAGCACTAATCTTGGAGTAAAGAATGGGAATGCAAAACAAAATAAAGAAAGCCAAGGCAATGGAGATTTCTTCTCTTTTACCCCCTAGATCCACCTTTTGTTCTTTATCCGAGGAGTATCAAAGCACTGGACTGCAAAATGCTGCATAATCTGAGAGTGTTTTCCACTTTCATAATTTGCCTTGTTTCTCACTTTCCACTTCCTTTTCAAAGCCTTTGTCTTCCTCACACAGACAGTGGGATTTGTTACTGATAGCTTATCGACTCAGTGACCTTGAAGCTCGTGGAAATGGTGGAGGTTACTAGACACTTCAGGGAACAGGAGTCTGATTACTCTTAGGGACCAGCAGTGGTTGTGTTCTGGGGTGCCAGGATCACTGTACTAGACACTACTTATCAGTGGTGGCTTCTTCTGAATACAGAGTGTGGTTCCTGAAAACCTTGCTAATGATGTTTCACCCTGCCCAACCTTGTTTCGTGGTTTTTGTTGTTGTTGTTGTTGTTTTTGTTTTTCTGTTTAACGATCCCCTGTTTGAAATATGTTGACTCCTTAACATTGAATTTTTGGCCATCTGCACTGTAATTTATTTCTAAATGAAGTTTAACAGATGTATTTTTAAAAAACTCATTGGTACATCACAACCTTACACTTAGGAACATGAAGTAACACTTGAGTTCTGTGTGTTCTACCACTGGAAAATGACACAAAATGCTTACATATCTGAGATAAGTTTAGTTGATATGTTAGCTTTTATTATTATGAGGCGCCAAAGGCACACATATGGAGCAGAGATGCTGTGGAAGGCAGTGACTGAGACAGGCAGCACTAAGCACATGCATGGATCTGGGGCAGGACCAGAGCATTTTCATCTGGGAAAAGAGTTAGGCACCAACTGCCCACAGGGCACTGATGAAGTACTGTGCTTTGTCTCCCACTGTGTCCCCAAATATTTTCTGGGACACTGCCTGTTAGTCTATCCATGAGATGTAGAGAGTGGAAGCAGATTAGCAGATAACTGTTTTGTAATGATCTTCACAAGTCAGTTTGGGTATTCGAGCTCATTTGTGGTGCTTGGGGTACAAATGCTGGTCCTTACAAATTCTGTATAACATTTTTACCACCAAACCTCCCACTCAAGGTAATACAGCTCACTAAATTATTTTGTAGGTCTAGGAAAATTTATCCTTGTCTCAAAATAGGGAAGAAGGTGCTGTGAATATTCCCAGCACTTTGTTCTAAAGACCTTCCATCTTGAGGTATAATGGACCAAGTGTCTAGAATTAAAATTCGTTTTCTTGCGGTTGATACAGGCGAGGAAGCATCGCTGAAGGCTCTCATTGCCCTGCCATCATGTCTAAATCCCAGTCTCCCAAGGAGGTGGAACAGTTATGGAAGCTCTTCTTCAGAGGGCTGAGCTTCTAAACAACTGATGAGAGCCCAAGGAGCCATTTTGAGCAATGAGGAAGACTCACTGAGTATGTGGTAGTGAGGGATACAAACACCAAGAGATCCAGGGGCTTTGGGTTTGTCACATACGCCACTGTGGAGGAAGTGGATGGTGGTAGGAGTGCAAGACCACACAAGGTGGATGGAAAAGTTGTGGAACCAAAGAGAGCTGTGTCAAGAGAAGATTCTCAGAGACCAGGTGCTCCCTTAACTGTGGAGAAGACTTGTTGGTAGTATGAAAGAAGACACTGAAGAACAGGTTGGGCAGTATGGGAAAATTGAAGTGATTGAAATCATGACTGACAGAGGCAGCGGAGAAAAGAGGGGCTTTGCATTTGTGACCTTTGATGACCGTGACTCCATAGATAAGATTGTTATTCAACGATATCATACTGTGAATGGCCACAACTATGAAATAAAAAAACAAACAAACAAAACAAAACACTGTCAAAACAAGAGAGGTAGGAGTGGTTCTAGAAACTTTGGCAGTGGTTTTGGTGACAATGACAATTTTAGTCGTGGAGGAAGCTTCAAGTGGTGGTGGTGGCTTTGGTGGCAGCCGTGGTTGTGGTGGCTTTGGTGCCAGAAAGGATGACTATAATGGGTTTGGTAATGATGGAAGCAGTTTCGGAGGTTGTGGAAGGTACAATGATTTTGGCAATGACAACAACAAATCTTCAAATTTTGGACCAATGAAGGGAAGAAACTTTGGAGGCAGGAGCTCACCCTTATGGTGGTGGAGGCCAGGACACTTCTAAAGCATGAAACCAAGGTGGCTGTGGAGGTTACAGCAACAACAGCAGCCATGGCAGTGGCAGGAGGTTCTAGTTACATTCCAGCTTGGAAACAAAGCTTAGCAAGAGAGAAGAGCCAGAGATGTGGCAGGGAAGCTAGAGGGTACAACAGATTTGTGAACTCAGCCAAGCACGGTGGTGGCAGAGCCGAGCTGCTACAAAGAAGACATGTTTTTAGACAATACTCATGTGTATGGGCAAGAAGAACTCCAGGACTGTACGTGTGACTGATTGTATAACAGATTATTTTACTTTCTGTTCTGTGGAAAGTATAAAGCACTCCAACAACGGGTTTTACTGTAGACCTTTTTTCACCCATGTTGTTGACTGCTAAATGTAATAATCTGATCATGATGCTGAAAAAAATGTGTCTTTAAAAAAAAATGTGCTGTGTAAAGTTAGTCTGCTCTGGAGCCATCTTGGTAAACCTCCCCAACAGTAAAGTTAGAATTCCTTTAGGGTGGTGCAAAATACCATTTGGAATTTATTTATGGATGCTTGGGTAGGGAAGCTATTGTCTTCAAAAACCTTGGTGTAGTTAAACCACTAATAACTATTTTGAGTTCAATAAGTTTCAATTCTGAAAAGGTCATCCAAACAAGATCACAATTTGCTTATAAAATAGTTGTTGGCCCAGCAGGAGTCCCCCTTCTCCCCCATGTGGAGAACTGGCAGTCAGTCAGCTACATCTGAGCAGGGGGTCTTGGTTCTCTGCGTGCATTGTCCTTGACTGTTGCATCAGTGTGTGCAGCCATCCCCCATCCCCCCCCCCACTCCCCGTGGCCAGATCTGCAGGTCTTGATGGTCTCCCTGTGGAGCTCCTGTTCCTTCCCAGAACTTCCATCCCCCCATTCTTCCCTACAATTCTCAGCCCTCTGCACAGAGTCCAGCTTCAATTCCCAGTATCTTTCCCAATGGGTGGAGTCTCTGACAAGACATATATGTTGGGCTAATATCCACTTATAAGTGAGTTATACCCTGTGTGTCTTTCTGAGTTACCTCACTTAGGAAGATCATTTCTAGTTCCATCCATTTGCCTACAAATTTCAAGATTTCCTTGTTTTTAATAGCTGAATAGTATTCCAATGAATAAATATACCACAATTTCTTTATCCATTCTTTGGTTGAGGAACACAAGAATATACACCCTAGGTGTAACAGATAGATATGATTCTATAGAAAGATATGGTAAAATAGTTAGATAAGGTCTTCAAAAACCTCAGAGGCATACAGAAGGTGGCATTTAAAGATGTTTTTGCTATTTTAATAGTTCATTGACAATAAGACAAGTTAACTCCTGATAACACCCAGCCTACCTCAAAGAAGATGATAAGCATCAAAGAGCCTCCCAGTCTGTTCTTACTGCACATGGGCACTGTGTGTACATTTGCTGCGGTGGGAGCTCAATGGCTTCTTACACAAGCCAGGCTTTAAGGAGCTTATTCTTTCTGATATGCTGCTTGGATGCTTAGAGGAGAGCTAAACTTTGATAAATCAGTGTATGTTTTTGTTTATGTGACAGGGTTTCTTTTCTTCTCTTCGAACAACCATCTGAGCCCAGAGTCATTTTAAGATGAGCCTTTGAGAGGAGCCTTTATCTTGACAGACACACAGCTCAGGTCACACAGCCCCTATGACTTTGTGGAGTTTTGATGGTCACATGGCCTGGAAGGCTGTGGTATGCTGCAGCCTACTGTGGATACTCAGGTGGGGCTTCTCTCTGATTACAGCAGCATGGGGTGCCAGAGTGGTCTTTGATGGGCTGATTTCATGACCAAATCACTCTGATGATGATGATGATGATGATGATGATGACGACGACGATGACGACACAATCATGGGATAAGAGTAGAAAGGGTCTTTCTTACCTGAAAGGCTAGCTGAGGAGAAAAGTAAAGGCTTGTTTTGGGGATTCCTTCATTTCATACTCTTCCCCTCCCTCTGGCACAATTGCATCTTCTTGGGAGTCCATTTCTCCCTCAGTTAAAGCAGAATTTAGGTCAGAAAACCCAAATAAATCTATAGAAGCTAAGGTCAAGATCAGATGCAAAGCTAAGGCTTTTGTATTTTTGAGGTTCCTCCTGCCAGTGTCAACAATTACCATTGCTTTGAAGCATTATTTCCTGAGATATAATTTTCTGAAAGTGAAGGATATCAACTGCCGCCCCCGCAGTTAAGGGCTGCTCAGCTAAAAGAAAGGCCTTTTTATATGCCTACAGAACAGAGACCAATGAGGCAAAGGGTGTCTCCCTCTTCTGCTGTGTAGCCAGGATGTTAAACATCCCTTTGAAGCACGTGCTGCATCTCAGATGAGTTGTACCTTAAGGTCTGGAGGGGAACTTTCTTTCTCTCAACATCCCCCAGGACCAGCATCAGAACCCTCCCCAGGCCCCAGGGTAAAGGTTGTTGTTTCATAACATTTTATACAAGAAAAGCTACAATCGGGGCCCAGGATGCACTACACAGTATATAAAGTTTTCCTGAGGTACTTTTCTGAATACTAGGGAATTCAGAGCAGTACCATTGCCCTTCAAAATGGAATCATCAAGAAGAAAATGCCTGCACCATGTTTATACTGAGTAAATGTACAGTAAATAGCTACAGGGACTTCAGTTTCCAAATAATAGTCTAATCGTATTTATTCTAGTATTCCAAAGTGGTCAAGTTTTACTTTAAAAAGAAAGATAACTCTGCCTGTATTATAAATGTTCCAATGCAAGATGAATGTAGATTTACATTATTGCATATATATGTAAATGATGATTAGGTTTATTCTACATATACAAGCCTGAATATATGTGTACATCGTTTTACAGCTATAAAGTGATGTTTGTTTATATACATATACCTGCGAATGTCGGTTCAGTCAAGTAAATGTAGAAAGATATGTAAAATTTACTCTCTTATTTTGCCTGTAAACATATTCTTAATTGCTCCAGTGTAGTCGTCAGAGCAATTAAACCTCTACTTAGGCCTCATTAACTGTCTCATCTCATTGACACAATAATAATTCTTATATTTCAATCAGAGTCTTGGCTGATGCAGTATACATTGCTAGAGAATACTTGTGAACTCCCTATAAATTGTGATGATCTCTGCTTTTCGCCTGAGCAGTAGGCTTGGGGACTGAATGGCATGTGGCCTGTGAAGCTAGTGGAATCTGGGAGACATATACCTTACTAGTCTTTGTTTTCACTTGGTAACTTCTACAGGTGTGAGCTGTTCCTGGACAACAACCCAGCATATAAAGCATACTTGCTACGGAATGAATGAATCAGCTCATTCATTTTTGTTTGCCTTCTGTAGTATTACCTTCGCAGAATTTGACAAGAATGAAAATAGTTCACTTCATAGGACTGCTTAGAAGAAACTATGTCTCAATTGTTGCTGTTACTTTCATATAATGCAGAAATACAAGTGCACCAAAACTTAAGGTCTATGATTTTCTTTAAGTTAGTTTAAAACTATAAAGACTTCTAAGGAATGGTTGTACTTAAAAAAAAAAAAAACTATAAAGGCTTCTAAGGAATAGTTGTACAGGAGTTCTCTAGTTGCAAAATTCCCTTCTTATCTCAGGAGTCACACCAGACTGAGCTCAGGGTGAAGGTGTAGATCCATCCTCAAGGAGAACTCAGTCATATGTGACCAGATTCCTCTAAGCTCATGACTTTAGATTGAAAAACAAACAGAGAAACAAACAATGGTTGTAGCATGGAAGGAAACCTTAGTTCAATGGTCACCAACTTATAGTCCCAGCCAGAACTCAGGTATCTGGGAAGAATATTTTAGTACTTTATAAAAAACCACAGAAGCTGGAAAGATGCCTCAGTGGTTAATAGCACTGACTGCACTTCCTGAGGACAGGATTCAATCCTTAGCATCTTCAAGGAGCCTCACAACTGTCTTGCAACTCCAATTCTAAGTAGCTCAATGCTTTCTTCTCACGTCCTTGGGCATAAGACATATATGTGGTATACAGATATACATGCAGGCACACATTCATACATGTAAAATAAAATATAAATTAAAGAGCATGGGAAATTGTTCCTTTCACCCACTTTAAGTTTTCTGTGCCACCTGAGTAGCAGGATGTTTGCCTTGGGCAGGCAGTCAGTCAATACTTAGGAGCTCTAAGCAGCAGTTATTGTGTAGGGCTCTGATTAAATAAAATGTTCAAACACGGCCTGTTCAATACAAAGGAAATGTACAGGAGGAAAATCCATGAGAGCTTCTTAGTGATCAAAAGTTGAAAATGCCAGCATGGGATTGATGCAGAGATCCAGGTACATTATCTTAAATCAAGCAAGTAAACAAACAACAAACAAAGCCCACAATTCTTTACAAGGCCTCTCTGTTTTATTTTTCAAAAATCGCCTCAGTGACATTCCTATATAATAGGATTAGTGTGAGAGTTTGTGAGAGGATTTGTATAAATGCCCTGACCCTGGTTCCTGATCAGCCTTGTGAAATCACTCTTTGTCATTCTTTGAAGACTAATAATCATCACTTGGTTATGATTTTGTGACTGTTTGGGAGAATGGCGCACTACTCCAGACATCACCATTCCTCTGCACTGTTCAAGAATAAGCTACGCTAAGTTCACTCTGAAGCCCTGAGATCTTTTTTTTTCCCCCTCAGATAAATCCAAATTTATTTATTTTTTTCTCATTTCTTTTTTTTTCCTTTATTAATTTATTCTTGTTACATCTCAATGGTTATCCCATCCCTTGTATCCTCCCATTCTTCCCTCCCTCCTCTTTTCCCCTTATTCCCCTCCCCTATGACTGTGCCTGAGGGGGACTTCCTCCCCCTGTATATGTTCATAGGGTATCAAGTCTCTTCTTGGTAACCTGCTGTGCCCTGAGATCTTGAAAGGTTAATGAAAGAATGTTAGAGAGGAAGGCAGCCAGGAGTTTGATTAGTGCTCTCCCCAGAGTTGACACGAAAGAGACTATAAAGGCTTCAGGGGTCAAATAAAAGAGGGAATTTTTGAAATAAAGCCAGGTAATAATTTTAAAAAATCATTTCATATGGGTTTGTCATATAAACCTTTTCTTGTTTTAATGTCAAATGAGTTGCTTTTTAATTTTAGAGAAATTGACACTCCAAGAGGCCACTTGTGTGTGAGTCCCACCCCTGTCCTTCATAAAATGCTGAACATATGACACTTCCAATGCACAGGTCCATACTAGCTTATCAGCACACCATCTAGGTCTGACAAGTGGGGCACTCCCTTAGTGTCCCTGGCGCTTTGGCTTGACTTAGTCACCTAGTGTTGATTTGCTTTACGTGGTAGTCTGCCTATCCACCTGGTTTGGAGCTGGACCTGAACTCAAGATTTCCTGCTGAGGGACCCTAGTTTTTAACCTAGTATTAGACTCTACAGCTTTGCTTCCAAACACCAGCTCTAGTTACTCCAGGAAAAGCTCCCTCCCAACACTGGTCTGGTTTATCTGAGTAATACAGTCTCTCGGCTTCACTTTGGAAACACTTTAGACCCTGCTTCAGCCCCTTTCACCTGTATTCATTCTGTAAACTATGTACATTTGCTGTTTGATGTGTGATATGAGAATGAGCATGGGCGGTCGTGATTGGAATAAAAGAGCTTGCAGTCACGATTGCCAGACACCAAGGTAGGCAGATGATTAACAGAAGAAAAAAAAAATGCTGTCATTGAAACTACTAAACCTTGGGAGTTTATTGTTATCCAACACATTCTCACACTGTAGAACTATATAGACATATTCATTATGTTTCTGGCATAGTCACACTTATGATAGCGTATGCATCTGGCCTTGGGGAAAAGAGAAACCTAGATGGGAGAGGAAGAGAGAGGGGGGGAAACTGTGGAGAGATTGGCTGTTTCTTCAAGTCTGTGTGCATACAAATTACTTAGCAGAGTTTTTTCTTTTTTTTTTTTTTTTTTACTAATTTATTCATATTACATCTCGATTGTTAGCCCTTCCCCTGTTTCCTCCCATTCTTCCCTCCCTCCCACTTCCCCCCTTCTCCCCTCCCCTATATCTGTGATTGAGGGAGACCTCCTCCCCCTATATATGCTCTTAGAGTATCGAGTCTCTTCTTGGTAACTTGTTATCCTTCCTCTGAGTGCCACCAGGCCTCCCCATCCAGGGAACGTGGTCAGAAAAGGGGCACCAGAGTTCATGTGAGAGTCAGATCTCACTCTCCACTCAACAGTGGAGAATATCATGTTTGTCGGCTAGGTCTTGGTAGGGGTTCGAAGTTTACTGCCTATATTCTCCTTGGCTGGTGCCTTAGTTTGAGGAGGACCCCAGGACCCAGATCTGCCTGTCTTTTCTTAATATAGAAAGTCATAGCCTTCTCATTCTCATCCTCATCTCAGACAGAGACAACTCTAGGGCCCTCAGAGGGAACCCCACATGCTTTTGTGTGTTGTTTGACTTTCATGAGCTTAACTACGTTTTGTCTATGGCTCATGTCTTCAGAGTGCCTTTCCAATTCTTGTTCTAAGGAAAATAGTTCACAACTCAGTAGTTTCTGGAAAACCAATATCAAGGCAAAAATGTATCTACCCATAGCACTTGAGTGCTACATCTTGTGGCAGCTCAGCTGACTTCCTCCTCACGGGGAGACAGGCTTGATTCCATTTTCACATTCCTCTTATTATTACTGATGTGACCTGTGTCTACTATTGGATTTGATCCATTTGGCTATCCTGTCTTAGCAACTCTCTCAATTAGTACTTAAGCAATTCCTTGACATGACATGAGTGTGTGAGAACTGTGCTTTTGCAGCCTGAAGCTTTTAACAATACCATGGAGACCTGACTCCCCTCCTAACCCAAATAGCAATGCATTTCAAATTTTATTATTTTTACCACTCAACTAAAAATAGAGCAAATTCCTGTTGCTCACCAACAGTCCCAATTCTGAGCTGTGCTGGGGGTCAGCAGTTTGGCCTTTGTTAAAGTGAGGTGCGCTGTGCTGTACACAGAGGAGGAGGGAGAGCCCAGCATTGAGCTGCACTCATGTCAAAATATACCTAGCTTCACACATGTGCGCTTCATCCTAAACACATGATTTTTATAAAACTGAAGTGGGAAGCCTCATAGTTTTGATTCAGAGTTTTAATCTTGCTTTTTCAATTTTTTAAATAGAATGTGGGAAACAACCCGTAGGTTTCAGCCACAGTCCCAGCCAGGCCAGGCAGGTGGGGGATCATGTCTCCAAAGCCAGGCTTACTCAGGAAGGACATACCCAGCAGAGCTTCCTTGGCAAGGACAATGCAGAGCTTATGGTGGTCCCCTGACTTCCCCAGAGAAGTGGCTCAGGTGACAAGCATGGGTTTTGTTACACAATCTAGAATATTCATTGGAACCTTCACCTTGAGCTGTGTGCTCCTCTCAGTATAGGGTGTTGTCTTTCTGTCATGGAGATTCACAGTGCATGTCACCAGCATGACCATGGGCATGTCTGAGCCAAGGAAAGCAAGTAGAAGCTGCCGGCACTAGGTCCTCAGGTGTTACTGGGAGCTGACAAGACTTTAAGAATGTGGGAACAAAACTTCAGCTCTCTGAAGGAGGAAACTGAAGATGAGATCAGAAGATGGGAAGATCTCCCTTGTTTGTGGATTGGGAGAATTAACATAGTAAAAATGGCCATCTTACCAAAAGCAATTTACAGATTCAATGCAATTCCTATCAAAATACATACACAAAATTTTAAAGACTTTGAAAGATCAATTCTCAACTTCATATGAAAAAGCAAACAAACAAAAAAACCCAGAATAGCTAAAACAATCTTGTAAAATAAAAGAACTTTTGGAGGAATATCCGTCCCTGATCTCAAGCTGTACTATAGAGCAACAGTAATAAAAACAGCATGGTACTGGAATAGAAATAGGCTGGTTGATCAATGGAATCGAATTGAAGACCCAGAAATAAAGCCATACATCTATAGAAGCTTGATTTTTGACAAAGAAGCCAAATCTATACAATAGAAAAATTATAGCATCTTCAACAAATGGTGCTGATCTAACTGGATAACTACATGTAGAAAAATGCAAATAGATATATATTTATAACCATGAACAAAAGTCAAGCCCAAGTGAATTAAAGACCTCAACATAAAACCAGAGACACCAAATCTGTTAGATAAAAAAGTGGGGAAGAGCTTTGAACGCATTGGCACAGGAGACAACTTCCTTAACAGAACACCAACAACCCAGGCTCTAAGGCCAGCAATTAATAAATGGGACTGCATGAAATTGAAAAGCTTCTGTAAGGCAAAGGACACTATCAACAGAACAAAGTGACAGCCCATCCACTGGGAAAATATCTTCACCAACCGTATATTTGACAAAGGGCTAATATCCAAAATATATAAAGAACTCAAGAAATTAAATACCACCAAACCAAATAAGAAAATGGGGTTCAGAGCTAAACAGAGAATTCTCAACAGAGGAATATCGAATAGCTGAGAAATACTTGAAGAAATTCTCAACAACCTTAGTCATTAGAGAAATATAAGTTTAAAAAACTCTGAGATTCCTCCTTACCCATCAGAATGACTAAGATAAAAAACTCAAGTGACAGCACATGCTAATGAGGATGTGGAGAAAGGGGAACACTCCTCCTTTGCTGGTGGGAATGCAAACTTGTACAACCACTGTGGAAATCAATCTGGCACTTTCTCAGAAAATTGGGAATAGGGCTACCTCAAGACCTAGCTATTCCATTCCTTGGAATATACCCAGAAGATGCTCCACCACACAGCAAGGACATTTGCTCAACCATGTTCATAGCAGTCTTGTTCATAGTAGCTAGAATCTTGGAACCACCTAGATGTCCCTCAGTTGAAGAATGGATAAAGAAACTGTGGTACATTTGCACTATGGAATACTACTCAGCTATTAAAGACAAGGAAATCTTGAAATTTGCAAGCAAATGGATGTAACTAGGAAAGATCATCCTGAGTGAGATAACTCAGACCCAGAAAGACACAGATGGTATATGCTCATTTATAAGTGGATAGTAGCCCAACATGAATGTCCTCTGAGAATCTTCATTCAGCAGAGGATTGGGACAGATGCTGGGACTTGCTATTGTGCTGTCATTTGAGGGTTTTTTTTTTTAAGATTTATTTATTTATTATTATGTATAAAATGTTCTGCTGGAATGTACAGCCGTAGGCCAGAAGAGGGCATATAGATGGTTATAAGCCACCATGTGGTTTCTGGGAATTGAACTCAGGACCTCTGGAAGAGCAGTCAGTGCTCTTAACCTCTGAGCCACCTCTCCAGGCCTGTCACTTGAGTTTTTTTTATCTTAGCCATTCTGATGGGTATAAGATGGAATCTCAGAGGTTTTTTTTTTTTTTTTTTTTACATTTTCTTAATGACAAAGGACGTTAGGCATTTCTTTATGTGTTTCTTAGCCAGAACTGGACCTAGAGGGACCTGAACAAGCTGATGCACCAACCAAGGACAATGCATGCAGTAAACCTAGACCCCCTGTTCTGATTTAGCCAATGGACAGCTCATTCTCTATGGTTGTGGGAAGAACAAGGAATGCCTCTGATATGAACTCTGGTGCCCCCAATTTGACCACTTCCCCTTGGTGGGGAGGCCTCAGGGGCACACATAGGGAAGGGAAACAGGCTGTCCAGATGAGACCTGATAGGCTGTGGTCATATGATGGGAGAGGAGGTCCCCTTCTGTCAGAGTCTAGGGGAGGGGAATAGGACAAAAGAGGGAGGAAAGGAAGTGGGAATGGGAAGATACAAGTGAGGGGAGAACAATCAGGATGTAATCTGAATAAATTATAATAAAAAATGAAAAAACAGAATGTAGGAACATTTAGTAACCTAAGGTCATCAGGGTTATGCACTTGACAAAAGTGTGGTACTTAGACCTATTCTTTTTTTTTCTCTGCTCCCAGACTCAAGGTGTGGCCATTCACTCTGAACACATTTCTGCCACTTTGATCAGCCACCCTCAGTAACCCTGAGCCGATGCCATTGACAAGTTTTGAGCCTCCAAATCTATCTATGCACTAAGCAACCTTTTATCTTTATCAGTTGTCTCCCTCAGGTACATGCTACAACGTGGAGCTGACTGGCACATAAATAGACGATGACCTGAACCCCAGGAAGTGAACCTGCAAAAGGTGAATAAAGCATCTGTAACAAACACCCAACATCAGGGAGGCCAGGGGAGTAACTGCTTGCAGACCATGTTTTCAAAGACTTTGGAGCTGAAGAGACCTGACGCCTGGGATGGTTGGAATTTTGGTCTCACTGTGGGATGTGTACTTTCTCACTTTAGCCCTTGTTCAAAGAGTGAGCACATCTGAAGAGATTCTCTCCATGAGTAGACATCTAAGGAAGATGAAAAGGATTGAATAGATCAAAGTGAAAGAACAAAGATGGGGAGGACTCACGGAATCTACATTGTGCCTTCTGCTCTGCATGCGTAATAGAGGTGCCCCAGTGTAGACGTCCTGGCTTCTGGATGCTCAGCAATCAGCAGTCAGCGGTGAGGCAAGATGAGCCAATCACAGGTGAATGGCAGGACAGCCAGCAGCTGCATAGATCCAAGTGCGCATCTCTGTTTAGGTTACATGGTAGATGCCTCAGGAAAGGGGAGGGGGAACTTAGGAACCTCAGTGGCTGGAGAAGGCAAATCGGAAAATCTGGAAACCTGGATGGACAGGCCTGGGCAAACACTCAACAGATGTCCAGGAGAACACACAGCACTTCTGAATTATGTGGGATCCCAAGTGATAGGCTTCCCTTGGAAGGTGTAACGTGTTCCAAACTCCCAATATAGGATGACCTTGGGTACCACTGGAATACCAGCCTCAATTTTCACTCTACCACACTGAAGTCATCACAAGTCTGGAGATGGTGTGGTTGTCAAGTACACTATGATGCCTTCTGTGCTATGTCCAGTGCAGCAGTGGTCAACACAGGGACCTGGGAAAGGGTAATAGTGGACAGAGATGTGAGACCCTGCATTTGCTGAATGGCTTAAAAATGAAAACATTTTATTTCCCCGCTGCCATATATATTGTTTAGTTAGCTTCTAAAAAGAAAATTGTAAGCAGAGTTTGAACACTCTCTTTCCTTCTACACTTCCCTCCACTGTAGTCTTATTTTTCCCTGGAGGACACTCCTCCTAAGCCTTATTTAGTGCCTACAGTCTTTCACATGTGGCCCTATCTGGGTCAGTTCTTGTGGCAGAGAAAGGACCTGCAGGCCATTTGGACTCCAGTATCTCTGTGTACTGACTCCTAAACATGTAGGTGACTATGCCTGTTTAGCTGACTCTGAAGCATGGTGACTGTCCTGCCAGCCTTGCCTGACAACCTGATATCACTTCAGTTCAACTTCTTACTTGGTGTGTGTGTGTGTGTGTGTGTGTGTGTGTGTGTGTGTGTGTGTGTCTGATCATGCATGCACAAATGTCATAAGACAACTTGTTGGAGTCTCACTCTCTTTCCACCATACAATCCCAGGTGAGTAAATTCAGATTTGCTGGCAAGTGTCTTATTCGATGAGACATCTCAACAGTTTGCATACAGTCTTCTGACCACAGAACCACAGAACAGAAAGATCAGAGGAGCGACTACTGAGCCTGAAGACATTTTGTCAAGCTAAGTAGATTTGCTAAGTGGCCTGAGACACTGTGCCATTTCATCTTTATAAAAGCTCAACTCTCTGTGTGGAGGGCATATTTATGCAGGAAAAACTTGAAGTAGTAAATTTGATGCTATAAAGGATTTACTAATAAACTTACTTAGAAAATATTAAGTCACACAAAGTTGAAGTTCTCTAAGGAGCAATGCCTCTAATATGCCTAGAAGGCAATAAGACACTGACCATGCTTGTTAGAACCTGTTGGAAAGTTTCTGCTAACACTGGTCACCAAGATTGACTTCCAATTAGGCCCAAACCGATATCAAAGAACATGCCTGTAAGGTGCAGATCAAGGAAGAGGTGTGGAGACACAATCACCATTTAGTTCTCTGAGTTGTTATCAGGAAAAACATGATTGTACCAGATGGGCAAGATTAACCTGGGCAACAACTACTTGAAAAGAAGACTACTGCTGTACTCAAGAAATAATTCTAGCCAATTCTAGCTCCAGGGCTCTATGGACAATATATTTGATGTGTATGGTATATTCATCAGTAGGAACTTACCTTCTACCTCTGGGGGATTGGAGGTTGGGGTAGTCAAGGGCAACAGCAATAGGCTGGATGTAAGAGGGCTTCTCATGTGTGGTACTGGGTTTTTTTAAGGTAGTCTTTGGCTCTTTGAGGGAGCACCATCAGCCCAAATGAGAAATGTTCATAAGAACTATAGATGGAAACTGGTTGGTGGTAGCACACACATTTAATCCCAGCACTTGGGAGGCAGATCTCTGTGAGTTCAAAGCAAGCCTTGTCTGCAGAGCTTGTTTCAGGACAGCCAAGGCTACACAAAGAAACACTGACTCAAACAAAACAAAACAAAACGAACAACAAACAAAAATCTATATATGCATATTTGTATGATGAATTTATGGGCATTTTTTTAGGTAAATAATAAATTCCTTGCAGTTCTTTCAGATATCCATATCGTTATTTTACCCACCTCCCTCCTTCTCCTGTATTTATTTTCACTTCCTTTTGCTAAAGAGCTTCCGTCCCCTAGTTTCCTGTCAGATCACTTGTATCATCATCTTAGTCATCTTTACCCTCCTCCCACTTTCTTCTATTTTTACCTCCTTCTCCCTCCCTAAGGAGCCCTCATTTTCCCCTTCCCCTTATCATCTCACTTGCATCCTATTATTCTCCTGTCAATTGCTCCCCAATCCCCTTCTCATGGAAATGGTCCCATTTTACTTTCCTTGCTTCTATAATTACTATGGCAGAGGATTACTTTGTTCATGGTACCGGAAGGTATCATTCAAGCTTACAAAAGTGAAAACCAACCAATAGTCCTACTCAGTTATGATGTATATAAACCACATCAACAACCAGTATGACAAGAGAGCCCTAACAGTGCAGTAGTGGCACACATATTTTGAAAGTAACCAACTGTTCTTTACCTGGACTTAAGATCTACTCAACAAGCGTTGCATACTGGAAACCTAGCTAACTATTCAGTACTAGCGAAATAACAGTTACTGGAGGAGAATCTACAACTAATAATGTACTTAAGTCAGCATAATCCTCACCAACACTCTATAAACTTATCTGTCCTTATACCCACAGAGAAGTGTAGTCTTCACCTCTCCTCAATGAAACTTCTCTTTGCAGCAGACAGAGACCACTACATGAAACCACAACCAGTTAAAATACCAAGTTATGGAGGTTCAGTCCTAGTGGATACATCTACAGAACACTCCTGCACTTAAGGCTCGGGGATTGTTGATAAAGAGGAGGAGGAAATACTGTGTAAGAGCGGGAAGAGCAGGTATTGTTTGAGATTGTGTTTCCTAGCAACCTCAGATGCTAAACCTGTAAAGTCTCACCAACATGACCACCCAGATGTGAACTGACAAGGATGTCACCAATTAACATGCCAAATGGGATGGGGGGAAAGATTATAAGGCTTCACCCTATACAAATAATTATGGGATGTATGCCAGCCAGGGAGCCTTCCTAGAAAGGTTGTTAGGTTACACATTAGGAAAACAATGGGAAGGAATGTAGTAACTTTTGAATGAACATGATACTTGTTTGCCCAAGACCTCCCTGTCTGTTGAGGACACTCCTTTGTCCTGGGTACTTAAGAAGAACTTTCATTGAAGAAATTAGTCTAGGCTTCGCTAGACTGCAAAGGACAAACTAGATTGCAGTCACTTTCCCCCTTGAAATCTGCCTTATCTCTGTTCCAGGACTGAACTGCTGTTTTCCATAAAGAGGAAGGTAGTTTAAATTATGATCAGAGGGAGAAAATGGCTCTGGTATTTCTAAAAGGAAAAGGAAAAGAATCCTCTCTTTGGGAGGTGGTGCATGGACTACTAAGCCCTGCATGGTAAAGTTTTACTCTAGGCAGGAACGCTGTGTTAAGTGGCTTGTGGGAGTCACCAAGGAAAGAGCTACAGTGTTGCCAGGAACAAAGCAGCCCCTCTCACTGCTTGACTCTCCTCTGAGACCCTAGGCTTCCCAGCAGTTTTGTCAGCTAGGGAGGCCAGGGGCCCTGCCTTAGAAAGGCCATGAGATGGAAGGCCAGTTGTTCAGTGACAGAGAGCACCTTAGCTGTGCAACTTAGCCTGGAGATAGAAGGTATAGTGATTCTTAATGGCAGTTGTTTCTAGTGGGACTCCAAGTAGAAACTGGGACTCCAAGCTGCTTCCTCTAACTGTGATAGAGTAATCTTTCTGTTCTTGGTACTCCCTTACCCCATGCTTGTGGTCTGCCTTTGTTTTTGCCCACCAATCCTACATACTCTTGCCTTTGTTTCTACTTTTCAGTTATAAAGACATAGACAAACTAAGAGAGGTGGAGGACTTGATGCTACCGTGTTGTGAGTGCCCTTAGATGCTTTGTTTATATGGTTTCCTGTTAAATGACTTCTAGGTCACAGGTAATTATAAGCTTAGAAAATCCAAAGAGAACACACACATATGTGTATATATATGTATGTATGTATGTATGTATGTATGTATGTATATATATATATGTGTGTGTGTGTGTGTGTGTGTGTGTGTGTCTGTGTGTGTCTGTATGTGTGTGTATGTGTGTGTATATCTGTGTGATGTTTGACCCACAAAGAACCAGGACCTCCCTCCATCCCTCATAGAATCATAATAATAAACTGGAACTTGTTATCTTTCTAAGAGACATTTTACAAAGCTCTTCAGGTTGTTCATCCAGATCTGTAAGTTATGGATATTCAGATCACTAGGCTCAGTCTTTCAGAGGAACAAATGTGTTTGGGGTATAGATAATGTGGGGAAAAAATAGCTTATGCTATTTTAGCTTGCTGAAAGCTGGCTCTGGAGATGGGATTTGCCTTGCCCATCTCAAACTCAAACATGTTTCTCTCAAAGTTTTCTTCAAAATCCCTGTTACAGTCTGGCTGACCCCCTAACTCTGTGATAGCTAGAGAGAGAACAAGAAAAGAGACCAAGAAAAAGGAATTGGGGGCTCAGCAGTTAAGAGCACTGACTGCTCTTCCAGAGGTCCTGAGTTCAATTCCCAGCAACCACATGGTGGCTCACACCCATCTATAATGTGATCTGATGCATACTGTATACATAATAAATAAATCTCAAAAAAAGGAAGAAAAAGTAATTGTGCACTCAAGAACCACTAAGAGGAGAACTACTTACAACAGAGGCTATTGCTGCTTATCTCAAGGCATAAAAGGGTGTCCATAATAAAACCAACTAATGGGCTGCTTCTCATACGTAGAAAGGATAAAGAGAAACCTCTGCTGAAAATCCCTGAATAACTCCAGCACCATAGTTTAGCAGTTAGATCTAACAGCTAAATTCTGTTAGATCCTATAAACATAAATTTAATAATGAGTATGATAAATAACTCTACACACTATGTAAGTCATAAGGGGCTATCTTCTATTTTCTATAAGGTTTCCCTGAGGCTTACAAGGCCTAATAGTTTAACAGTGATTACACAGGTGCTATTAATTTATTGCATTATGGGCTTAATTTGGGTTCAAGTGTCTCATACTAAGGTGATGTTTCACAGTATCTTCTAAGCTGAACAACTGCCATCTTCAGAACTCTAGTTTTGCCTGATTAAAACAACAGCAGTTCTGCTTGTTAAAAGTTACCCTTCCTTCAGAATGCAGGATACAGGCACGGGCATAGGCCCTTTCATGACAATCCTCCAGTCACTTGTCCCAACTAATAGTGTGAGTCCTCAAGATTTTCTGGAGAAACTAATGCGCACAGGCTAGAGAAGCTCTGAGCAGGAGCATGGTCTCCTACGGCAATATTGGGAAACTGCTATATATACTGGCTAAAGGCCTCAATGATAATGCATACTGCCTAACACCCACCTTCTAGGGAAAGTTTCTTATAACACATGGCAAATTTATTTGTTACTGTTATGTGTCATGATATCTAAAAATGTTAAATTACCTAATCAAGGGAATTTATATGTAGAGTTTAAGATAGCAGAATATTTCGAGAACTTTGGACTCATGGGTAATATTAGCCATGACGCTTCCTGAGGGGCTAGCCATGATGGCTCCTCAGGACTGGACTCTGACACAAATAATTTTATTAGCTCTCCTATATATGGGAGTAATAGGTTTGTAAGAAATATTATCTGCATCCAAGTTACAGTTCGTCCTTGTAGATGATGTAAATATTTTCTTGTAAATGAATCATAGCCTTTTACAACTCTGTAAAGTCTACCAACTGCTGTGAAAGGGGGTGTTATGTGCCTTTCTGAATAAAGAGTGCTTTTATTATGCTAACAAATCAGGAGTGGACATGATTTGACAAAGCAGTCAGACACATGCAGGACCAAGAGAGTTCCTCGTATCCTTAGTGCAGCTATTGACATGGAAAGCTTGCGTGTCCTCTGCCATGGCTTTTCTCCTGCTCTTTGTAAGCCTATTGTTCTGGCCATACATTCCGAAATGTTTCAGCCAGTTTGTTTCCTCTCAAATAGAGGCTATAAGCTATAAAAGGTTTTGATCTTGAAGCCAACTTATCGAAGGGTAAAACAAGAGGACTCTGAATGTCCCAGCCCCTATGGCACACAATTTTAAATTGGAGCTTTATAAAAGTTTTTTTAACCACTCCAACAGGGGGCACAATTCAAGAGAAAACTGAAGTAGTTAAATTGATGCTATAAATGACTTACTAATAAACTTGCTCAGGAAATCGTTATACAAAGTTGAATTTAGCTAGTGAGCACTCTCTCCAATATGACTGGGAGCTAGGAAGTGCTAAGTAGTACACTGACCAGGCTTGGGAGAACCTGAAGCAAAGTTCCTGCTAGTGTTTGGTCAGCAAGAGTGACCTCCAATTAGTTTCCATTAACATAACAAAATAAAATAACCATGACATTCAGACAGCTATTAGTCCCGCCCTTATGTCAAAGGATATGCCTCAAGGGGCAGCTCAAGGGCCCAGTACAAGGTGGTGACTGTCATTAAGCCTTACTCTACGATCCAGTCCAGGTGCTCTCACTTGGCATGATTTTTCCAAGTGTAAAGGATGGCTCTGAGTAACAGCTACTCAAATGAGAACAATGCTGGCATACTTTAAAAATGAACTCTAGCAACATCTTTGTTGGATGAGCCTCCCATTTGTCTAAATGGCCAGACTTGGAGTCTCCTCTCTCTGTTTGAATTGAATATAAGTGTAATTTAGGGCCTGAACCTGAGAATGATTTCAGGAACTTCGTATATGGGATGCCTAAACCTAAAACCTATGTATGCTGGTGAAGTGTTCTGTTTGGGCCTGGTTCCCTTTTATGCAAGAGCTAGATCCAGTTCCGTGCTGTTTTTTTCCTTTACTATCCAATAATTTTTCCTTTATTAATCTTTAAATCCTTGGGGTGGCTTCTCACTGGGGAAGCATTAGTTCTATAACAATACAGTAGATGGATTTTACAGTTTACATTTACTGCTATTTACTGAGTGATGTGTGGTTCTAAGAACAATGGTAGCATGCCACATTGGCGATTCTTATCCTTATACTGAACCAGAGTGGGGAATTATATTTTCTGGCCTTCTCTGTGCTGCATTATAAATATCCTGGAAGACTTCAGGCTCCTGCACTGTGACTATAGCAGCCAATTTCTAGTATACTGAGATTGGGATACGTGAGGCATAGAGAGGGCTGTCATGTGGTTCCGGATATGTGGCTTACTGGGGACAGAGTCCTTCAGGACCCAAGGTGCTTGTGTCACTGTTACCAGGAATCTGCAACTCACCAAATTATCGACGAGATCCCTGGTCCCAAAGCAATAGGAACATCCTTCTTTCTGTGTGGTATTGTTCGACTTAGAGAAAGATTCCCAAGTTTGCGGCCTGGGAGACCTGGTGTTATATTTTAAAATATGGAGATGCTACACAACAGATCTGATATGAAGAGATTTATTTGGGGGAAGGGAAAGGGAGAGGAGTTAGGGCCATGAGGGGGGAGAGAAGAGAAGAGAAGAGAAGAGAAGAGAAGAGAGAGAGAGAGAGAGAGAGAGAGAGAGACAGAGAGACAGAGAGAGAGAGAGACAGAGACAGAGACAGAGAGACAGAGAGAGACAGAAAGACAGAAACAGAGAGAGAGAGAGAGAGAGAGAGAGAGAGAGAGAGAGAGAGAGAGACAGCAAACAAGGAACAGTGGAAGAGAGAAGTGGAAGGAAAGGGGGCCCCCAGACACAGGAAGTAAGAGAGAAACCTGGGAGAGAGAGATAGTGATGGGGGGAGCACACAGTGACAGGCTGGCCCTGTACATCTGGTGCACAGCTGAAGTATACCTGGTATACACCTGGCTACTGTAGGTGATGATGCAGAGGTTGCTAAGGAACCTAGAGGCTGGCTAGCTGGGGCTGTCTATGTGCTAACCCTTGGCACATGAGGTCCATCTCCATTTAGTCTTGTTTTCAGGGGTAGACAGGATGGTAAGATACAACTTCAGAATTTAGGTTTAATTTAACACTCTGCCCCCAGCCCTGTACTAGTTAGTGTGCACAATGCCACACTGAAAATGGTGCACTGAAATTTGACCTCAGTGAAGGACTGCATAGCTGTGCTTGACTGATCATTTTATATTTCTCATTTATAACCTCTTTTAAGCTTCAGTACAATTGTTTTTGTGGAGGGAAACACTGACTTGAGTTGAAAGATACAAAAGTCATAAAGTAATCTGATGGTGCTAGCATTTCATGTCAGCAAATAAGTAGATCTAACTAAGATCTGACAGAAAATGGAGTGGTTTTTGCTTGGTTAACAAAGTAAAATGGAAATCTGTCAGAGAGCAAGGGCAGGAATAACATTTGTTAAAAATATACCAGGTAAAATAAACAAATAAGCAGCAAACAAAAAGCCAAACAATAATAACAAACAATATACCAATGCTGATGTAAGACATGATAGAATTTAGGCCAACTTTTTTAGTCCAAACAGAGATGAACACCTCTGCAGGCACAGAGGATGCCTGACACCCAGCTAGACTTGGTACAGTATCAGTGTTCTCTGCTTCCAGTGATTCTGGTGTGTGTAGCCATGAGTCCTGATGAGAGATGCGGCAGGGATTTGCTACAGTCTGGAGATCCAGGCTGAGCTCAGTGAAGCATATGCTAATTCTCAGAAATGAGTTCAGCAAAACCAATGGTTTATGTCAGTCCAGGCCCTACCCTACTGGCTAAGTGCAACATAGAGTAATTCAACAATCTAAAATGTGAACTGTGACTTCCAGGAAATGAAATGAAACAGTTATATCTGTAATAAAAGATGGCATGCCTAAGCTTCTGGGATGTCACCAAAGCTCAGGTTTGAGTCATTTCTCAGGGTCAGAGTAGAATTGGAAGCTAAATACAAACATTTGCCAGGCAATGTAAAAGCCAAGTAGGTCAACAGGGAGTGTGAATACATGTGTGTAGCATGGATCTGTGTGGCACATGTATACAGTTGTGTGTGTGTGTGTGTGTGTGTGTGTTTTATGTTTTTGTGAATGTGTGCATATGCATGAGTCTTTTGTTTGTATTCAGGTCCTAGGAAGGTCCTGGAGCAGGCATGGCAGCCTCACCCACAGACTGATATAGAAATATGGTCTTTCCTTTTCCCATTTTCCTCCTTCCTGTTCATGCTTTGTGAAGGGCATGCCCAGAGGTAGCACTCTGAGGATCCCAAAAGCCAGGTAAACAGTTGGCCATTGCAAGTGATAGTTAATGAAATGTTCTTTGTCCTTGGTTGGAAATTCAGAAATAGAAAATTAAATCCCTTGCTACTGGTAGTGGAGATCCAGAGGAAATCATGCTGGGCTCTGGCGAGAGTACTTTTCCTGGCTTTTAGGTGACTGCTACCTTCCTCTAGTATACATGGTAGAAGGAGAGTCAGAAAGCTTTCCAAGGTCTCTTTGATGAGGGCACTGCCTTGACAAATAGTAGCATGGATAGAATGACTTGCATACAACAGAAACTTCTTTCCCATTATTCTATAGACTGAACAATCTAAGATCAAGGCACCAGCACATCAACACCTGGTAAGGGCTGCTCCTTGGTTCATGGGTGGCTGGGTGTATTCTCTGTTTGTTTTCACATGGTAAGACACAGGGGCTATCTAGGACCTTTGCCGTAAGAAACGTAGCCAGGATTCTTTCTAGTCACTGCTCAAAGGTCTCATGTACTTTAATATTACTATAATAGTTTCAATGTCATCTTTAGTGCTGGGAATTCAGCATATGAACAGGAAAAGTGGACCACAGTCTGTCATGGCATCAGGCTAAGCTGACAGCAGAGGTGCATAGAAAGTGGAGTGAGCTTTCTATTCCCCATCACAGAGCAGAGAGTGAGGCCAGCTCACCCTGACAGCTTCTTTCACTGTAACAATTGTCTGAGATTATCAGTTTATACAAAGCAAAGGTTTCTTTTGGCATATGGTTTCTGAGTCTGCAGCCCATGGTGTCTTGACTATGTTGCTCTTGTACCTGGGGAAGATAGTCCACTATGGTGGGGGCACGTGGCAGAGGAAACTGCTTGCCTCATGGCAACAGGAAGGTAAAAGAGTGAGGCTGGAAGGAAGTGGAGTCCTAATACATTTTAAGGAAACATCCTATGGCCTATTTTTCTTCCATAAGGTCCCATTTTCTAAAGTGCCTCCATAGGCTGGAAAACAGACTTTTAACACGTAGGCCTTTGGCAGGTAATCTAGATCCAGATTATAATGATGTATTTTACTGAATCTGAAATAAGTTTCCCCCACACAGGCTCTGAGGCAACCCTGGGTAGTACCTAAGACTGTCTTCAAGCTTCTGATATATGACTGAAAAGATTCACGATGACTTTTCAATTCAAAACCATAAATTATAAGCCTATACCATAAACGTTCTTACAGTGTTGGCAGGAGACTTTTAAGTGTCTGCTACCAATACGTACTGTGTATCATCTTCAGAAAGCAGCTGGAGGTGAGCCATTCATTCACTAATGTGTTTGGAGCCAAAAAGTCACATTTGAAAATCACACTTGCAAAGCCAGCGCTAGCATGCCAGCTGTGGTTAGCTGCACTGTTTGCATTAAGAAGATTTGAAACTGTACATCCAAGAAGCAGATGGGTAGCAGCATGGCCAGGTAACATGTTCTAGATAGGGAAGGGAAAAAATGGATGCAGGTAGAGAAATTGACTCTGTGGGGGAGTACTCCTCACACCTCCAGGTAGAGTACAGGGGTCACCTATTTATATCTAAATAGGGTCTGAAAAGTATATAGACCTTTGATGGTGATGTCACAGTGGAGAATCCCTCCAAGAAGTGGACACAGGTCACTACAGACAAGCACATTGAATGATAAAAGAAATACAAAAGGAAGGACATGGCTGCTCTTAGGTATGGTTGAGGAGAAGGTTTATTGTAGATATGAGGGAGAGGCATCTGGGAGAGAGTAGTGTGAACATGGCCATGTGAGGAGAGGATGGAAAGGAGAGAAGAGAGCTAGGAGACCAAGAGGACAGAAGAGTAAAGGGTAGAGAGAAGGTTTGGGCAATCTAAGTGGCTGGGTTAGGAAGGGCCACATGGAAAGGTAGCCCAGACCCTGGGCTGGAGACCTCAGGGGAATGCCAACCATACCCTGAAATATAGGGGCTGAGAGAACCTGGTATCCATATCTGCCTTGATATGTTAAATAGGCACCTCACTTAGCCATTTATACCTAACACATATATTTCTAAGAAAAGTAGAGATCCAACAGATTGATGAAATGCCTTCTTTTTTTTTGCCCTGAGGCAGAGACCTCAAAAACCCTAGAAGGAAAGACATGAGTAAATATCAAATCTGACAAAATAAGAGACTGAAAATTTATCATTCACCCTGGAGGTGATCGATTCCATCACCACTATGATCACTATCTACCATTGCCTTGTGGAAGACTGAGATGGGATCTGGCTGAGATTATAGGTGAGAGAAGCATGGGAGAAAGGGGAAATAGAAGGATCCAGAGGGTCATAGAAACCTGCAAGAAGAACATTATGATGGGCAGATCTGGGCCCAGAGGTCCTGATCAAACTATGGCAACAGCCAAGGACAATTCGTGCAGTAAACTTCGAACCCCTACTCAGATCTAGCCAATGAACAGGACATTCTCCACAATTGAGTGGAGAGTGGGGACTGACTTTCACACGAACTCTGGTGCCTCATATTTGGTCATGTCCCCTGGATAGGGAGGCCTGGTGGCACTCAGAGGAAGGATAGCAGGCTACCAAGAAGAGACTTGATACCCTATGAGCATATACAGGGGGTGTATGTCCCCCTCAGTCACAGTCATAGGAGAGGGGAGTAAGGGGAAAATGGGAGGGAGGAAGGAATGGGAAGATACAAGGGATTGGGATAACAATTGAGATGTAATATGAATAAATTAATAAAATATATCTTAAAAAAGAACAAGTTGGTTCTTTTCAAGCAGATGATGCCACAGTGTGACCATTAATTGGCAAAGGGAAATGGTGGGGAGGTAAAACTGATGTTAATGTCCAATGGCCTCAACAGAGGCTTCTTCCTTGCACATACAGGGCAAAGCTGAGGAATGTATAGCACTCTCTTTATGGGGCAGGAAGAAAGACTTATCCTTAGGAAACACAAAGGAGGGCTTCTGGTAGCAATGAGAAGATAGATAGTCGTGAAATTTTAGGAATGACCTCTGTGAACACATGTGAGTCCACATACATGTGTGTATATAAGTGTGCCCAAGTGCTTGTGGGTGGTTGAATATGCGTGTCTATGAACATGTGCAAGAGGACATATGTATATATGTAGGATTCATCCCAATTTCAACCTCTGACTTTTAGGGTGGTCATTCTTCCCCTGTATGCACCCCACATGGTCTTCTTTCACCCTCTAATTACTGTCTATAGTAAGGTCACTTGGGTGACAGGCAGCATACTAATGGGCAGTGCCAGTTCATGTTTGAAGATAGAATGCTGGGACTCCACATGGTGAGGAGGGGTGCTTTAAAGGAGAAGGAAGGAAGTTAAAACTACCAGAAGAGCTATGTAGGTGCAAGAGAGAGAGAGAGAGAGAGAGAGAGAGAGAGAGAGAGAGAGAGAGACAGACAGACAGACAGACAGACAGACAGACAGAGACAGAGAGAGACAGAGAGAAAAAGAGATAGACAGAGAGATAGAGTGGAAGAGACAGAGAAAGAAACAGAGAGAGAGAGACAGAGAGAGGCAGAGACATGGACAGACAGACAGAGACAGATAGAGACAGAGACAGACAAGCAGAGACACAGAAACCCAGAGACAGAGACACAGAGACAAAGACACAGAGAGACAGAGATGGACAGAATGAACAGAGAGACAGAGAGAGAAGAGGTGAAGGAAAAAGAAGGAAAAAGGAAGAAGAAGAAAAAGAAGAAGAAGGAGAAGAAGGAGAAGGAGAAGGAGGAGGAGAAGAAGAAAAGGGAAAATTGAGCCTTTCTAAGTCAGAACCTATAAGGGTGGGCAGATCCAGCTAAAAGTCTTGGCAGTTTATAGAGGTTGTGGTATGGGGTGAGAAAGAAAAGAATTATGAAAAGAAAAAGTACAGTATCTTGTTAAAGGAACAATTATTCTGTCTAATTCTTTTTTTTTCTACATTTTTTTGTTTTTGTTTTTTTCTTTTTTATTAATTTATTCTTGTCACATCTCAATGGTTAACCCATCCCTGGTCTCCTCCCATTCTTCCCTCCCTCCCATTTTCCCCTTACTCCCCTCCCCTATGACCGTTCCTGAGGAGGACCTCCTCCCCCTGTATATGCTCATAGGTGACTTAAGATAAGCCTGCCTTCTTAGGGTGGTCTTGCCTTTGTTAGAGGTGGTCCCTTAGTCATGTTATAAACCTATCCAACTGGAATAACTTTTAAGGGAGGAGACAGTGGTACACCTCCACCTAGAAGTAAATTCCATTCTTCACTATAAAACTTTTGGTTTGAAATGCCTAATGCTAGGATATTTGGCCAACAAGATTATCAGGAGAAACAATTTCACTAAGGAACAGTCCCACTCAATGGTTCAACAATTTTTAATAATTTTGCTGGGACATGAAGCAACTTTAAAAATCAACATAATTAATTTTATTGATGTATTTGAATGCATTTTAACATTTCATTGCTGATTAATTCCATCCAAGTACATACAATAACATTGTGAACATGGGGAAAAGAAATACACCACTTCCACCAACTGATGAAATACTGACAGTGTTGAGAAGGCTGTGATAGGAACGGATGAGATTCTACATTTTATGGGCTCAGAGCCACCAAGATCAGTCATCATTCCCAAACTCTCATGGATTTGAAGTACATGTTTCTTATTCTCTAATACTGTTTCCTCACCTGTAAGTGCACATGTAAAGTATGACCCCTGGTGTGACATTTATGAGGAGTAAATGGTTGATAATACTTGTGTCCTAGTTTGGTTTCAATTGTTGTAAGAAAGCATCATGACAAGGTAACTTACAGAAGGAAGGGTTTATTTGGGCTTACAGTTCCAAAGGGATGATAGTCCATCATGTCAGGAAAGAGTGGCAGCAAGCAGCAGGCATGGTGTCTGGAGTAGTAAGCATGAACAATCTTGAACTGCAATCAGGAAGCAGAGAAAATGGCCTGGAAATGGCATGGGGCTTTAACTCTCAAAGCCTGCCTCTAATGATGTGCTTCTTCCAACAAAGCCACACTTCCTAAACCTCCCCAAAATAGTAACATCAATGGCCAATCAACTGCCCAAAAATTTGACCCTGTGATAACTTTCTCATTCAAAACCACAACAAAACACTTGGCTTTTGGGATATTCTATATTAAATAATTCTGGTGTTGCTATCATTGCTGGTGTCTGACTTGACTGTCTATCATAAAATGATGATAAAATTTGTGATAATATTTGGAGACTTTTCTTCTTTCATGGCCCCAGAAGCTACAACACCAAGGTGGGTGGCTGACTGGAAATAGACCCATAGATGTTTACATCTGGAATGTCTAGGGTTAGAAGGAAGAAAAAAACACTATCATGACAATTGTGGTGTTGTTAACTTCTCATTAGACCCATATACAAGAAGAGGATGTTCAAGAACGAGTGGCTGATTTGGAACTTTGAGGTCAAAGCTGAGCGACTGAGGCAGAGACAAAGCCTCGGGTATGAGTATTTGCTGTCTGCCCCTACAGAACATTCAACAGGAGAATTTCCAGCCTGAGAGTAGACAGGATCTGTGGAACCATGTCAAGTCTGCCTGATTCCTCAGTTGAGGCAACACCAGACACTATCTTCCCTCTTTGAGCTTAGGCTGGGTATGATAGGGACATACTTGCTACCAGGATATGCTTTACCCTTCCTTCTCCACCTTGTGCTGTGTGCTATGAAATCCCACACAACATAAAGAATTTGTCCTTGAGGAAATCACAATTAAGCACTGCCCAAGCTTGGGATGTTGGAGCTGGATCCTCTGATTAGATTCTCCCAGCACCCTCACATGGGATGGATAGATCTGGTGCACTAGTCAGGGAGTCATTACAACTTGCCCGTGATTTTGTGTCTCAAAAGTGGGTTGTATGTAGACTGGGAACTCCATAAGGTCCAAGGGGACTTTTATTTTTTTACCATCAGGAATTTAGAAAATGAGTAAAATTGAGACACATGACAAGGCGAGTTCACTTTTCTTTTCAGAGCTTGAGGACACTGTGTAAAGCAAGTACGAATTAAGGCCACTCTGGAAACCTCAAGACATGGCAGAGAATTATGAATGTGGTTGATACCCATGTGATTGTCATCCAGACTAGATAGAATGAAACATATATGAAAACCTAGCAAGATTTGCAGGGAGGTCTTCCTTGACAGAAGCCTTGACTAAATTTTGCTGAAAAAAATATCAAAACCAAAGATGTTATTCACTAGGTGACATGAAGCCCACATAAACAGTGCTGGTGAATGAAGACAGAAGACTATTGACATGAAATTCTGAGATGTTGAGGGTTGGACTGGTGCTATGTATTCTAATGCTAAATACTGACTCCTAGATCTGGATGCTATCCAGAAGAACTCATACTCACGTACACCAAGTGATGTTGTGTAACTTTGCTCCCCAATTTAAAATTGGTTGGTTAATAAAAGTTGCTGACAGCCTATAGGTGGGCAGAAGAGAAGCAGCTGGAGCTTAGGTTCTCAGGCTTAGGGTCAGAGAGGGACCATGCATCTGGGGCAAGGGAGGAGAAACTAGAGAAGAAGGAAGTTGCCACCAGGTAGTTCAGACCATGGTCACGTGGTCATGAAGCAGTCCACAGGAACAATTATGGCAAATAACTTGGTGTGTATAGCTGGGAAATTGCAAAATAGTTTAGAGGGTATACCTGCCCAGTTATGGTCCCTTAAGCCATTACAACTAAAAGGTCTCTGTCTCAATTATTTGGGGTAGAAAAGCCCTCTAGAGTTTAATATAAATTCCACAACACTTAGACAGGCAGGTGCCACTTAAAACAACCAGAGCAGGACCACTGCCTACTCACATGACTGAGGCTTCTGATGTATCCACCCTAAGCTGAACTAACTGGCTGCAATAAGCCATCATTCATAGAACTGCTACAGGCACGGTTTGTTTGTTTGTTTTTAACCACAGTCCTTTCCATTTTGTTGTTGGTGACATTGCTTTTCTATTTTAAGCATTTTCTCACTAATTCAGTTACCGGATAAATTATGAAAATTAAATTATAAGTCCATTGAAATTAATTCTGATGATTAGTGCAATATGTGTGATCACATGTTTATGGTAAAATCCGTGCAAATAAACCCACTGTAGTGCCACTTTGTGAATTTTGCAGTTATATGCAGAACAATGCAGTAAAAAAAAAATGGCTGTTTCTGGTTCAAACATGCACTTTGTAGTTTTTCCTTATTGTTTTAGAGTTTAGCCATGCTACTCTCACCTCTTCTAGAAGGGAACCTGAAGAAGACTGTCAGCAGCTTACTCAAGAGCTGTCAGGAAGAAGAGCTTGTCACCAGAAGTGACAGCTCCTTGTGCTTTTCCCCTCAAGACTTTTTTTGAGGAGAGGTGTAGAGTGGAAGACAATGACATGGGCTGTCCCTTGGCAGGTCTAGTCTAAAATATGTGTTTGTGCCTTATACACACAAATGCGTAAACACGTGCACACATACTAGAAACCACTTCTTGCATTTCAAGAATATGTTATGTCTGTGATATGCCCTGCACTGTGTTAGACCCTAGTGACTGGGCTATGAAAAAAGTACACAGAGCTCCTATCTTTATAGGGTGTCCAGAGGGGGACATTTTAAAGTCATATAACCTACAAAATCACAGAGGCCACATGTCAACTGTGCTTCATGATCCTACAATCGTCTGGCCAGAGAGACAGAGTGCTTGTGAACGTGGGACATACTTCCAGCTTCTGATGTGGGATTGGCAAACTGTTATATCGTTGACTTGGCTGCACTCTCTATATTTCCAATAATCTTCTTTAATTATCTGATGCATGGCCTGTCTAGTAGCATTTCAATGAATGCTGAGAACTTTATGCTAAGACGTCATCATTGTTTAAGTTATACCAATATGCAGGAAAAGATTCTTGACACAAAGTATTAAGCTGGGTAAAATTATAGTCCACATGATCTAATTTAGTGAAAATATGCTTGCTCCCCTCACTCGGGGAGGGTGTTTCGAATTGAAACCAGGGACTCTTGTATGTTTCTAGCAGGTTAACATCTGCTCTCTTCCTTTCAATCAGAGGAAAAGTTATAGCACTTGTCAATTATTTTCAATTATAGAACTCTAGAGCAAAAGGCATGCTAACAGATTTCACAGGAATATAAATTACACTGTCATATTTATTTGTTTTTGTTGATTAACTTTGGGTTGCAAATGGTTTTTCCTTAACTCATCTTGAATGTACAAATCCAATTTACATTGTTCAATAGTCATTTATGTCAGGTAACTCACCCACTTAACATTTTAATCTGTTTAAATGTGTGTCTGTTCAGCATCTGTGACATTCCCGATTCTGAGTTTGTGCTGGTCATTATAGTTAGGTAAAAACCTGCCTTACCTTTTATTTTGAAATACTTGAAAGTCCACTGGGGAAGGCTTTAATCCCCTGTAATGAGGAATGAAATAAACACTACATGGAATGCAAATTCTTAGAAGAGCAAACAACAGGTGAACCAACCAGAAAATAGGCCCTGTGCAGCTTCCTAGAATGTGAAAGGCTGAGGGCAATGGGTAGTGAGTGGAGGCAGCTTGCTGGAGATGTGGGAAATAAATTTTCCTAGAATAAACCTTTGTGATAAGGCCTGGAGCTTTGGATAAAATGGAGCTGAGCAGAATGAAAGAAATATCTGGAAAAGATGACGCTGAAGGGGTTTAGTGCCCTTCATTTGGAGCCTGCATAAGGACTTTATATTTGTTCTGAGAGCAAAATGATGGTATTCATAGTAATTATAGTGCTATTGGAGATTAATGTAAACAAGCCACATTACTTATATTTATCAATAAAATGCTGCATTTCAATAATTAGATATTAATTTGTGCAAATACTTGTGCCAACTCCTGGCCTTAGTGACAGCAAGAAACATTTTATTGGGATGTACATGAATAAGGCTTAGCAATATAGGCTTCCAGGAGTGTGAAACAACATTCGCTTGGTCATAAGTTATACAAGAGCTGGGTGACTCCCATGTTTTTGTCTTTTCCTGAGTTGCCGCTACTGTCTTTTATTGCTATTTTAACCCATGTATGTAAAGGTGTAAGGACAAGATCATGGAGAATTTTTAGGTTTGGATTTGGGGGTTTGTAATAGTTGAAAGAGATCTTCATAGAGAGGACAGAGGAGGGTCAGCAGGTCGGCAGGTCTTGAGCTCAGCAGAGAGAAATCGCAAACAGCATCTAGCCATAGGATCTAGTCCTGACTAGGTGTCTTCCAGACTGTTCAATAACCGTATATAAGGGTCTTCTTTGTACCTTCATTCAAAGTAGTTTCTAGATTTGTTTCAGCCCGACACTGCATTCTTCTCTCTCTCCCTCTGCATCCACTTTCTTCCTGGAGCCCAGCACACCCCACATTCAACCAACTGGTATAGCTTCTCCTTTACCTTGAGATGACCTTGCCACTTGTTTCTTGTTGTTTTGTTTGTTTGTTTGTTTTTCTTTTTCTTTTCTGCTATAGCCTGTGAAATTGCCTGGGGAGGTAAAACTAGTAAGGCTTGGTTTTCCTGTAGAGTCAGTGGGAATCAGAGTCAACAGGATGTGTGCACATGTATACATGGGGAGATTGGACTTGCTGTCCTCCACAATTCTGAGCCCATTCCTAAAGATAAATCTGTATCTCCATGTACACATAACTATAATTAGAATGTACATACGTATGCATGTGTATACGTACATATATGTGTTTGAAGATCTAGTTGGAGAGCAAGAGAGGGGGAAAGAGAAGGAGTTTTAAGTAGGTGCCAATGTGGTTGTGGGTTTTGGAAAGCTCAGATTTTTCTGGAAGGTGACACTCAAGGAAGAGTTGGTCTCACAGATCTGAGTCCTAACTTGGTGTAGAAGGTGAATTCTTTTCTATTGGGAGGAGTGTAGTGTATTTGTAATGACATACTTCAACTGAGCAGGTAATTCCCATCATATTCTAGCAGAAATCTGCCTTATCCAATGTTAGTCATAGTTAAAAAGATCCTCACAGTGACATCTGGCTAGGGGTTTGACCAAATCATCAGGCATCATGGCCTTGCTAAGTTGGCACATCAAGTCAGCCATTAAAATATCCTAGAAAGAATTAGATGTCTAAGATATTAACACATTGAGATTGCTCAAGTTTGCCTTTTGAATTCCTTTTGTTGTTCTTGTGTGCACATGTGTGTATGGTGTATGCATGAGAATATGGGTATGCGTCTGCTATGCTGTTCATGTAGAGGTCACAGAACAACTTTTAGTTATTGATTCCTTGTAGTATGAGTTCTGGGGAAACCAACTTCTGTAATGACCATCCTGCCCCCCATCCCAACCTTACCTGCCTATTTTGTTTTCTGTTTTGTTGAAAATATTAGAGATTCTCTGTCACCTTTGTCTTAGTTAACTTCCTGTGGCCATAAAAAAAAACACAAACAAACAAACAAACAAACAAAAACCAAACAAAACCCCTCCCAAGTCTGGGAACTTTACAAAATTAAAGCAGGTTCTCAAGTTCAAAGTCATGTTGTTTGGATCTGGGAGGGATCTCATGCAGATGGTATCACAGTGGTGGAAATTGTGTATAAATGAGCAGGGAAGATGGGGAGATAGAAGAGGCTGTGCTGCTCAGTCCTCAGCAGTGTTCTGGTGTGCACTAGAAACAGAGCAGTGGTACTGTGGGTCAATGTTGAATCTGCAATGCTCCCACCACTTCTACTGAGTGCAGCAGCCAGACTCAACTGAGTATTGTCAAGGATGAGGGGCTTAAAGAGAAGATGCCAAGAGAAGAGAGGGACTAAAAAAAATCATTGACAGTTGAATAGTTTCCCTTCTATTGGTCCACAGTCTGGTGGTTGCAGGGTGGAGTCATAGTGAGCACTAGATGTCAAGACTTAAGTGGCTGGGATACGTACTGGAAGAGAAGTTGTCTCACTAAAGGGAAGTTGGGAAAGCGTTCTTGAAATTGAATCCTGCAAAAAACCAAGGCAACATTCTAAATGTGAGCTTGAGAGAAGTAAAAACAGGATAAGATGGCTCGGAAAGAGTGATAGACTCAGGGAGACTCCAACTCCAAAGTTGTCCATCCTGAGGCCTTCATCCCGCCACTCTAGGGAACCTTGGCCACTGTGTAAATTTACCCCTCCCTTCTTCCTTTCCTTTCCTCTTCCATCCCTCCCATTTTATGAGACAAGGTTTCAATATACAGTTCCGTGTGCTCTGTGACTCAACGCTAAAACCAGACATCTGTCTTGTGGCAGTCCTCATGCCTCTGCCTCCCAATTGTTGGGATTATAGGCATGCATCACTGTGCCTGGCTGTGTATCAACTTTTTTTTTTTTGAGGTGGTAGGCTTACTCAGTGTCTACTCTCACATAGTTAGTTCTCAACCCTAACCAACCTGGTAACCCTGCCCCTCATATACTTAAGTGTTGGCTTCCTTCCTGTGAGTGCCCCTCTCTCTGCCTCTGCAGCAAAAATCTAACAGACTCGGCATAAACAGGCCTGTGTAGGAGGAAAACTACTTAAGATTTAGCAATGGTTGCTAACTTGGTATGTCAGGTGTGGCTGTACTTACCTTGAAGTACCAAAGTTGGAACTCTGTTTGTTTTGGAAAAAAAGAATACAGCTGTAATTTGATGTTGTCTAATTTTAGGCTCCTTAATTAAGCTGAGTCTGCTGAGAGAAAGTGGGCCTTAAGTAAATCCTTTGAATCCCTCACAGAAAAACTACTGTAGTCACTGCTTCTGTATCTGCTCTGTGAATCGCTTATGATTCTGCCAGACCATGTGGATATCTTCATTTAGTGAGTCAGACTAAGGAACCAATACATTTCTGGGTCCACTAAGAAGTGACATTATTTTACTGCTTGACCTAAGGAGATTGCTCCATGCTTGTGATGTGAGAAGAAACAGACTTTTCAAGACACAAAGGAAAAGATGATTGGGCTCAATGAAAGTGCTACTTGCCCAGGGTTTCTCTGAGAAGGGGCAATGCAGATTCTTTAGAGTGCTGTCAAGTGTAGGAAGAGTGGATGTAGGCTTTTCCGTTATCTTTGTGTCTACTGGTGTACCGTCTACCTATCTACCTGTACATGTGTAGAGTTGGATCCATGACTTAAACATGTCTTAGCATAGGGGTCATTTTACTTCCCAGTGGTGCAAAAGCAGCACAAACTCAGCAAAAGCTGTACTTTGAGCTTTGAACTGCAGTCTTTCTCCAGGTTAGGACAATGTGGCGTGACATTATACGGAGACGCTGGGCAGCTGCAGTGAGACAGCTCACAGTCACTACTCCATCGTGCACTGTGGTGCTATATCATGAAGGTCAGTAGATTGGGTGTGCTGACTTCTGTCTGCATTATTTTAAGCTTTCTAGGATGTGCTTCTTGCAAGCTCATAACTGTTCAGAGAACATCTGTGTGTGATCTCTTGTGAACCCACCTACACACCTATACACAAACACCTACACACAAACACTGCTACACTGCTGGATAACTACAGAAGATAATGTTGGTGGTTGGGCAGATGCTTGAGTCTTGGACCCTTTGTAGTTTGTGAAATAATTATAGAAATACATTCCTGCTTGATGTGGCCATCAGTAAAAATGGGTTCGGTTACCAAATTATACTTGAAGCCATTATTTAGAGTAATGAAGAAATTAAATCCAAAATAGACACAGCAACAACACTGAGTATCTGCTTTGAGCACAAATGAAATGAGCATCTTAATAAGTCATCCTATAAATACATGCGTTTTAGAATTAGTAATTAAAGCAAATACTTTTAGAAATTGACCTCTCGAGATTTTGCATACTGTGGGCAATAGTCTTTTTTTTTTCATTTTACTTCTTTAAAAAGTACTTTAAGATTCATTTTTATATTTAATTATATGTGTGTTGTTATTCTGCTAAATGAACATAGAAATAAAATGCCTCCTGATGACATATTGTAGTACCCATAGATCATAGTTCAACCTTCTTTAGCAAAGCTTCTTCTTTCAGTAGATGGAAATTAACACAGAGACCAACAAGACAGCATGCAGAGAGTGAGAGTCTCTGGACTCAGCTCTAAATTGTACGTCTTTATAAAACCCCTACTAATTAAGGTTTAGGGATACATGCAGAAGAGGAGGGGGAGAGATTATAAGAGCCAGAGGTGACAGATGGCTCTAAGAAAACCATGTCATCTAGACACAACAGTGTTGACAAATATAAGAACTCATTAGAGACTGACAACATATCGACTATCTACAGAGTTTCAAATAAAAGAAGATCAAAGCATTCAGGAGGATAAGTGGACACAAAGGCCCACCCCCTAATGACTAAGATGTTTTTTATTGATGCCTGCTGGGAAAGGGTAATTCATTTTCTCCTAATGGAATGTGACTGTGTATATCAACCACACTCTGAGGTATGCCCCAGGCCCAGAAGTAGTTGGCCAGCACAAAATGGACTTAATGCTTTTTGTGCATTTTTCATTTTGTTTTGTTCATGTGCTTTTTGTCTTATTGTTTCTCTTTTTTAGTTTGTTGGTGTTTTTGTTCTGTTTTGTTTTGAGAGAGTAAGAACAAGAACAGGAAGTTGGTTAGTCAAGGAGGTGGGTGGATATGGAAGGAGTTGGGAGGGAAAAGTATATGATCAATATATGTTATATAAAACTATTAACTTGAAAAAACATCATAATAATTCACAGAATTGACAAACTTTACAGTGTTATATAAACTATTGGATTCAGTGCCTATGAACACAGGTCATCACTTAGCTTGAGTTTATAAAAATCTTATATTAGCTCAGCTATCAGCAATATATGCATTACTAATTATAATTGTTATGATTTCTGAAATTGTTAATATATACCATGTTCCACAATTAAAATAATTAATATTCTGTTATAAAATATATTTTTTATGTTTTGCAGGAAAGTTGGAATTTGTAAAGAAATATTTTGATATAGAATTAAACACAGTTGACTCAAATACACAATGTTAAGTGTAGTAAAACAAACATGAAACCTACTAATCTTTCACCACCAATTCTATCTTTTTATATTAATAAATTTTCAGTCCCCATGTTTTATATTGATACAAGGTCTTACTATGTCCAGGTTGGCCTCTAACTTGCTATGCAATGTAGGATGAGCTTGAAATATTTTAATCTCCCAAATGTGGATAAGGCCAACAAACCTCATTCTTCCATTTGTTGTGAGTGACCATCTATGACCTAAGCAACTGCCATCTCAGGGAACACCCCTCCAAAAAGAACATCCCTGCTTATTTTTGACAGTTTATATTCTTCCTCCCAAGTATACAACTTCTCCCTGCCTACTAGCAACACTGAATAACCTGGGGGAATGGCTAGACTGATTATCTATCTATCTATCTATCTATCTATCTATCTATCTATCTATCTATGTATCTAATCTTTCTATCTACCTATCGTTTGTCTGTCTGTCATCTATGTATCTATAATCTGTCTATGCATTTATTTTCTATCTCTAGCATCATTATCTATCTATATCATTTATCTATCATATATATATGCACTGCAGAGAGAGATAAGGAGGAAATTGCAGCAAGAAAGGGATATGCAAATAAGCATGCAAGCAGAAGAAATTTAGAGGCTGGGATTACCTATGCATCTATGAGGAAGCCCTTATCCATGTTGTGTAAAGACTTTCAAGATAGGGTGTTTGGGGTGAGAAGTGACCATACTCCTGTAAGTAACCCCTCTCTTCTGCTCTGTAAGGAACTCATTGGTTCCCCGGAGTGAACTTTAGTAGAATAGTGCCTCAACTCAGGATTGGAATCTTAAGATAAGAGGTAAATACTGCTTATACCTACCTTTGGGGAGTAATTTTAGTAACACTTGGCATAGTCAGCAGGACACAACAAAACTGAAGAACAATGGTGTCCCTAATAGGGAGAATTAGACAAGCAGAGGAAGTGAAGTTTTGTGAATGGGGGTATTTGCAGAGGAAATTTTTCTTTTTCCTTTCTTTTTTCTTTTTTTAAAAACTTTTTATTGGTGTGAGTTTTACATCACACACTTTGGCCCCATCCTTTCCTACCCTCCCTTTGCTCTTGCACCCTCCCTCAAAAATAAAACACACACACACACACACACACACACACACACACATACACATACATACAAGCAAGGCATAGAAAAACGTCTCATTGGAAGCTGTAGTATGTCACAATGTATTGCATAACATCCATCTGTGCACACATCTTCACTTGCAAATGTTCATTTCAATGAGTCATTGGTCTGGTTCGAGGACCCTGGATTCTGTGACTCCATCAATATTGGATCCTCAGCAGGATTCCTCCCAGTTATCCTGTTATTCTTCCCTTGTGTCATGGAGATCCTGAAGCTTTGGATCTGTAGGACTGGCCCCTTCACATGCTCCAGCAGTTCATAGATGAAACAGATGCTAGAGAGGGCCAACTCAAAGCTCTGGATGTGGCCTGGGTAGCAGCTGAGCTGGTCAGCATGCCAGCTCTCCCTTAGCCACACCACCAGGGTCTCCAGCACTGCTCTAGCTCAGCCTCCCAATGTTGCCATCAACAGGGGGCAGGGGGCAGGGGGCAGGGGGCAGGGGGCAGGGGGCAGGGGGCAGGGGGCAGGGGGCAGGGTCAGCTCTCCTGCTCTCATGCCCTTGGGGCCAGCTCACTCACACCCATGCTTCCAGAGCCAGCTCTGCTCTGTTGCCCAGTCAAGGTGTGGGACCCACTCCCAACTGCTGCAGCCTGCAAGGGGCTGGGCCAGCTCTCCATTCTCACATCCCGAGGGTTGGCTCATACATCCTTCACCATCAGGACCAGCTCCACTGTGTTGCCCAAAGGAGATACAGAGAAAAAAAATCCAATATGACAGAGGTTTTAATGATGGTCTGGGAAAGAGACTACAGTATTCATTACTGACATTTTTGGACTTGAGGGAAAGCTTTAAATAATCAATTAAAGAACCCCCCCCCCCACACACACACACATCTTGGCTTGTGAGGTTTTAGAATATAGGGGAAGATAGGAGCAGTTGGAGTGCAGTAGAAACTGGACAGTAGAACCCACACATCCACCCAGCTTATAGCCTGAGGCAGTACATGTGGAATCAGTCCCTGATGGGGTGTCTCATACAATCATTAGAAATACTAGGTCATCAGCATTGCAAAGCTCACAGATAACAGACATTGGAGGACAATAGAGGAGGGATAAAGTCTACTGAGAGAACAAGGTATTAGGGGCTCAGTGTATGGTGGCCAGCTCACAGAGCCTGATGGCAAAGTGTTCCCCAGAAACTTAAGGAAGAACTGGATCCATGTAGGACTCCAAGGCAGACATGGGGCTTTAACAGTTTTGCTGACCCCTTCGGTGGAGCAGGACCTGTATGAAGTAGGAGGGTTTGGAGGATCCAAGTGAATTAGAATAGCATGAGAAGAATGTCTGTACTGTGGAAGAACACACAGAGAGAAATGAAAGGCAAAGCAGAGGAAGAGATCTGTCTGGGTTACTCAAGAACAAATGTGACATGATTTGTATTGAGCCTGAGTCCCTAAGGAAGGAAGTTGACATCCCAGTTCTGTGCTAATGAACTTCTGAGAGGCTTGAAAGCTCAAGCAGAAAGAAGTCCAGTCCACAGAAGGCCTCCAAGATAAAACAACACACGTACAGAAGATTAAGACTGCCCAAGGGGTGGACAGTTACCCATCCAGACTAGGCAGGGTATATTTCTCTCCTGCAATATTATGCTAATTGTGGGGAAAGTTGCCTATCCAGTGGCTCCTGCAGAAGCCAGGTGTGGTGGATATAGAGGCTGCAGCTGAAGTTATAGCCGATGTGCTCACCCAAAGCCTCTATGACCTGGTGAACCAGTCTGAGCTGCAAGTGCAGTAGAGGAGAGCAGGCCATCATTTACCATTGTCCCTGAGCATGGCTATGCAGCATATGCCCATGCCTCCATGATCATAAGGGGTGTGGAAATGCAGAGAGGCTCCATGTAGGTGCTCCAGGGTATGGAGCAGAACGGGTCCCAGAGAAAACTGAGAGTCATGAAAAGCTAAGTCAGTACGTCTTGTCCATGCTACTGGACCCAGCATGAATCTGTGGAGGAAACAATTGATACCAGTGGATACAATCTTCTACTCTGTTAGACTTCGCTTCTGTTTGACTTCAGTATCTCCCCAGTTGTGACTTCTTCTGATCACCTAACCCTTGCTTGAAATAGATGACCACACTTAAGTATTTTACTGTGGTCATTTCCATAGTCCCACTATCCATGATAAGATGGTGCTTTGGGGGTTTTGCATCACTGTTCTGCCCATGCATTGCATAAGGATTTTACTACATATAGGCAGTGTAACCCTAACCCTTGAGTGTTGTTCAGATTTGGTGATTCATTTAAGATGCATGAACTGTGCCTGAAGAAGCAAGTATTGAGGAATTCACTCACAAAGGATACAATAATTAGTTGTTGCTATGGAATGAGTGCAACCTTAGGTAAGACAAAAAAATGGTACTTACCAAGATGATGGGGGGAAGTTTCCAATAGTGTGCACCTGCAAACGTTCAAGAGTATCCAAAAGGTGAAAACTGGTGGTTGCTGAAGCCTTGAGGTGATCTTGAAAAATAACTGATTTTGATGAAGCATCTTAATAAAAGCTTGATTTTGACTACCTGCTCCCTACTGTCTCCTTCTTCCAGGTCTCCCATCTCCACTTAAACCTTTAACCCCGAGTTTCTCCCCTTCTTACATGTCATCAGCACTCTAACAGCTTGTCTAAAGCATTTTCTCATATGGGAAGATTTTAGGTATCCATATAGCTTTTTCATGCCTAACCTTCTCTTTTGATAATTTTATTCATTGCAGGCCCTTGTTAATGTGACAGGAAAATGACTGCCATAGCTGGCTAATGCACAGTCTACCTCACGGAGCAGTGTTATAATCTGACAAGTGGCTGCTGCAGATACTTCAGGTCATGCGTCCATCTTTATTTTCTCTTTGTGGTAAAAGCTAATTTCAGACAGGTCTTCGGTTACATTCTTAGCAAGAAACCAACTGTAATTACTTTAAAAGCAACTATAAATGGGCTTGTTTATCCCATTTGTGTTAAGATGGCTAGAGTTCTGTGTGTGGATGTCCTCTGCTTACTGGACTCAAAGTATCTGTCACTTGCCAGCTAGATCAATAGAAAGACTTAAGCTGCAGCATATGCATTCTAAAAAAACCCACTACACTCCACAGTTGCTAAAGTCGCTTGGTTTTTTTTTTTTTTTTAAACAAGAGGTTTTAAAAGATAGTCACAGAGTACTGTGTAGTTTTTGAAATGTTTGGCTATAATCACTCAGGCTTTATGGGTTTTTGTGTTCACATTCAGTATGGTATAAAAAAAGAAAGACAGAATATTGTAAAGGAAGAGCAAACTATGAGTGTTTGTGTCTTATTCCATGTGCTGTTTCCTGGGTGATGATTTCAAAAATAGAACTACTAAAATTAGAGATGGCTGTGACTGACACACTCCTAAAATGGCACTTGAAAATGCCTAGGGATTGACATGGAGTCAGCAGACACTCTGAATATTTAGAGCCCAAGCTGGCCATCAGTTATCACTGTCCCCCAGGAACGAGTCCTGAATCACACACTATTCAGGGCAATGTTACTGCAAGCCAGGTGGAGAACCTGGCCTACAACTTCTATTTCCACAAATTCTACTCTGTGGAAGAAATAGAATCTAATTTGTATACAATATGATAATCCAGTTTTGTAAAGCAACACACACACACACACACACACACTTCACTTAACATATTTGTTCCTTTTATTTTATCTTAGAAAAAGTAGGGAAAGTAATCAGGACAATTTCTTTAAGACCATTTCACCCAGAAAAAAGAAAATCCTATTATTAAATTGTGCTACTGTCCTCTAAACTCATGTGTTGAAGGTTCAGTCTTCAGTCTGGCCCTAGAGCTCAGAAAGGGCCAGGATTTGACACTGACTCTGGTTTCCACACACCACAAACTTACATGTGTGTCCTCATCAAAGAGACAGGGCACACAGCAGTGTGGAAAGGAACTCCAACAAGGAGGTGAGTTCAAGCCCACGGCCTGAGGTCTTAGGACATACTGCTTTCTCTAAGTGGCCAAGACCTCAGTGGGCACCTCCCATCCTGCACCTGGCTTGCTTTACCTCCTCCACTTTTGTCACTTCCCTTCTACCTGGTCCTCCTGCCTCACCCATGGGAAGCCATTCTTGACTGTATTGCAGCTTGAGCCTTGTAGCTTCATTGTGCCTCTTCTCTGCAGTGAGTAGGCATGGGGTGTTCCTGATGATCACCTCACTTCTCTCCAGGGCTGCTGTCTCTTCATACTGACTGTGTAACATCTGTTTTTATTTGATTAATAAGTATGCAGTAGATAAAAGGCAGGGGGGAAACTTTTCTTTTTGTCTTAGTCAAAGGCACATTCCTAATACCAAGGAAATCCATTTGGCTATGTTACTATTAGGTTCATGTTTTAAGGGAAGACTTCTAAATGAAAAAAACAGATTGAAGTGAATAGATGCTTGTACACTGGCATGTTTTCAGAATCTGGGGTTATGGTTATATGTGCCAACATACAGCTGTCACTATAAACTTACAGTCGTATTTCCATGCTGTGGGATACATATGACCAGCTGCAATCTGATATGATCATTTATCTGTCTGTCTCTGTGTCACATCAGTCTGTCTAAATAATTTGTCTGTCTGTCACGAGGTTGATAGGCCACATCACTCATGTGTACAGAGGCCTGAAGTGCTGGGACCAGGTTATCATATAGCAAAACCTCTGACATTGTGAGCACAAGTTAACTTTTCTTCTTTAAGTAGATTTCTCTCGGGCATTTTTAACAGCAAAAGGTTAACTAACATAGTATGTGTAGATGAAAGAACACAGCAAACACAAGGATTGGTACTGTCCATGGCTTCCGGCATCTACTGGCGGTCTTCCCAGGTTCCATTCCTAGATAGTAAGTAACTATTGCAATACCTCAACATCATAAAAAAATTCAAGATAGAATTAATAAATTTTCAATTTGTGTCTGTAAATTCAAGAAGAAGTATATACCTGGGAAATGGTCTTCCTGCTTCCAAACAATGAGAGAGTAAAACCCTTTCGAAGTCAGTGGTACAGACTGAAGTGTTACATTTAAATTAAAGACTGTTAAGGATAGAAGTCATACGTCTTTCTCCTGAAGGGAATGTGGGAAGTGACAGGTCATCTGTTTTGTCATTAATCCTGATGTGTAACTGACAGTTCCTTGCAGCTTGGCAGGAAGCCTGTACTTGGCCATACAGCTGGTTGGAATGGTGTGGGCTCCAGTCACAAAGAAGGGGCTGTTTTTTTTAAAAGCCTCTTGTTTTCAGTGAGTCATGGGAGGGAAGTTCAGAGGTGGCACTGCAGCATCTGTGATTTGCTACACAGTATAGTTCTAAACCAGCTATGTTTGCCTCTTTTACTAAGTTATGTAGGACTATGCTCTAGATTTGATTACACAGTTCTCTAGACAGGATTGCTTGGGGAAACCCATACCATAAAATGAGATGTTGCTGTTTTTAATTTACACTCTTTCTTTACCCTTCCCTTACTCAAGTACTATTCCATTGATCATAAAACTACTGTTTCCTTATGTTTTGTGTATTCTATGGGTGGAGTGTGGGCCCTATGGATGTCAAAAGACGGTTTTATGAAGTCACTTCTCTCCTTGAACTTTTACTTGGGCTCAGGGCGTGGAAGTCAGATGGCTCTCCTTGTGGGGCAAGCCATCAGACTGGATCTGGTGTTGCTAGAGTTATTAGAGTTATTCATATTTAACTACCTAAATACTTAAAATTTCTTTTTACATTATAATAATTTTATGAAATTATTTTATTTTCTGGAAAATTAATGAAACTGGAGATCATAACATTAAGCAAACCAGACTCAGACTCAGAAAGACAAACATAACATATTTTTGTCATGTGAGACCTGGCACATATGACATGAAAGGAGAAGTGGCTGTGTTTGTGGGGAAAGAATTCAAAGAGGGGGATGAGGAACAAGAAAGGGCAATGAAACAGATAAAAACACAGAAAACACAAACTAAAGAAGGACGAATACTACAGTTTTCCCCACTTGCTGAATCTACATTGAAACAATGAGGAAGAACAGAAACATAGAAGAGGGGCGACGGGGGAGAAAAGAACAGCTGCGGCCATGGGTTCAGACAGAAGGAAGTGGCAGTGTGTGCAGAGGACAATGATTCATGTATGTGGAAATGTCAAAATAAAGCCCACCATTTTCTATGCTAAATGACAGAATTTAAAAGACAAAAAAAAAAATCTAAAAATAACCATTCAATTTCTTTGGTATTAAGGATGATTTTAGCTAAAGGCTTTCAAAAAGTGACCTTCATTCTTAAGGAACTTACCTGCTAGCTGTGGTTTGACAGTTTCAATTGGAAAAGGGCACTGGATTTCACTGATGGCTTTTTATGGATTTGGTAATTTGATTTCTGTTAGAAGCTGACTCCTCCATTTCTGCCTTTACTATTGATTGTAATATGAGCTAAATAATAACAGGCCTCCGCTCTCCCTATTGTTCGGCTTCCAGATTTGTTTTCAGAGCCTTGATATTTGCACTTGTATTTCTTAGGTAAAATGAGATTTATGTTCCTATTGTGCAGACTCTTTTTCAAACCAACAGTCCATAAAGGCCTTATGAGAACCAGGTTGACTTTACTTGAAAAATGAGCCTTTTAAAAAATGGGCTGACCAGTTTTTCTAGGCTGCTGTCTGTAAGCAGAGCAGAGTATCATTAATAGTGTCAGGGGTTGGCTTTATCCCATGGGGTGGGTCTCAGGTGGGACATTCCCTCAATCTCTGCTTTGTCTTTATCCCTGCACATCTTGTAGGAAGGGTTAATTGTGGGTTGAGGTTTTTGTGGGTAGATTGGCCCTCCACTAGGAGTCCTGTCTAGTTAGAGGGTGTCCTTTTCAGTCTCCATGACACCTGCTACTAGGAATCTCAGCTAGAGTCACTGCCGTATCCTCCCAGAAGTCCATTTTATCTTATGTCTCCAGTTTGTCACAGAGACACCTCTGCCCACAGCAACAAGCTAACTTTAAACAATAGTTTTAATAAAATCTTTAAGAGGTAATTCATTATATGTTTGAATTTATTGAATAAGCAAAAATTAACTTTATTCATAATTGAAGTTAACTTATCTTATAATTTACTCAAGATGAGCATCGGTGAAGGATAGTTTCTTTCAGAAAACATTATTGCAACATTTTCTGAGCCGTATTCTACTGTGCGTTAATTATAAAATAATACTTAATGTAGATGCATCAGTCATGGTGGGAAGGAAAGCTGATGGTTTCCTTGGAAGTTGCAAGTTGTTAGAAGAAAAAAAAAGCTTCAATGACATACTTGGGTGGGAGGGAGACCATTAGATAGAAAAGGGTAGAGTACATGAGAGAGGAAAACATGGTGGGACTTTAAAGGGAAAAAGAAGATTTCCTTTAAGATCTGCAGATGAATGTCATTAAGAACGAGAAGGCAAAAGAGAGAGAGAGGCTATGTTTGTATAGGGATGACTATTCAGAGAAATCCCCAGAACAAAAGAGAAAAGATCAGAGAAGAACTAAGTTCCATAAAGTTCATGATTTTAGAGTTTCAGCACCTACCACTTCTTAACACTTTGTCCAAGAGAGAACTGTAAGGGGCTTCGCCTCGTACCTACAGGCGATAGGATCTGATCTCTTGTTTCACTTTGATTAAATTTTCTGTTTGCTTATTTTTGAGGTTGTTTATTTCTTTTTTCTTTTTTTTCTTTCTTTTTTTTTTTTTTGAGGTTGTTTATTTCTTACATTTCTCCCTTATATTTCCTTCCTCCAATCCCATATGCCCCTCCTTACTCTCCTTCAAATTCATGGCCTCTTTTTTTCCCCATCATTCCTTATTTTGTGTGTATGTATATAGGTGTGTGTGTGTGTGTGTGTGTGTGTGTGTGTGTGTGTGTGTGTATCTGTGTGTGTATACATATATATTCCCAAATATAACTTGTTGAGTTCATATACTATTACTTGTTTGTATGTTTTCAGGACTCTGACTGTGATAAGCCAGCTTGCCTCCATCTTGAAATTGAGAGTCTTCTTATAATAAAGACAAGGGAGGTCCATTCCTTTTTATGATTAAATCTTTGCTTCTCAAAGATTGGGCTATGTCCCCCTTGTAACCACAACTACAAATGGTTCTGTACTGCTTGTTCTAGGAAACAACAATAGTGTCTTGGTTTCCAAAAGTTGTTATGACTATCTTGAAACCCTACCTATGTTTAAAAATGTTTTTATGACCACCTTGCTATGCTCTACCTCTGCAAGCCCACCTATTTGCTTGCCCAATCCCTCATTTGGGAAGCCCTCATCTCTGAGGTATAAAAACCTTATCTTACCCATGTCCAAGGCTGATTTCTTGAACTCAGACTTTTGGGGAGGCACCCTGAATACAAGAATAAAACAGGCTGCTTTAATTGCTTGGGTTAATTAATTTGGACATGATGATTTAAGTTGGTGGTCTTTCTTCTCAAATCTTTGAGATTAACAACTCGTTGGCATTAAACAACCAATTGGTGTGCTCTTCCCTGGTACAGCCATCTCTCCCACTCCCAGCTCTTTTGTTTCCCGTAATTCTTTATATAAGATTGATGCACCCTAATTTCTCCCCATGTGTGTTCATTGGTGTCTTTGTTGAGCTTCCCTTTTGGTAGTCCTGGTAGTTGAGACTTTACTGGTATAGCTTTGGTTGTGACCGGGAGAGCCAGTCTCACAAGAAAGTTCCTCATCCTCTGGCTCTTACAATTTTTTGGTGTCCTCTCAAGAAATGTCCCCTAGGCCTTAGGTATTGGAGTGTTTTGTACATGTACCCAATAGGATTGGGCTTCATAACTCTTCATTTTGATTGGTTGTAACTTTCTGTAGTAGTCTCTCTCTTTTGCAAAGAGTAGCTTCTTTGATAAGTGGTTTCTAGATAAGATTAAATTTATCTTTGGATATAAGACTACATTTATTTGTGGGTATAAGAAAGCATGTTAATAGATTATTATGTTGGATTATGGTGGTTTAATTAATTAGTGGATGTAGATTCTCCTCAATAGCCTTAATTTCACTAGAGGATCTGATACCTTTAAAAACATCTACATGCTTAAAGTTCTAACAAAAGGTTTTATGACATTATTATGGGAGTCAGTTTAAAGTAGATGTCTGCTCAGTGTAATATTTCCTTGCCATGGTGACTGAGAACTTCAAAAATAATGACAAAATGCTGAAATATGACTATCCAAGTACATAGTAATGGTATTATAACTATAGTTAATTTTAGCGTGTATATCCCTACATGCTAAATTTCAGAAATTTGATATTTGGCTTTGGATATGGAAATTTAATTTTTGACTACTGACCACTCAAAACAAGCCCCACATCAGGATTTAGTACTCTTCTGATAAGCTCCATGATTTGTAATTTTCAAGGGCCCAGTTGCTTGACTTATCTTTGGAGTCAAGAAAAAGCTTCCTGCCTAGACATGAACCTCCTTCCCTGAGGGCAGCTGCTGAAGAGTGCAGTCAGTTCTGGCTCCTTCCCTGAGGGCAGCTGCTGAGGAGTGAAGTCAGTTCTGGCTGTGTGGCCAGCTAGCATGGGATTAAGTAAGTCTCTGGACTTGTCTGAACTTGACTCTCTTCTTCTGTTTTCTGACGGAATTGAGTAAAAAAGAACATATAATATCATGTCATCTGATAGTCTGTTCTTTCCTGATGATTTCAAACAAACTCAACAAATAGCCTGTGCAGAATGCCCGTGCTCATGCCTTTCTCAATGGCAGAAATTAGAATGAGCTATTGAATAGTAAGAATTGTGTGTGTGTCTTGTTATCTTTTATAGTCTACTTTACATGTCAGCAGAGGGGTTCTATAAGTACTCTCTTGAAAAATAGACCGTAATTCATAATCAGGAAGTAAAACAAGTAGACATTAGCATTCATCTGAGTCACAAAGTTCATTGGCATGATCTAATATTGACTAAGATATGAAGAAATGAACATTTAAATAGGCATCTTTAGTTTATAAATTCATCTAATATTTATGTAAGATATGTATCAAAACTGAAAATGTTCCTTTGTGAGTCCTTAAGCAATTGACTTATAGAGAAAGCTGCTGAAATAATAAAAAAAGTTAATTAAACAAGGTAGGAACAAAAGCTTTGTAAGAATGAATGGCATGGAGCAGCATTAACATTAATCACAGTCAACAATACACTGGAGTGTTGACATAGAAACCCTGATTAGAGATTTACGGTAATTAGTTAACCTGAAAAGAAAGAGTGGGCACATTGTTTTACGTTTTAAAAAGAGGCAGATCTTAGAATAGCAGACATAACCAGATGTGCATATAAAACTGCTCCCTACCCCCCCCCCCAACAGACACAAAAGAACTTGCAAAGACTAGGGCTAACTCTTTGGATTCTATATAACACATATTTCAAATTTCATTCACTTCTATGGTTTACACTAGGCTCTAGCCGAATAAAATACTGTAAAATAATTGAAAAGCAAATTTTGCTTTGAGATTTCAATGCTGTTGGCTTGTTAGAAGCATGCTGATGATGGTGGCTCTTCACACCGGCATTCATAAATAATCACGTTCTTATGGCAGGATTGTGGGTTCCATGCATTTTTTTAACAATGGAAAATAGCATTTAGAGGTGGATTGTTTTGTCTTTTACCTTAGCATTTTAATAGGAAACTGGAATTAAGGCTTTCCTTATTTGATGACGTCATCTTCTATTTTAGTACCTCCTGTTGTTCCCAAAGCTGTTAAAAGTTTCTGAAAATAAAGATAATGACCATTCTTTTTAGAAGTCCCTGGCTGGAGCATTTTTTTTCTGAAAGCAATTTGAATGCTAATTTGTTTTACACAGAACAAAGGGCAGAGAGGTAAACAAACTCAAAGCACACCTTAATCAAAAGTCTCCAGTGATTTAGCAAATTTATCAGTCTGTTGAATAACCAGAGGCACTGCAAATCTTCAGATGAAGCATCTTTAGTAGGGTTTCCTCTTGGTTGCCTCAACCCTCCATATTCCGAAGCCATTGAGAACTACTGTTAAGACACACCTGTTGGAAAATGATGCTGAATCATGAGGCAAACCTCACCAACAGGTGCATGAAGATTTACTTGTGTCAGGGTGGCTTGGTCTCAGTACTGCTGCATTTCATTGTGGCTGTAGCGGTCTGTCAGTGTGGGATCTCTGGTAGCCTCCCTGGCTTCTCCCCAGATGCCAGAGATGTGCTCCAGACTCAACAATGAAGTTTGTCTCCAGCATTGTGCAATGAATCCTGGGACCCAAAACTATTGATTTGTACAGACACTTGAGAAGGGGATTGATCCAGTTTGGATCCATAAATAAAGTAAGTAGAGCTGTCACTGAACAGTCTCTGAATTGTGTGGGATATGTGACCATATCCAAGGCCACAAGGCTCCAATTATGGATACAGGGGAAATTGGGGTCCTTTCTTGGGGTTCTTAGTTTCAATAATAAATGAATTTAAGAATAGGCTAAAATGGAAAATCAAGGACAATTTTACTAGCATTTAAAAGATCAAGCAAGCTGTAGCAACAGGGTTCGTGTGAGAGTCAGATCTCACTCTCCATTCAACGGTGGAGAATATCATGTTCGTTGGCTAGGTCTTGGTAGGGGTTCAAAGTTTACTGCCTATATTTTCCTTGGCTGGTGCCTTAGTTTGAGGAAGACCCCAGGACCCAGATCTACCTGTCATAAAGTTCTTCTTGTAGGTTTCCAGGACCCTGTGGGTCCTACTATTTCCCCATTCTTCCATGCTACTCTCACCTAAAGTCTCAATAGGATGTCCTCTTCTCTGACCCACTTTCTTGGTAAGTAAAGTTTTTAATGGTACGTATCCGAAAAATGCAATTAGACCTTTATTTGTCACCATGCACAAAACTCAAGTCCAAGTGGATTAAAGACCTCAACTTAAAACCAGAGACATTAATTCAGTTAGAGGAAAAAGTGGGGAAGAGCCTGGGACACATAGGCACAGGAAACAACTTCCTGAACAGTACACCAACAGCCCAGGCCTTAACGTCAACAATTAATAAATGGGACCTCATGAGGCTGAGAAGCTTCTGTAAGGCAGGAGACACTGTCAGTAGAACAAAGTGACAGCCTACAGACTGGGAAAAGATCTCCACCAACCCTTCATCTGACAAAGGTTTAATATCCAAAATATATAAAGAACTCAAGAAATTAAACACCACAAAACCAAACAACCCAATTGCGAAATGGGGCTTGGAACTTAACAGAGAATTCTCAAAAGAGGAATATCAAATGGCCGAGAAACACTTAAAGAAATGCTCATCCTCGTTAGTCATCAGAGAAATGCAAATCAAAACGACACTGAGATTCCATCTTACACCCCTCAGAATGGCTAAGATCAAAAACTCAAATGACACCACATGTTGGCAAGGATGTGGGGAGAGAGGAACACTCCTTCATTGCTGGTGGGAATGCAAACTAGTACAACCACTTTGGAAAGCTATCTGGCACTTTCTCAGAAAAATGGGAATAGGGCTTCCTCAAGACCCAGCTATTCCACTCCTTGGAATATACCCAGAAGATGCACTACCACACAACAGGGACATATGCTCAACCATGTTCATAGGCTTTATACATAATAGCCAGAACATGGAAACAGCCTAAGTGTCCCTCAGTAGAAGAATGGACTAAGAAACTGTGGTACATTTACACTATGGAATACTACTCAGCTATTAAAAACAAGGAATTCTCAAAATTTGTGGACAAATGGATTGAGCTAGAAATGATCATAATGAGTGAGTTCACCCAGAAGCAAAAAGAGACAAACAGCATATACTCACTTATATCGAAGATATCTCTTATATTTGAAAAGGATGGGACTTTCACTGAATCTCTCAGACAGACTCATTAATATACCATGAGGACACTTAAGACTTAAGTCTGCTATTCTATGGTTACCCAGTCTGTTTGTGTTTCCTGCCTCTAAAAGAACAATAAAACAATCAACCTTGTTTGACTTGGATTTCCCATATAACTTAAGCTAATGCATTATTGCTAATCTTAAATTATGCATTCTTCCATGCCTGGCTCAAGAGCAACCATTTCTGGAAACAAAAATAGGATAAAGACATTATTATGAATGAAATTCTACCATAAAGGTTAGAAGAAACATATGGATATTTTTTAGTAAACAATGATGTTTATAATACTGTTTGTGATCAGGGTCACTGGGGTGAATTGGAGTGAGAAATTCCATCCCTTAACCCTAATGTAAAGTAAAAAAAAAAAGACTAGTATAAAATATTCATCATTGCTTTCCAGGTGATGCTTTCTGGACTAGATACTCAGAATTATACAACAGAGGGACAGGGAACAATAGAAGACAGAGAGACAAAAGGAGAAAATTTAAGAGTTGACTGGCTCCTGATTAAATGACACCAAGGGGAAGGTCTTTACTTTAATAATAATTATTTTTCCTTAGTGTGACACTAATATTTTATTGGTTACTCTGAGTTTATCATGAATGCATTTAAACTGATATATTTTGGTATTTGGTATAAGGAATCTCTAATAAGTTAAATCTATGGACTCTTACATTTCAGTCTCTGTTCTAGTTGGTAGCACTGTTTTGGTAGAATATTATATTATATAATAAATATAAATTATAAAATATATAATAAATCTTACACCTTTAAGAAATAAGACCTGGCTGACAACAGATGGCCACTAAGAGAAGGCCTTGAAGGTTAAAAACTGCTTCTAGGGTCCTTGTCAGGCTCTCCTTATGTCACAGATCAGTTCCATTCAACAAGTAGGTGCCTCATGTGCTTGCCACCATTGGCATAGGCCAGTCCCACTGTCATACCCCACTGTCCCACTGTCATACCCGACTGTCTTAGGTTTCTGTTGCTGAGATAATGACCAAAAGGCACTGGCAAAGCAAAGAGTTTATTTGCCTTAAACCATCTAATCACAGCCCATCATAAAAGGAAGTCAGGACAGGAAGTGAAGCAGAAGCCAGAGAGGAATGCTATTTACTGGCTTTTCCCTCCTGGCTTGGTCACCTTCTTGCTTATATAATGCCAACCAACATGCCCAGGCTTAGCATCATCTACAGTGGGCTGTGCCTTCCTAAAATCAAACATTAGTGGGGGAAATGTCCAAGAGACCTACCTATAGACCAATCTTATGGAAGTATTGTCTCAATTACGATTCCCACACCCTAAAATTGTTTAGGTTTGTGTGAAATGACAAAAAGATGCCAAAAAATCCATCATGTTGGAGTGCATCTCTTTTTTAAATTATTTTTTCTACTTTTACATATACATTTATATTATTACCCATATATACAATAAACTACATACAGCAAGAAGGATCATAATCAGGAGTTATATAAATACTACATTTATAGTGTTTTGCCTATGAATTTTGCCTATAAATTAGTATTTGGCAGCCTTGGAGAACACATCTTTCCAATATTGGTGAGTCTATAATTCTGAATGTAAATCAATATATGTCATATCTCATCTCTATCAACTTAAAACACCTATCTAGACGTAAAAATATCTTAACCCCTAAACAACTAAGCTTAACTTAAAGCTAAACTATCTGGTTTTCAACCCATCAGAGACTTGAGAAGGAATAAAATTAATTATCTGAGTAAATAGGAAGTGCAAGTTAACAGCTTCCAAAATGAGAAAATGACAGAGACAGTTTGCTGCCTAGATAGTCACCCATAACTTTCTTTAACGTTGGATCATAATCTTCAGCCTTCTGGTGTATTATATCTGGTAGACATATTTGTGAAGCAGGAAATATTGAGGACTTGCTTACCCTGTCTCAGCAGAGTTTGCCCGTCAACTCTGCCTGTGTCCAAGCTTGCCCACTTTTAGGCAGAATTCAGTCAGTGGTTGAAATGAGGACAGTTTACCCAATGGCTTGTTTGCCACATTTGAAGCCATCTCCATAAAGAGATTCTTTGATCCTCATCATCTTCTCTGAGTTAATCTGGGTATTGCCAGGAGTTAACCTGTCTTATTGGCAAAGGATCCTTAAAATCATAAAAACATCTTTAAATGCCATATTTTGGAGGTCTCTGAGGTTTTTGAACTATCTATCTATTGAACTATCTAACTATTTTACCTTATCAATCTATCTATAGAATCATATGTATCTGTTAAGCCTAGAATGTATATTATTGTGATGAAAATAGACTAGTAACTGACATGAACATGACTTGATGAACTAAAAATTAACTTGTATTCCTTAATTGTCCTAAACAGCCTGCAATAGCACCTTCAAAGTATTGGAAGTACACCTAGTACTAAAATTGAGTTGTATGGGTACACTACCTCATATTAGAGTAGAATATATTTAATGTGTGTGAAGAATAATCTTGAATTTGAATTCTATACAAATGTATCAAAATTGAACTTATTTTGCATCCATGTACAGCATTCTACACCAATGAATTAAAAATAACCTTGTTTTGAGTAACAGTTAAGGCCTTAAATTGAGGAGTAGGTTCAATAACCTACATTTTTTCCTGTCATCCCTATATATTTCTATATTCCCCGTTCTTTCTTTTCAACTCCTATCTCCATACCTAAGAAAGAAAGATAAAGGAAAAGAGAGAAATCCCTGAGTCCAACCTCATTTTCTCTCTGAATAAGACCAATAATAACTTATAACCAACTGTCAATGAAAATAGATGTCCATATCCCAAGAAAACAAACAAAACACTACCCAACCCCCATTAAAGGAAATGGGGAGTCATTCTCTTTTTAAGGCTTCTTTTGTCTGGTTTGGGACAAATAATACCTTTGTAGGGGCCCAAATACAATTGGGGAAAATGGTTAAGCAAACTAGACATAGCATTTGTGGTCTAGTTTCTAAATGTTAAGAAATTCCAGGCTTAATAGAAGTCCTGTGTGGGACCGTCTAAAATGTTGGACCAACTGGGATCAGAAGCTGTCTTTGAAGCTGTTCTGGTGTGATGAGGAAGAGCAACTGAAGCACTTGGTGCTGGAACATGAAGGAGGCAGCATGTCAGGAGTGAATCTCTTAAATGCATGAATTAGAATAATCCTTTCTCCCTTTCTCTCTTTGCCACAGCTATGAGAAAATAAATGAGTATACCTCCCAACATAAGTTGGCATTTGATGACTTTCAGCCCTTACTGTTTGCCTTGTACTTCTCTTGCTCTTGGGTACAAGGTATTTCTGGAGAGGGTAACTCCATAGGGCTGTTGGGTCCCTCTTTGATATTCTGGATAGACCTGTAGATCCGGTGTCCCAAGCACCACTTTGCTTGACTTCTCTCCATATCTTTTGATCCAAATTTCCCTACTCTCTTTCAGCCTCTGAAAATCTTTCCTTCCTGTCCAATCTCTCATGATAAGCAACTTTTGAGAAATATAGAGGCTTCCAATGTGAACTCCTTGTTTGTCTTCGAGGCAGCCCATCACTTGTCTTGGCAGTATTGGGCCCAGACTACTATTCTTGGGGAATCTCATATCTAACCCTGCCTGCTGCCGATTCTGGTAAGACATGCCTGGCTGCTTTTGTGTTCTGGTCATCCAGGTTCGAGAGATGAAATGGCTCTGAATGTTTGGTTAATGGGACCACTGATCTCTGCATAAGGAACTAAAGTCCAATTACCTTCCTGCTGGCAACAAAATGCTACTGAAATATGGATGGTTTGTAACGACACGACTTATGACTTATGGATGGTTTCTAAGGGTTGTATTGTAGCAAATGATAAAAGACATTCATTTTCCACTCAACTCTACAGTGATTCAAATAGACTTTAATAAAATCTATTTCAACTGCACTCCTTTGTGTACACAGCTAAGTTTATAGTTAAACTTGGAAGTCAGAAGTGCGGCATAAGGCCTTAAATTTATTGTTGTATGTCACCTTTAAACTGGCATAATTGAGAAAGGATAAAATGGCTGACTCCTGGGTTCTCCTGCCAACTATGCTCTCATAAACAATTTTTCAAAGCCAAACAAGAGCCTCCTGCTAGGATCAGAAGAGGCCTGCTCATCACAGAATAACGGCTTCTATAGCCCTGCCAGACCATGAAGTATTTAAAAAAAAAAGACAATCACCTACTACATTAGGGAATGGTGCTACTTGACAGGAATTAGGAAGTAAGGTCTTGTTGGAGTAGGTGTGGCCATGTTCAAGAAAGTTTGTCATGGGGGCGGGCTTCAGTGTTTCGAATACCCAAGTCAGTGTCTCCTTTTTCCTGATATCTGAAGATCTGGATGTAAAATTCTCAAGTTATTTATCCAACACCTTGTCTTTCTACATGCTGTCATGTTTCCCTGCCATGATGACAATGGGCTGAACCTCTGAGAAAAGCAATCAATAGTCTTATCCAACCATAATGCCTATGAATCACAGAAATGACCAGTATGGCAAAATATTCTAAAAGTTGGTTCAATAGTGACACTAATATCTTGGGGTTACCAATACCTATCTAGTTGACATACAGCCTGATCAATAGAAAGAAATTTATGCTTATTCCTGCATCCTGGCTGGTAAGGCCAGAGTAGAACCTACTATGGCCACTTTCCTAAGTCAGCATAATTAACAACTGCAATCCATACACTTATCCTTATAGACACAGATAAGTGTAGCTTCCATCAACCATCAAACAGCTTCATTATGCATCAGACAGAGATCATCACAGAAATCCAGAATTGGTCAAAATGCAGATACTAGCTGACGATAGGGTACCCATTTCCAATTAATACATTTACAACACAACCTATACACTTGAAGCTCAGTGAACATCGAAGAAGAAGGGGCAGATAGATTGTAAGAGCCAGAGGATCAGGGCATCTGCTGTGAGATAAGTCACTTCTAAAACAAAGATGGGACACAAACTTGGCTGGGACTAAGGATGAGTGGGTAGCTATCTGGGCAACTGGGAAAGAAAGGTGGATTAATGTGTTTGAAATGCATTGTATGAAATTCTCAAAGAATCAACAAAATATTGTATTATTATAAAATAATTTTATGTTATATGCACTTTACTTAAAATCTGTTAGCCATATTCCTCAAAACTAAAAGAACCAAATCCTGTCCATGTGCTGCAAAATACACAGATCTGAAGCACATTGTGCTAAGTGAAATGTATTAGATGTAGAAAAACAAGTGCAGCGTGTGCTCTGCCAGATGTGGAAGGTAAAACATCAATCCCAAAATAGAATAGTTATTCCTAAAGACTGGAAAAGGTACCATGGACAGGATGGAAGAGAGAGGTTAGATTTGACAGTACATGTTCTCTGCATATATGGACTACCACAACAAATGTCACTAATATGTACAATTCACATGCTAGAAGAAACAAGGACAGTGACACCACATGCACACTCAGCTTCCCATAGAGAGTGACTGAAGAGAACTGCAGAGGAGGCATGGAACCTGGAATTATCTGTTTATTTATATTTTATGATAGAGCCTGATCAAGTTGCCATGCTAGCCTTGGAATGTATCCCAGGCTGCCCTTGAGCTCATGTGTGAAAAAGAAGATACCTATAAACCTGCTTAATCTATTGCAGTGGAGCTACTTAATCTAAGCAGTGGAACTAACACCTAATACAAAATGCCACAGTTTTAAATAGGATCTATTTTAGTTCTTTGTAATTTCTTATGGAAAAATGAGTTTTCAGAAGCATTAGCAAACATGTTAATAAAGTACTTAAGGTTAAGAAGTGAGTCCTTGTCTACTCAGGACTTGGATAATTCTAACCAGTTTGTGACTCTGAGTCATCATCCTAGATCTAAGAACACAGAAGGCGTTGCCTAGTAGGCCTGAGGACTCCAGGTGAGAGAGGTACGGGAGAATGGGAAAATAGAAGGACCTAGAGGGTTCAGAGCCCCTACAAGAAGACCACAAGGGTGGCAGATCTGGACCGAGAGGGGCCTACATAAACTACTGTACCAACCAAGGACAATGCATGCAGTATACCTAGACCCCCTGTTCAGATCTAGCCAACGGACAGTGCATTCTCCACAGTGTGGAGAGCGGGGACTGCCTCTGACATGAACTCTGGTGCCCCCTATTTGACCACTTCCCCTTGGTGGGGAGGCCTGGTGGCACTTAGAGGAAGGGTAAGCAGGCTACCAGGATGAGACTTGATAGGCTGTGATCATATGGTAGGGGAGGAGGTCCCCTTCTGTCACAGGCCTAGGGGAGGGGAATAGAGTGAAAGAGGGAAGGAGGAGGGAGTAGCAAGATAGATACAAGTAAGGGGATAACAATCAGGATGTAATCTGAATAAATTATTTAAATTTTAAAAAGGAATTAAATGAGCAGATGTCAGAAAGCAACTTGAAGCACTGATGCATCCTTCATTGCTCATAGTAAATGATCCTTATAAATCATGTTGCCTAGACACATGGATCACTCAGTACTGTTAGGACAAATTTGTCTTCATACAAATAGTTGCCTTGTTTTATCAAAGAAATAATAGTAATACATGTCGTATATTACAAAATTGTCTGAAGATGTTTGATTCTTTCCTATGAAATAGTTTTGGGAAGGATTTATGCATGTGGATATTCTATATTTTGTGGTAGAGTGATATTTATATCCATAATTGGACAGAGTAGCTTAAGAAAATTAGACAGGGCATATTCAGTTCCAGAACTGGAAATAATTGCTATTTTCATGCTGTGTTATTTAGGAAGCTTCTTTATTTACTGTGTTTTCTGGGGGAGGCTGAGGCAAGCAGGCACTGAGTGACACCTAACAATTCCTTCAGGGGTCCTGTGTCATAGTAAAGGCTTTCAGGTAAACCTTTTAGGAGATTTTGAGGGAAAGACACTTAGCTAGGGTATTCCCCAAATATAAACTAGGTTTGGAGGCTTAGGCTTAATTTCCAGATATCTATTATCCAATCAAACATTTGGAAAAAGTTCAATCAGAAAATATCACCTTTAATTTTTATTTTATAAATAAGGAAAATTATTGAAACTCAGAGTTAACTGCTAGGTAAGCCTACTAGTTATTTTTTTCCCCTAGTAGCCCTTATAACACCTTCCAGGACTGCGACAGCTAGCTAGTAGGGAGAAAATTTCCTAGTCAGTATCAACTTTATTTCCCCATGTCCTGTGACCAAAATGTACAATGTTTAGGGTCTTACCATCAACTCTGATGATCAACCATGCACAAGGGAAATAGCAAGTATTGTTTGCAAGGTCTTCAACATTCTTATGACCTACATGACATTGGTGTAATAGAGGCACAAATGTCATGGAAGTAACCTCACCTCCTGATTGGACTTTAAATCTAGTTAAGAACCCACGGCTGTGGCGCTCGCACCTACTAATATTTTTCTAAATGAACACAGTATCAAACCGCCTCCTGAATTTATATCTGTATCTATAGTAGATTAGTACAGGCCTCAGAACTTAGCAGAGAACCTTCTGTGTGTAGTGGCCGATTAATGGAGATCCCCATACCTGGTCGAAGGACAGAGAATGGTGGCAGTGCAGCGCTTACCAATAAATGGGATATCTCTATTATACTCACCCTCCCCCAAACTTAGAGAACATTGCGGAAGTGGGTTGGCTGTAAGATCCAGAGAGTGTGGAGGGCAAGAATGCAACTGTGTCTTTGGCATATGACAGGACTCCTGTGCTCACACTCATAGCAGCTGTGGTTGTCTGAGCACACCCACACAAGAGCAAGCAAGTCAACACTCTAGCACAGGGCATGGAGGGGCTCACAAGTCCCCACCACTTTTCCTTTTCACTAGGGACTGTTGACAGTTGATGGTTGCTAGAGAGGAGTCAGCTGTTTTTCAGTGGATGGCCCCAGGCCCATACACACACACACGTGCATCATTAATTTAACTCCGTGAGTTATTAAAAAAAAAATAGGACATGCAGGTGGGACAGGGTAGGGGCAGGGGATGGATTTAGTAAGAATCTGTGGAGAAGATTTGTGGTGGCTATAATCAAAATACATTGTTGCTTGTGTGAACATTTTTGAAGAATTAATAGAATAAACTTAAAAGGTAATTGATCATCCACTTTTAAGAGTAGATTTATCTGTCCAACTTTCGCTTTTATTATTGAGGCTCTGTGCTAATGCTTCCCTGGCCAAAGGGAGAGCTTCGAAATGGTATTGTGTATAAGACAGGTCTACACTATGATAGACATGAACTTTTCTTCTAGTAGCTCCTTTGAGAATTCATTTCATTTTTTTTCAACATTAAAAAAAAAATAGTTCCATTTTCTTTACAGCCCTTCATACAGATTCATCTTAAGAGGAAAGTGATTTATAGGGAAAAGCTGAAGTAGGCAGTTTTACGATTGTATTATAGCTTGGATTTGTCAGTGGCGAGCAGAGTTGTACCAAGTTAAAGCAGAAAGAAAGGCTTGACTCTAGAATCACTGTGGCGTTAGGGAGAGAGTCCAGCAGGAGCTGAGATCAAATGCACAGAAACAAAATGCTGCAGAGGGTTGAGGGAAAGACTAGGCTGGGCTCAGGGAAAGACACTGAGAACATTAAAGCACAGCCCTCTAACTGGGCCACCTTGTGTGTCCTCACTGGTGCTTACACTTAGGAGGACAAGTGGGCCATGGTGTAGGTCTGAGCAGAGCATTATACTAAGTATACTAGTCCCCCACACCACAGGGACAGGGACAGGAGACAGAGCCAAGGCACATCCTTGGATGTCTGCGTTTCAAAGACAGCCTTCCAGATCCCTATGGAGATGGTTCTGAGTGAACTTTCACACCATCAAAGCTGTGCAGAGCAAGGCTGAGAATTACCGGTCTTTACTGCAGCTGGTCTGTGAGGCTGCTTGAGGCTCTGCCTGCCTGTCACCAGGTTTTCACTGGAACAAATGGATACATTTGCTGGGACAAATAAACCGTGGCTGCATTGACTTATCACACAGTCATTTTAAGGAAGATGTGGTCACCATAGCAACATGACCCTGTTAGAATCTCTGCTAGTATTTGGTGAGATCTCTAAGTGCAGAAGTTCAGATGTAATTATTCTATGTGTAAGGTTCTCAGGCTTTATCTGTGAATTCTACCACTGACTGGTCCAGATGTAAGCAAAGAAAATAGGCTCTCCCAAAATCTAGATGATGGTTACTCTGTGTACATGTAAGTGCATGCATACGTATGAGTCACAGCTAACGTGTCTTCTTTCTATACACAGCATCTCAGCAAATGTAATACTTTTATTTTCAATGAATGTTTTGCCTAATATCTGTGTTAGTGTCAGGAAACTTAATTTTAAAGAGAAGGTTGAAAAGAAATAAAACTTAGAAGACATGACTGTACCAACAGGATTCAGTCGTTGACTTCAACATCGTCCCTGGAGAGAGTATCTTTCTGATAGACAGCTTCCTGCTCGGTGAACAAACAGAAGACACATGGTTCCATACAGGGGTTTGAAAAAGCTCTTGAGAAGGCTGAGCTGAAGACACGTTGGTCTGGGATTGCACTCCCACTCATCACACTGGGAGAATGAGGCAGGCTAGTGTAGCACCAGTGCCTCTCACACGTTGTTCTGCTTTGCTTCCTAAAGGTAAAAAGATACTTAGTGTGACAGGCCGCCTAAGCTCCCGGGGCTAGTGCACCACAGCTGCAGGTCTGGATGTGCCTCTCTTTGCAGGGACTCAGCGGACCACAGGACCATAGGACTCTCAGCCCTTGTTACTACTTTTTTTGCTCTTACATATTGCATGTATGTCTCTTTATGCTCCCTGTTTTCTAGAGAACTCCTAAGCCCTTGTTTGTAGAATGTAGCTTAAATTTTACCAGTGTTATCGTATTCACTGTGAATGCTGTTGCAGCCTCCTTCCTTCCCTCTCTTCTTACCTAGAAACAAAACAGGGACATGTGGTAAGGTCTTACCTGCCTTCCATGTGCCTTGAACTGACACCAGTGGATCTGTCTCTGGTTGTGGCTGTGATGGCCATGTACTAATGGTACATTCGAGCTCATAAAAATGCAGGGCCTGTGTCTTTGATACTTAGGGGCTTACTAAAGTTTTGCAGAGAGATTAAAAACATATCTAAGACCCTGAGTTCCACATCTCTGACATATCTGGTTTAAGCATAGTACGTGTTATTAGCCCTAGCTGGCCTGGCTTTAAGATTTTTTTTTCATGTATTATCCTCATATATGTTCACTTTCCTAGTGATTAACAAATAAAGTAAGAAATTGGAAGCCATTACAGGTATACATTTTTTGTAAAAAATGCCATATTAACAGGAGTTACAGTCCAGGAGAAGCTTGCTTGTTTGTTTGTGCCTATATCAGTGATTACGTAGGACTCCTTTCTAACTGTACATTCTTAAAACAATTTGTCCAACTTTGCAGGAACTTTTAACACAAGATAAAATTCAGCTAAAAAAAATCACTGCCTTTGGCTTCAAAACTATAGAAATCAGAGTTACGGCTTAGTATTGATGAATATAAAGTATATCTGTTCAAATTTCAAAATTGACTAGCAGGGTGCTAATTAAATGAGATGTTTACAGAAGGTTTCTTCCTATCCATTACAAACATGACACTCTAAAATGTTCAAACACTAAGTGTGCCATCTGAGATAGCTCGCTATTACTATCACATAGACCATGTCCACACTGAGGTCCATCAGCCCCAAGCTCCCCAAACTACTAGAAGTTGGAAGGTGCTCCATCTTTAGATGAAAATAGCATGCCCATTCGTATCAAGGAGAGTCATATCCTCACATAGTACTAGGGAACCCTTCTCTTGCTGAGGTAGCTGAAGCTCTGAGTCTGAGCTGACTTTTCTGCTGATATCCAATATCAAGTAGGTTTTTCTTGGGTAAATTCTCAGGTCTGTTCAGTCCCTAGGGCTCAGAGATTGTAAAGATAACTCTTAGAACAAACACAGACCTGCAAAATGAATACAGGCATCAAGAGATCTCAGTGAGAAATGTGCTATTACTATTAAGCGAGGCTTAGCGATGCAGGGCTAAGACCCAGCTACTGAGGAGGGTGAGGAGGGAGGGTCACCAGTTCAAGGCTGGCTTGAGCTACTGCATCAGCTCAAGGCTAACCTGGGCAACTTCCTGAGATCTTATCTCGAAGTTTAAAAATTAACAAGAAAGAGGAAATATTGCTCAAAATGTTTCATATCACACGTAAAGTACTTATTCTTACTGCTGTTAAATTTGAAGCCACGTGTATGGAAAATCTGGCAAATTTTAACTGAATCATCGATTTGTTTTCATCAACCTTTAAAACTGAGATTAAATTTACCTATTTGGAGACTGTGCTGGCTAGTTTTCTGCCAACCCGATGGATGCTAAAGTTATCTGAGAGGAGAGAACCCCAAATGGGAAAACCCATCCATAAGATTGGGTTGTAGACAAGGCTAGAGATTATTTTCTTAACTAGTGATTGATGGGGAAGACCTTACCCCATTGTGGTGCCACCCTAGGTCTGGTAGTCCTGAGTTCTATAAGAAAGCAGGGTTAGCAAGCCATAGGGAGCAAGCTAGTAAGAAGAACCCCTCCATGGCCTCTGCACCAGCACCTGCCTTCAGGCTCCTGCCATGTTTGAGTTCCTGTCCTCTGTTCAATGATGAACAGGGATGTGGAAGAGTAAGCCAAACAAGCCCTTTCCTCCTAAATTGCTTTGGTCATGGTGTCTCATCACGGCAATAGTAACCTTAACTAGGACAGAGACAATTCTGTGGTGGCAAGAACAATACTTCTATGATCTGATCTGTTGTGTCTTCAAACTTGGATTTAATTTGGTAGCTCTGGCTGGGCCTTGACTTTTTTTTCCCTGTAATCAGCAGGTGCTGAGGTTTCTGGGAGTCCACTGGCACCCTATGTGCTCATCCTTCAGCTTTGCTCATATTTGAATTGCCCATTTACTTTTTTGCTTGTGTTCATGGTAGAGATGCTTGCCCATCAAAATCCAAACTCACTTAGTGCAGGTTGTGGAGCTGGAACATGTTTCCTAGCCTCCTCTGAAGTCTGCTCCTTGTAAAAAAAAAAAAGTTCTCAGTCTCCACTAAGGGAATGTGGTCAATTTTAAGCCTTGTCTACAAAAGCATTTACCCTTAGAAATGTCTCATTCTCCGTCCCGGTTTTTAGATGTGCAGAATCACCACAGATGGTCCCTGGGCTGAGAAGTGAAAAGGTTACAATCAACTTCAGCAGCTGAGTTTTCAGAGCTTATGAGCCATGATATCATAGCCCCAGAGATGGTGTCTGAGGCTGGACTCCTTAAACCTGGGACCACATTGCTTACAGAGAAGACAGTTACCTAACATAATACAATTCTTCTCAGTGCCTGTGTACTTGCCTAAATGGCAAGCTTGCTTTCATCTTTCGGATGCCACCTGTTCTTGTGGCTTCCTTTCCTCTACTCCCACTGAAGTGGGCAGAGGTGTCATAAACACAGACTCCTGGCTTCTGCTCAGGGATTTCAGTCAGAATCTCAGCGATGGTATTTAGGCAACTTTGAAGAGAGTGCCCCAGGCTCACACTCATACCCGGTTTAGGTTTGGACATCAGGAACTGGGCAAAGTGGGTTTTGCCATGGAAGGGAATAATGGGCTGAAGAAGATTGGTGCATTCATTAATTTTATGTTGCTATGAGAAAAATATTATGGCCAAAAGAAATTTACAGAAGGAAATGTTTATTTGAATTTATGATTCAAGGATAAGAATCCATCACTTCTGGGAGGCAGGACATCAGGCGTGGTGGCTGAAGCAGGAAGCTGAGACATCACATCCATCTGCAACTGAAAATGCATCAAGAAAGCTAGAAGTGGGGTGAGGTCATAAACTCTCAGATCCCACCCCCTGTAGAAGAATGTTAATTCCGAGCATGGTTGTTCTGGCAAGAGAAGAAATCCAAAGATCTTCTAGGTCTGTGTGATCTGGCCAGAATACAAACATGACTATAATCTAGAAGACAGAAGCAAACATCTGAGTTCAAGGCCAGCTTGGTACAGAACAAATATCAGGTAAGGAAAGCTTAGGTTCCGGCGTGGTGGTACAGGCCTTTAATCCAAAACAAAGGTAAAGTTAGTTTGTAGAAGAAAGCATCCATGTTTGAAAGTGATGTCTATTTGAGTGGAAGAAATGGTGACAAATCAGAGAAAAATTGACAGAGTAGGATACATCCAACTCTCATGAGAGGAGAGTGGAAAGAGAGGCTACTTAAGAGGCAGCTTTTCAATAGGATGTCCTCCCCTCTTACCCACTATTCTGGTAGGTACAGTTTTTCATGGGGACGTACACCTTGGACTAGTGTCTCGATATAAGTGAGTATATACCATTTAGCTCTTTTTGCTTCTGTGTGAACTCACTCATTATGACAATTTCTAGTTCAATCCATTTGTCCACAAATTTTGGAAATTCCTTGTTTTTAATAGCTGAGTAGTATTCCATAGTGTAAATGTACCACAGTTTCTTTATCCATTCTTCTATTGAGGGACACGTAGGTTGTTTCCAAGTTCTGGCTATTATGAATAAGGCAGCTATGAACATGGTTGAGCATATGTCCCTGTTGTGTGGTAGTACATCCTCTGGGTATATTCCAAGGAGTGGAATAGCTGGGTCTTGAGGAAGCCCTATTCCCATTTTTCTGAGAAAGCACCAGATAGCTTTCCAAAGTGGTTGTACTAGTTTGCATTCCCACCAGCAATGCAGGAGAAAGAGGAAATGGAAGGATCCAGTGGGTCCTGGAAAACTACAGGCGAGTCTGGGCCCTGGGGTCCTCTGCAAACTGTGGCGACAGCCAAGGAAAAAATAGGCAGTAAAAACCTTGAACCCCTACCCGGACTAGCCGATGGACATTCTCCACTGTTGAGTGGAGAAGGAGATCTAACTTTCACACAAACTCTGGTGCCCCATATTTGAACATGTCCCTTGGACGGAGATGCCTGGTGGCACTCAGAGGAAAGATAATAGGTCACCAAGGAGAGACTTGATACCATATGAGCATATTCAGGGGGAGGAGGTCCCCCTCAGACACAGACTTAGGGGAGGGGAGGGGAGTAGTAGGGGGGAAGTGGGAGGAAGGGAGGAATGGGAGGATACATGGGATGGGCTAACAACTGAGATGTAATATGTATAAATTAATAAAAATGTATTAAAAAAAAAAAGAGGCAGCTTTTAACAGGAGAGATGGATTACAGAGAGAGAACTCAGGTGAAGATGTAACAAGCCAGAAAAAGAAGAATCCAGAAGATTAGAGAAGTTTGACGAGTTATTTTGAAGCCAAGAAGAGCAATTCTGGGCCAAGAAAGAAGCCAGATTAAATAAATCAGCTGAGAGAAGAGTTTGAGCCAGAACAGCTGAGTTGAACCATCCAGCCCAGAGCTCAGAAAGAACAAGTAAGGGTGAGCTTATTAATCAGTAAGTCCCAGAGGCTGAAAACATTCTAGGCCTAGGTTAGATTAAATGGACGCCAGAAGCTTCCAGGACTAAACCTAGGTTAGCAGAAGGAGGCAGTTAGCCCCCAAGACAATAGCTGAGCCAGGGGAATAAAGGATACTTTTATAAGTCCCAGTGAGTTACTTCCCTCAGTAAGACCACCTGTACCTTCCCAAACTGCCCTGCTGGCTGAAGACCAAGCATTCAGATGTTTAAGCCTATGAGAGTCAATTCTCATTCAACCCATTGGCAATCAGCTTTTAAAATCTTCCATTTTCTTTTTAAATTTAATTTTTAAAAATGTATTTATTTTTACATGCTGGTCATGGCCCATCCCTCCTCTCCTCCCAGTCCCACCCTCCCTTCCACTCCAGCCTCCCTTAGTCTTCAACAAAGGGGAGCCCCCCCCCCCATCCAGTCACCCCAGCTCATCAAGTCAGGACTGAGATTCTCCCATTTTTAAAGGAGTTTTTTTTTTTTTTTTTTTTTTTAAAGTGAGAAATATTTCTCTCAGCCATGTATTTTCTCACAATTTCCCCTCTGGAGGGAAACAGTGGAGTTATTTTAAAGCTTCATTTGCAGTGGATGATCTGTACATCTCTGAATGCTGCCCTTGAGGCTCCCAGCGCCGCTGCTCATTATGTCTGGCGTAGTGGAGCCCAGGCTCGAAGTGTGCTGGGCAGAGATGGCCACACGTGATTTCATCCTTGCTGGGTCTATGCGTCTAAAAAGAACTTAACCTGGGCCCTTTCTTATAAGTTCCTGCAATAAAGAAGAAGGGAGTGTAAGTCTATGTATCAGAAGCGGGGAACCAGCATAGTTAAATGGCCATGGGCTCCCAGCAGAAAACAGGAAGCAACGCCCCCTGCAACTGTGACCAACTGGGTGTCTTCTCTGCTTTATTCCCTGGTGTGTCTTGTAGCAGCCACCAGTGGCACTCCTCAGTTGAAGCTCCTGAACGACTTCTGATATGGGGTTGTACTCTTCATGAGCTGCTGTTTGATCAAATAAGCTCTTTAAAATGACACTACATTTCAGTTTGCTTTTATAACTGTTACTAGCTATTTATGCAAGTGCAATGATTTTCTGCTCCACCATGGGCAGACATGGAGGGTTTTTAAAATTAATGTATTTATTTGCTTTACATCCCGATTATAGCCCCCTCCATCTTCTCACCTCCAAGTCCCACTCTCCATCTTTCTCCCACCCCTTCCCCTACTCCTCAGAAAAGAAGATTCCCCCACCCACCCACCCCACTACATCAAGTCACATCAGGACTGAGTGCATCCTCTTCTTGAGTGGCCTGAAGAGGCAGCCCTGCCAGGAAGAAGTGATTTAAAACTAGGCAATAGAAGCCATGTCAGAGACAGCCTCTGCTCCCCTTACCAGGGGACCGACATGAAGACTTGGTTGGCGCTTCAGCTTCCTCAAGCTCCTCTGGACTTGGTTTAGTTGGCTCTGTTGGTCTGAGTGTAGCTCTAGCTGAGACTCCTAGGAGTAGGGGTCATGGATACTGAAGAGGATGCCTCTAACTAAACAGGACTCCCAGAGGAGGGAGAGGAACACAGACCCATCAACAAGAACTTTGACCCAAAATTTGCCCTGCCTACAAGATGTGCAGTGATAAAAACAGAGCAGAGATTGAGGGAATGTCCAAACAATGCCTGACCCATCAGAGACCCACCCCATAGGAGAGACGCAACCCATGACACTATTAATGATATTTTGCTATGCTTGCATATGGGAGCCTAGCATAGATGTCCAAGAGACTCCATCCAGGAGTGGGTTGAAACGGATACTGAGACTCACAACTAAACATTGGTAAAATCCTAGAGAGACTTGTTGAAAAGTATGGGAAAGGATAGAAGGACTTCGAGGGGACAGGGGTTTATGTTTTATCACAGCCTGTCATAATCACTCAGAGGAAGGTAGGTGAGTGCTCAGCTTTCTGTAAAGGACTCCAGTGACATAGGAAATCAATCCAAGAATTGATATATAAGATGCTATCAAATGAAAAATCCTTAAGCAAGCAGCACAGAAGGGAGAGCCTATTTGGATGGGAAAAAAATATTTGTCCTTATATACTTATCAGGGAATTCATGTCTAGAAAGTATTTTTAAAATCTCAAAATTTAAACACAAAAGTCAAATAATTCAACCAATAATTGGGCAAGTGAATTGATCAGCTATTTCTCAAAATGTGAGACATACATGACCAATAGGTGTGTAGAGAACTGCTGGGTATGTTCATCTTCAGGAAAATGCACAATAGATTTACACTGAGGCTCTATCATGGCCTTTATAGCTTTCTTTATATCTGTCTTTACAAAAGGTGCTGGGGATGAGCCTACTGCTGGCAGGAGTGTGTACTACCAAAGCAACGATGGAGACCTTCATAGAGCTTCCTCAACAAAGAAAAAGTGAAACTCCAGTATGATCCAGTCACACTTGTCCTGAACATCAAAGATAACACTCTGCAGAGGCATCTGACCATTCATGTTATTATGGGACCATTTGCAAAGGCAAAATATGGAATCAGTCTAAGTACCAAGGAAGAGATGAATGAGGTAAGATGGTCAGTATCTATGCACAATGGACCCTTATCTATCAGTAAAGAAGGAAACGGTCATTTGAAGAGAAGTGGATGGAACTGAAAATTATCATATTAAGTGAAATGAGTCAGATCCCACATTTTCTATCATTTATGCAAGTTAGAACTTACACACACACACACACACACACACACACACACACACACACACACACACACACACACACACCCTGAACTTATAAGGAGGACTTGGAACTACTGGGGGAGGGGTGGGATGCTAATGAAAGGGAGAGAGAAAAGGGTTGGGTGATGATGAGTAAATAGGTCAGAGTACATAATCTACCCAAATAAAAATGTATTTATGAAGGTCATCACTTTTTTTTCCAGTGAATATACACTAATACAATATGTTAATACTGAAAAAAAAAAAGAAATAAAAATGAAAAGATAAGTGCTTGTCAATTTGGTGGTCCTCTTTTCACTAAGCCATCCTTGGTTAACACCTGCTTTCCTCTGCTGCTTGTTTCTCTTTCTCTTTATTTCTATTCCACTGAGTTGCATCTGTTATTATAAGAACATATGGCTTACCTGACAGGAGAGTCTAGGAATATTCACACACCATTTATTGGATCACGCACGTTGATATGTAAACTTTTGACATCAATGAAAACATTCCTTTCTATGTGGTTAAAAAAAAACTATGTGAACATCTGAAAAGCTGGTTTCACTGCCCAAAAGAGCCATGACCATACGGAGGACCTCTGCATGCAGGTTCATGGCTATAAGATAGGATAGGCAAAGTCTTATCTGGAGCATTGTAAATTCTTGTATTAAAGAACAAAATCTATGCAGTGTCAATTCAAGGATGTAGAGGGGTCATTGCAATAAACCTGATGCCAGATGTATGGCTTGTGTCCCCAGGGAAAGACACATACGGAAACACCATGGCTCTTTTTTTCTTTTCTTTTCTTTTCTTGCCAAGGAATGGTCTTGTGAGCAGAATCTGCTGGGTTTGCAGGCTTCACTATGGCATCTTGCTCTGCTCCTTTTGTATGCTATGAATCCTTCAAAAACCAGAGATGCTGAACGGCGTCTTTCCCTAAGAGCACCTGTGCTTCAGTAGCTGGCTGGGTTTCCCTCACTAAAAGCCTCTTTTGGTCTCTAAGTGAGTGGTGTGTCCTTGAGTCCCTGCCTGTGTTTAGACCACACACACATTTTGCTCATACTGACTACCCATTCTGACATCCTCAGTGTCTGGAGACTTGGAATTCTTCTATCCTGCATAAAGAAAAGCACGGAATCGTGATTTAACTGGCTGTAGGTGCTAAAAAATCCCTTTTAAGTGTCTCATGGAATTAACCATTAATTTCCCTTATCCATTTCTCTATAACCAGCCACAGCAGCTCTGAAGCTCATCCCTTCTCATTCCAGCATCCTTAAAATAGATTACTACACATGTCCCAACGTCCTTCGCTTTCAGAATGCCTGACGCTTTCTGGGGTACAGGTCTTGGGCGTGTCTTTCTGAACTGGATATGTATGTAAATTTGCTTCATGCATGGGATGAAGAGGGAGTGATGCTATTCTGAGAAGATTATCTTCACAAAAGACTTGGCTATAGAGAATTTTAGTGGATAACTTTTAGAAAAGATAAGAGAACAGGACACTGGGGCAGAGTCCCATTTCTCCTTGGTTCTTTGTGAAGTTTCTCCTTTTAAGCAGCACATTCAGGCTGTGGCATGGCCTGGAGTCACTGCAGTGTTGCTTCTGAGCAAGAGAAAGTGCTCTTTCCACTTCACAAACCACTGAGCAAGAGAACAGCCTAAATGCTCCACTGTTGTTGTTTGTGGGCTTTTGTTGTTGTTTGTATTTTTTTGGAGTAGGTGTTCTGATGTGGATTCCAGCAATGCACAGGTGACCTCAGTCTGACATTGTGACACATTTTAAAAATACTTTTTGGAAAGTGAACCCTCTCAAAAGTAATTTTAAACAAGTTAAATGTCTACAATATGCAAAGAATTTCCTCTACGGCATATCCCACACTACAAAGTCTATGGAGAGGCTGACTAGAGGGTTAAAGTCCCACTTGCTAAGTATGGTCAAGACCCAGGCATTTCCAGGACAACCTGGTGACAGAGCCAGGCCCTTCATCATTAAGTGCTTTAAGGAGTGAATGGCTGTGTGTGTCCAGTCACTCCTCAGGGAATTCCAGCTGTTATGATCACAAAGAGTAGGACCACAACTCTCTAAGAAGAATGAGTTAATGAATATGGCATGTCCTTCATTGTTGAAGCACAAGATCAGTCCCAGAGTTCACAGCAGAAACACTGACGTAGGCCCTCAGGGATTGTGTTGCATGGAAGTGGCCTGTGCTGACCATGTCTCACTTTCTCTACTAGCACCCACTCCCCCTGCCTCCACTCTTCCTGTGCAATGTTCATCCATGAAGGGCAAGACTAATGCATGAAGTCTTCATTTCGAACCTGAATTTGTTCTGCTTAAAAAATATATGTTTCACTCGTGTGGACCAAAGTGTGATGGAGAAGCTTGTCATATCCACTAAGCCACTGCCTCATGGCAGTTACTTCCTGTTTGATTTTGTTTTTTGTGATGATATTGTATCCTTTTTTTTGTTTTTGTTTTTTTCTGTTTTATTGTTTTTGTTTTGGGAGGCAGCACGTAGAATAAGCCAGTCTCAAATGGGATTGTCTTAAATTGTCCCACTAATAATGACAGGGATTGCTGTTGTGTGCCAGGTCCGCTAGCTGTGTCCTCTTTGGGCAGCAATGTCTGTGTCAAGGGCACCAATGTTTGACCTTCAGGTAGTCAGTCTCAGCTCATAGCCACTTATTTTACCATAGTAGGACCTGGTCCTTTTCCCCCATTCTAAAACTACTTTTTGGTGGTTATAATTACAACACTTCTCTTTCTTTTCCTCCCCACAAGCCCTCCCATATAGTCTTCCTTGCTGTCTTTCAAGTTCATGATCTTTTTTTTTATTAGTTGTTTTTGCATGCCTGTGTGTGTGTGTGTGTGTGTGTGTGTGTGTGTGTGTGTGTATTCCTAAATATAACCTGCTTGTATAATGCTACTTGTATGTACATTTCTGGGCTGGACCATTTGCTTTTTGATAACCAGTTAGTGCGCTCTTCCCAGGGGGAAGGCTAGTTTGCCCACTCACAGCATTCTTTGTTTGCCTGTTGTTCATTGTATAGGGTTGAGGCTTTACCCCGCCCACTTTGGAATGTCTCTTGGTGCTACCCTTGCTCAGCTCAGGTTTAGATAGTCATGCTGGTGGGACTCTTGGGTGTAGCTTGGGACTGGAAACCCAGCTAACTGCTCAGTGCAAGTGAAGTGGTGCATATCGGAGGACGGCATACAGCTTTTCTACATCAGAGTAATCGTGAACAACAACCTATAAACATTTGTCCTTAGACTCACAGATAAGTGTAGCCTTTCTCTTCATCAAAGAAAGGTCTCTTTGCAACAGGAAACCGCAACTAATAAAAATGTTGAGTTGTGGAGCCCAGTCCCAATGGTACATCTGCAAAACACCCCACCTAATCAAGGAAGATTGTGGAAGAGGGGGCGGAAAGATTGTTAAGAGACAGAGGATTAGACGGTTTGATGAAAGGCAGTGTCTCCTAGCAATGCCAGGTCATTTCTGGTTGAATCCACTCCTATGCTGGTGCTGAGACCTGGAGGCAGGCACAGCTGCCTTGTCTTGAGGGGATTGAAGTTTCCTGCTTGTCATGCTTGGCTTGAGGGTCTCTGTGCATTAGCTTTAGCAGGAGCAGAGAGAAGCTTGCTTGAGAAAACTAACTGTTAACTTTGCTGAGCAGCCTGACCTACTCTCCAGGTGTAGAATTTGCTCAAGCATTTGGCTCCCAAGCTCTGCATGCCTGAGAGCTGCAGTCAGGCATCCTCAACACTTGCAGTGCCCTCCCAGTTGTCGCCCAAACCACAAGGAGGTACACTTCAGTCTTTCTGACAACATGTGCATTTATTTGTATCAGAAGTACAAACATAGGAATCCAAATACAAATACAGAGGGCGACCCAGCCACGAGGCTCAGGTGGCTTCTGGCTGGGCTTGGCCCTGAGGGCTCGGCGGGTCGCGACGTGCAAGGCAGGGCGCGGTGCCGCCGGGGTCGCCAAGGCACGTTGGGCACAAGGGCGCCCTCTCTTCACTAGGACACCACGAGTTGCAGGATACAGGGAATCACCATTTTATGTAGGGGAGGAGGGCCCTCGAGGACAGCAGAGCATCCAAGGCTCTTGGAAGCCACTGGTGTGGGGCCAGCCTCTGACCTGGCTCTCTGGATGGCCTGCACTTGGACAGACCCTCCTCCCAGCCAATCCATTCTACACTCTTTGCTTGCTCAGAACTGATGTCAAAATGCTGTGGGAATCTGGAATCAGCCTACCTTAGGCTCCGCAGGTGGGAAGGACTTCAGGCAGATAGAGTCGACCCCACACTTTTCTGCCTGGGGCACGGCTGAGGACCATGAAAGTTTTACTCCACAGAACCGCCCTGTACACTCCGTGACTGACTCCTACGCTTTGAAGGCTCAAGCCAAACTGGATCCTACCTAGGTTTATCTGTGAACAATTATGCGGCTTCCTAAATAAGCACTGCAATGCCAGTGTACCATTTAAATATCAAGAAGTACTATCAGCACATCAGATTAGCCCGGCACAGTACACAAAAGAGCAAAGCATCCAAGCAACTTGGTGGTGCTTAGATGTTCTCCACACTAGCATCTGGCCAGGCATCTCGATTTGTTTGTTTGTTTTAAAGGGATGTGATCCCATATTTTGGGGGAAATACAATGATTGTCTCTTACTCTCTCTGCCCCTCTCTCTCTTTCCCTTTCTCCCCCATTTCTGTCTGCCTTAACCAGAGGCTTACTAAGCTAACATGCTACCACTAGGAAGCTGTGCTCCTAAGTGTTTCAGCTAAATTTGGGGTGATGGGTAGAGTAACACACACATTAATAAGTTGTTCAGTTTTACCGCTGTACATACAAACACAAAAACACACATCACTGCATGTAAACACAACATACCCCATCACTTCAAACAAGATACAGGTCAGTCCCTGAAAATTGTCACTCTTCTAGAACCTTTCATGGAAAACACAAATAGACAAAGATCTACTGACTCCAGGAGCTACTTATAAGGAAAACGTGTATCTGTACACAAACACGTCAGTATGTAAACGTGGCTCACTAGCACAATTGGCCATTGTGCCTTGTAGGATATTTCCAACTTTACTCTAAGCTGAAAAAGAAATCAATAGTAAACACGTCACTACTACATATTTAGATTAACTATAGTCAAAGTAAATGTCACAAGGACTGCAATGACTCCTAGACCCAAATGACATGGCTAGAAACAGAGTGATGCTTTCTTTGAGCAACAAAACTTACAGCTTCCAATGATGCAGCCACATTCCAAAAAAAAAAAAAATTAGCCAAGTAAAGTGTTCTTTAGAGGAAAATGACTAAACGTGTTTAATAGGGTAAAAATGAAAAGAAAAAAAGTAACCAGGAAATAAACACTGGGTGGCATGCACTCCTCTCATGTTGGGAAATCCTTGATGCAGGGCAGATAGACTTCCAAGGAATGAAAAAAAAAATTGGACTCTGTTCTAAAGTTAAAATTAAAAATTTTTAAAGCCTGTCATCATTTTTCTAAGTATATGCCCCAAATCTGTCATAGAAGAGACACCAAGCTTCTGCAGTGCATCAACAGCTTGCACTAGAACATGGACAAAAGCCATGATGGAGGTCATGACACACTCTTCCTTTATATCTGATGGATAAGCTGAAAGTGCAGCCATCAAGGTCATTTGCATTTTCTGCTTTTAATTATAGAGAAAGTTATGTAAGAAGACATTGTTTGTTTCTTTTCTTTCTTCTTATGATTTTTAATTTTCCAGATGACCCTGAAAGTGCAAGGACACAATAATGCGGCCAGTTAACTGATGACTGCTAAGGTTTGATAAAAGTCCTTCCTATTACAAACCTGAACAATTCTTGATAAAAATTTGTTTCGGTAAATACTGATGACTTCAAAGCCCGCCTCACCTGCCCTGACAATCCCAACCCCACAGTGGGAAGTCTTTTAAAGTGTGTCTGGTGAATCCTTGTAGACAATTCCTGTGAACCAGGACACAGCTTGATGTTTAAGAAAATGATGTAGCGAAGGCTGGACTCCCATGACAATTGACCAGGACGTTTATGACTGCCTATCCAGCCAGCTGTCCTGGGAGATTGCTGAGAGGTACAGGCACAGCCCTACTAGGACTCGCTTGACTCTGCAAGGCTGCACACTCATACACTGAGCGCTCGGCCTGTTTGAGGAGAAAATTAGAAGGTGGACCCATGTCACCTTTGCTTCAACCATGCCTGACCTTTTGAGTTTCCACATTGATTCTCACAATGTTCATAGAGCTACAGATTAGGGCCAAAGGTCTTTTTTCCTTAAAATGATTTTGGGGTTCACTATATAAAAGCTTGTATATTCAAAGTGATCAATGATCAATGGTAAATGGGAAGTTTCTTTTGTGAATGGAAGCTGGTGACAATATCATAATTTAGAGACGTATTGTGGGGACCATGATAGCCATGTTGTAAGCACCTGCTCTAAGAAATGCATATTTAAGAAAATGAACACTGGCTTTGTTAGACACTTGGTGAGATGGTACTTCACTAGGAAGGGCAACCAGCAGATGACTGGGCCTAACTCTGTTATAGGAAATGTAAACATTATAGTCACTCCTCCAAATTTGCAAGGGGATGGTTCCAGGACCCCGCAGAATAACAGAATGTACAAATACATAAGTTCTTTGAATAAAGTGGTGCAATATATGTGTAGATACTATGCACGCTTGACCCAATGCACACCCTTCCCTATACATTCAGTCACCACAAGATGGCTTACATTGCTTAAGGCAATGTAAATTCTATGTCAGCCTCGGTTACTCTGTTATATATAGGGAAACAATGACACAGAGAAATGCCTGCCCATGCTAAGTACAGAGACAAAAGTGTTTGGTATTCTTGATGGTGTTTTAAATCACAGATGCAGAATACATGGACACAGAAGGCAGACTGTACTTGTTGGCAAAAATACGAAGAATCATCTTTAAGTATTTGGAAAAGGACAAATCAGGGACCAGCTCAGTTTGGGAGGTTTTGCTGTTGAAAGTCAATTTTTTTTTCTTGCAGATAGAGAGGCCTTCCTTCCCCACAGTATCTATTATTGACTCATCCTGTGCAGCTTGTTCGCTGGGCTGGGACAAGGCTGTATTAGGTTTACAGACGTGAAAAACGAAGTGCTTAAAGTAGGTACTTAACTGAACAGACTAGGCAAAGCAGTTTGCATTTGTTTCAATTACTTGAAAACAACACACAAACTTCCCTTATTTGGGGAGTAGTGTGGAGTGTGTGTGTGTGTGTGTGTGTGTGTGTGTGTGTGTGTGTGTGTGTAATTATTTACTAGTTCACACAATCACATAATCTAACAAAACCTGGTTAACTCAAAGCGTGAGGAACTTTTTAATGACCAATAAGAGTTCAACTCAGAGTTTAGGACTGATTTATGTAAGCTGGTTTAAGACTGGGATTTTTTTTTTCCAGAAATAGTAACAAAAGTGAAAAAAAATATTAGGACGAAGCATCATTCAACTAAAAGACACTTGGAAGCAAATGACTGGAAACATTTCTTTTAACTGTAATGGAATTAAATGAAGCTTTTTATCATGGGATTGCTCTCATAATCTGAAGAAATTTTAAAAGGGGCAGTAAAAACATCCCAACTTCAAGGCTCCAAAACTATGATGTACTTAAAGACAAAACAAACTCTTAATCTGGGAATGATGATTGTGTTAGCTATTACTTTATCATCTGGAGACACAGGTCTTTTTTCTCTCCCTCTGTTATGGTATAATCCATGTTTCCAGTGGAAGGTAACACAATGACGGGTCAGAGATGGGCTTGTCCATCCTGAGCACCTCATTAGCATTCAGTTCTTAGGCCATGCTTACAATTAGAGCAGAGATGCCTGGTACTGCATAATCTTAGACCCAGGGTTTACCACAGCCCACTTGTAGCCATATGTAGGTAGCTCAAGGAAAATGCAAAGAATATTTGCTGTGTTTTAGCACTTTGTTTCTTTCTTTCCTACTTTCAAACACCTTTCCACATAATTGTGTTCTAAAGCTCCAAACCAACAATCTATAAGCATGAATGGAGTTCAACATTTCAATTTATACTTATTTATATACTATGTATATCTTTAGTCATTTTGCTATCTTTATTGTGGAAACTTGCATGGTTTTGAACTGTAAAAGAAATAAGAAAACCACTAAAAAACAGTTGACAAGACACCAATTCAAGATGCTTGGTGCCTCAAGGGGCACTGAAGTGATTGTACAACATCTGTGAACCAGTTGCAATTCCTCAAGTTTCAAATAAAACTTTCGATTTGGTATCTGAGATAAAAATGACCAAGGAGGCAGAGGTGTTGTCTGTTTTGTTTCCAAGCCCTTTGGCTAGAGTGCATCACTGCTTCCTAGCCGTGTCGAGACAAATTGATGTGAAGTGGTCCCTTCCTTTCCAGATGTGGCATTGTGTAGTGCTACAGCACAAGTCTAGACATCTCTCACTGCAGCCGCCTATTACCAAGTTAAACAGTCTGAAGGGCGCTGTTCCACGGACATGTGCCTGCAGGTTCCCACAGGGAACATGAAAATGGCTCGTGATTAAGGACACATTTCCATATTTGAAGAATCTGTAAAAGTCTGCAATTAACTCTTCTGATGCAAGAGAATGAAGATGCCTGGTTGTCAAATAAAGAAAAGAAACCCTATTTTCATTGCTGAATGAAAAAAAAAAACCAGTAAAATTTAGTGTGAAATATGGGCAACTGCATGAAATGGAACATTGCAGGAAATAAACAATTGGGGGTCTTTATGTTTTATTTTAAGGCATATTTTTGGCACATTGTGGGCAGTGTTAGCTGGGCTTAGAGTAAATGTATTAACACTGTCCTCTACCTGGCATCTGGGACACCCCTAGAGAGACTGTACGGGTGTTGAAGAGGCATTTTGCTTTAATTCTACTACTGTGTAAAACATCTTTTTAGTTTTTCCCCATCATTAAAGATGTTGTTTAAAGGAGAGACAGTCACAGTTTTCAGGATGCTCCACAGTGGCCGGAAATCTGGCATCTTTGTTCAAACAAGAGTCCCCTCAATCTGCAGTACTTCTAAGAATGAGGAACACAGTAGCACCTTTGAAATGCAGGTTGTTCAGACCACTACCCAAGCCCTCCCCAGCTCTTCACACAAAGGAAATGGAGCAGAATGGGCAGATTAGAGGAGGCCTGCACTTGTGTGCCTCACACATGTCCCTCTTAATTAAGAGAGGGGGCTGGAGTCTAAGGAGGGGTGCATTTCTCCTCCTCCTGGTGCATCAGACTCTCCCTCAAAGTTCACCTTGTAAAGAGCCTAGCTATGCCCCTGAGCAATGGGTAGGCATCTCTTCTGTTTCTTGCACTAGAGTGGTTTATCCTGGCAAGTTCAGACTGACATAGACGATTGAATTGCACTGAGAAACAGGCATCGGCAAGCTCCGGGCACACATGTTGGTTCTTTCTGTGTTTTGATCAGCCTGGCTGAAGTTGGGCAGGAGATACAGACTAGCTACTGGCATATGTGGTTTCACGTCAAAAGCTAAACACTGAGAAGTTTTGAGAGAAGAGGCAACCGCGGAGTTGTTCTAAGGTAGCAGGGAGGAACGTCCTATAACAGATGCAGGCTTTAATCCTTGAGAGAAAAAAAAATATTACTAGAAAATTTAGTTCCCCACCCCCCCCAAACTTTTGAAATGTAACAGGTTAAAATTCTTTATCTGATTAGAAATTCTGAACTTAGAGTGTTTATAATTGTATGTGTAGTTTTCTCTTTGTTTTCAGGGCTGCAGGCATCTCCAGAGTGGGCCTGCCATAGGTGGGAGCTTCAGAGATACTATATGCACTATTTGTAAAACTCCACAACAGAGTAGACATTTCATTTAAGCCACTATATTCAGCTTATTCCTTTTAGGTATTTATTATTTTAATTTGTAAGTTGAATTTTCTAACTAGAAGCCAACTGGCTTGACCTTTACCTAGTAACTATCAAACTAGCAGTTTGATAGTTGAAACTTGGGAAGAAAAGACTATGTCACACACATAGACAGCCATTATTACCCTTACAGCAGAGTTGTGACTATTTTCACACTCACTTCAAGTGTGACAGTATGAGAGAGAATTAGCAAAAGTATATAGTGTCAGTTTTTCTGGTCTCTTCCATACCGCCATCTTTTCTGAAATACATCTAATAAGCAGTGTGAAGTCAGCACTTTTATATATTCTATTCGTATGACGTTTTACTTTTTCTAAGTAATCATACAGTATGTATAATAGAAATTGAAAATGGATGACTTTTAATAAAATTAGTTCAGCTTTGTGAGAGAGAGAAGCACACAGGGATTTGACTGTGAATGTTGTAATAGTGCTAACACACTGCTGATGGGTGGGAAGGGGTACGTGTCACCAATAGGGGACACTTCAATAGACTCATGGGCCTCAAGTGCACAAGAGCATCTGGTCATAGCAAAGAACTAATACCAAGAAGCAAATCTGTTTTGTGTTATAAAAATATCAAAAGAGAACTGATTTAGGGGGTTTCTTTGGGATTTTGCTATGTAGCCATATTTCAATAGTATAAAATAATTTTTGTTCGTCAAAATGTGTAATTGATGATAACCATTACCCATTTTTTTGCATCTAAAGTTTGGCTTGAAAGTTAATGTTTATGATTAAATACACGAAAGTCTATATTATTTCACACTCTGGAATGCAGTTTCAAAACAAAAGGCCCACCCATGTCATATGTCTTTGCAGTACGCATACAATACGGAACTCCTAACAATAGTATAAGCTACACTCATCATCTGAGACTGAGGTTTGGTCCTATAAAATACAACTCTTAGAGAAGTGTTGAACTGAAGCGCAACTGGTCCAGGAATCCAGTGTACAGATAGGGCGGATGATTGACAGTCTGTAATAAAGTCACGACTTTGTGAGATTTAGAGACAAAAACAGCAGTTGTGGTCTCAGCAACGAGTTAAAAAAAAATCGCATTTTTTTCCACAGATGGAAACTTGTGGCTGATACATCTGAGCACCTCCCAGGCAGGAAAGAAGGGTGTGCCATGTAGAGAGATGCTAGCTAAGGACAGCAGTGCCTGAGCAAACAGGTCTCCAAGAAAAGGACCAAAGCTGACTGCAGTTCAAGCTGGATCTCAAGAGTGAGGTCAGGACGAATGTATCTCCACTACGGGAGATCCTGTATACACTGACACTGGTGCCAAGGGGCACAGAGGGAAGTTATACAACGGGGAGGGCCTGAGAGAACCTCTCAATATTTGTTCGTATGTTTTACAGGTGTCTTTGCATGGTAACTGGCAGCCTCTAGTATCCAAGGCCATTCATAAATATCGAACTACGAGTTGAAGAAGGGATGAGCAAGAATATCACTTTAAAATGCATTGGCTGTTTGTGTGCACACATGTGAGTGTGTGTGTGTGTGTGTGTGTGTGTGTGTGTGTGTGTGTGTGTGTGTGAGAGTGAAATATTTATAAGGAATGCTTTCCATGGACTTGCCATGCTGCTGAAAGGTAACGTAACGAACTTGAGTAGCGTCCTTCCCTGCTACTTTTTGGTTGGCCACTACTTGTCTGGGGACGGTGAAAGGAAAAACATGAATCAAGCACTCTTCACTCATCCTTCAGAGCAGCACTTAAAGATACAGGTATCCAACCCAGTAGACCAGGTTGAACAGTAGGAAGGACGTCGGGAAGAAGACGCGGGAGTATGAGTCCAGTTCGGAGACGTCGATGTGGATACGGCCCCTCCTCCAGGAGCCTGACTTACACTCCTCGTAGCAGCAGAAGAAGCTCTGGCAGTCTTTGCCATCCAGACACTCATAGACGCAGGTGTCTTCAAACTCCTGCCAGTACATGGAATTGTTTAACGTGATCATCACGGGTGGTGGGGGCCTCATATCCAGGAGAGAGTAATTCTGCAGGCACAAGAATGGCACAACGGTCATGAGGTGCAGGTAACAACAGTCCGAATCACAATCGAGCAACAGGTACATCTTACGTCTGCTTCTAGACAAGACGGATGCAGGCCACGCCCACCCCACCCTTACTCATCACTGGGAGCAACCTGCTCTTTGACTCATTGCAGCTTACTGAACAAGGAAAACCATAATGTTCTTCTAAAACTTTGTGTCCTAGATTTGGGGAGAGGGAGAACAGCACATTTTCAAAATGTATCAGGCATTTCAAGCCTCAGCTCTGTTACCTTGTAGTCAATATGTACATGTCATAGATTTGGTCCTTACATGTTAGACCACATGGATACAAGCGCATGGGGAGAGAAATATGGCACCTGTTCTGACTAGCAAATAGTAGTAGGTGGTATGTGCTAAAATACTGAGAAAGCACTGTTATTGCATGTAATCCAGGCAAAGAGAGCTTGAACATGGGCAGCTAGAATACGCTTTACTCCAAAGCTTTCCTCCTGCCTTGGAAAAGTCAGTGTGTGGGTGGGTGGGGGAAGTTAAAGACTTGCTGCTTTTTGAGAAACAGGAGGAATCACCCATCTCGAGAAGAGGCTTCCAATGGAACCACTAGGTTTTCAGACAGCTGTCAACCCCTCAAGAGCTATTAACCAAAATCTACATTGAGTTCATTAGGGAGAGGCACTGTTAAGTATGACTAAGTAGTGGGAGGCAACTGGAGAGACTTATTTGTCTGATATAGTTTAGTGGATTCTATTTTTTGAGAAAGGCTCTTATTAAAAATAGACTATCTCCTAACATCAGAACTCTCTTTTGAGTTGTTGGCCAAGGTTGTTTAAGGGACTACCAAAGCATACAACCTATTGCTATTGGATTTTGTTACTCACCCGAGGCAGAAGATAAGTCCCCACTGGTAAAGGCACCATGCACTTCAGACCAAGGGCCAAGAGGCTCCTAAGCTTGAACTCATCTGAAAGCTTCCTCCCTGAGGACTAGCTTTCATGGGACTAGAAGGTGCTAGTTGACCTTCCAAAGGCGGGAAAGCCACCAAAATTCTACCTAGCTATAATGGTTCATTAGGCATGAACCACAAATATGGCCAGCATGGCATGGTAAGCTGAATGGTACAGTAGTGTCACACTTTAGTGGACTTATTGGTTGCTCAACAAGAGAGAAACCAGTTTGAAACTGGAAATTGAGCCCGTAACCCAGGGCTAGTGCAGTCATGGATCTTGGAGGAGAACCTACAACCACCAGTTTATTAAACCAGCAAAATTCCTAACAATATTCTAAATATTTATCCTTAATGTCCGCAAGTAAGTGTAGTAGTTCTCAACGCTCACCCAGCAAATGTCTCTGTGCAACAGATGGAACCAGTATAGAGGGCCACAACCAATCAAAATGCAGAGTTACTTAGACTAAAATGGATATATCTAGAAATGGATATATCTTCTTGCATCTAAGGCACAGGGATCATTGTGAAAAAAGGGGATAGAAAGAGGATGAGAGCCAGAGAATCAGAGAGTTTGCTGTGACATTATGTCTCCTTGTAGTGTCAGAACCTACAACCATAAATTATCACCACCATGACTACCTTGAGCTGTACAAGGCCAACACCAAAAGACATCTCAAAGTGAATGGTGGCGAGCCTATGAGGCCTCAAGCCTACACAAAGAGCCACTGGCAACTAAGGAAAGATGAGAGTGGGAGAAATAGCTTCCCCTAGGGAAGAGCACACCAATAGGTTATACAATACCAATGGTCTGCCCTGAAAATGTACATACAGGTAACATTATACCCACTGAACAGGTTATATTTAAGAATATTTATGTGTATACACATACATATACACATGTAACAACAATTAATGACAAAAGAGATTATGAATTTGACAAAGAAGAGGTATGTGGGAAAAATTGGAAGGAGAAAGGGAAGAATAATATAATTATATTACAATCTCAAAAACCAGAAGGAAAAATAAAGGCAAGCCTGGCCTGGAAATTATTGTGTATGCCAGGCTGGCCTTCCTATCTCAGTCTCCTCAGATCACAGGCCTGTACCACCCACTGTGCCCAGCTCTAGAAGCCTGTATCTGCGCTGGCTGAGTAGGTGATTCCTTTGTCTATAGTTGGCACATTGCCAAGAGTGAAGCCATCCTGAATTGTTAGAGTCCTGGCCATGCCACATAGAACACACTCAGCCCTGTCAGAGTACTTAGAAATATCCCCTACAGAGGCACTGCCACATTTATGTGTATTTTTAGAATCTAATTTAGATGGCTATATTTATGGCTGTGTAGCATCATAAATGAGGACAAACTGCCAGAATTATTGAACACTCGAAGCTAATCCATGAAGCCTTCTGGGGCCTTGGACATTGGAAGTATGTTTATACATGTATGCTGGGGACAGTCCAGTCATAGGCAGGAGACTTTTCACTAGGGTTCACTGGGAGCCTTCAAAACACCATGTGGAGCAGCTTCCATAGCTCTGGGCACAAGTAGAGGTTGAAGACTGGCTATACTCAGCTCTCATGAGAATGTGTACCCTCTAGCCTCACGATTTTGAAGGCTAGGTGTATATCAAAACCACCAGAGTCGTTTGCCGATTATCCAGTGTATTGGAGGAACATATGTATTTCTGACAAGCTCTGATTGGGGAAAAAAACTATCTTTATTAGACAACAACTCTATTAACTATTTTATTACATGTGTGTTTTGGCAATTTTTCAGCCAGACATTCATTCACTCAGTTCTTCAACCTTAAGTACCATGTAGTCCCTTGGTATGGTATAAATATGGGCTTCGGGTTGTGGGAAGAGATGGTGGTCCTTGAGGGAAGACACTGAGCCAGGATGGGCACCGGAAGTGTCTCCCAGGATGGGGACAAATCACTGGAGATAGTAACTTCAGAGGTGAAAGGAAAAGCATCAGGGAAGACTCATGGGACATGAGAAATGTCAAGTTCTTGCTATAAGTCAGGGAAGTGAAGATCTGGGTTGCTGGAGCCCAGTAGAAACTCTGTGTGACAGTCAAGAGATCTCTGGGGTTTGATAGCATGGGGATTTGAAATGAGTTCCATTTCGGAAGACGGAACTGGAACGTAGGTCGTGGCTGTATTGTATTCTGTATAAGCACTTTTCTGCTGCTCCATGTACCTGCTCAATTGTCTCAAGCATTTCAAACTATGCCTAAAAGAGACTTGAGTGAATGCTTTTCCCAAGGCCATCTTTGGCCCAGACAATGTCCGAATGTCTGACTCCCTGCTCTTTCTCCATGCATGTGACACAGCCCCATGTGCTCCTTGAACACTGCTTTCCAGATGGTTGTGAAGAGCAGTAGCTGTACATTTAGCAAGTTTGGGAACCGATACACAGAACGCTGTGAACAACTTTCTCCAAGCACATAGGCATTCCTGGCTCTGTGCTTACCTCACCTGGAGAGACTTTGAGTTTGGGTTTCATTATTTCTGAGAATGAAATTAAATAAAAATTGAAATGGTGATAATTCTATCCAAGAGGTAAATGCTTCCCCACCCCCTTTGGCTGTATGTGCCTTAATTGCCTGAAAGCCTTAGTTGTGTCTTCTTACCTGCAGTGGCACCTTTTGTTGTGAACTGTCTTATAATTTCTTCTAGGTCATGAACCTTTCCTTTCTGTCCATGGTTTTCTTTGAGGGAGGAGTGGGGAGATTTCCTCTTTTCTCTGAGTTAAAGAATTCCTCCCTTTCTTTTGGCAGGACCATCTCTACACCAAAGATAGCAATATTTTCCCTCAACACTCAGGTCTTTGGCTGTATATGAAAACCTGCTCTTGGGGCCTCAGGCTATTATCTCTGACTGGTATCGGTCACCCAGAACTTCCCTTCTTCTTGGCTTCATCTAACACTCATTGGAAGCATTTTCTGGCTTCTCAGGCCTGGCAAGATGCTAGCCCACTACTCTTCTGCCAAATGCCCAATGATACATATCTGTAAAGATTATATAATTTTTCCTCATAAAAATGGTTTTGAGATTCACAAAGTAAAAGATAGCACAAACCATTTAGTGTAATTAATTAATGAGTGGACAGAGTCAAGGAATAAGTCACCGAGCCACGTAAACATTGCACATGACAAAAGCTGTAGTTTGAAATGAAGTGCCTATGTTTCCTTCTTACTGGAATCTATGGGGCTGATTCTCCACACTCAATTTCACTTGTGATCATAAAACAAGTTGACATTTAGACATATTATCTCAAAAGTGCTCAAAAGAAATTGAAGAAGTCATGCTATTTGTAGGGGAATGAGCAATGCTTCATGGCTGGTAGCTTGGTAGACCATGAAATGACAGTGACATGAAGGCTAGACTAAACATCACATTACAAACTGCAGGCTAATGTCCCTAATATATTTGATATGGAACTACAGGCATTTCAGTTGGTCTACAAAATGTAACATACAATTACATTAACATTGCATACATATAATTTACATTAACAATTAATGCAAAGAACTGGCAGATTGGTACTTGATTTATTTTTTTAATGTGTCTTTTTTGTGTGTGTTTTCAAGACAGGGTTTCTGTGTGTAGCCTTGGATGTTCTGAACTTGCTTTGCAAACCAAGCTGGCCCTGATCTCACCAGCCTCTGCTTCCCCAAATGCTGAGATTAAAGGCTTGTGACACCACTACCGGCTCCAGATTGCTACTTTAAATATTAATAGGAGTTTGTGCTGGAGAGATGGTTCAGCAAACATCATTTAATATCTTCGTACACAAGAATATACAGAACTTGGATGTCTATAGTCCAGCCAGAAGCGTGCATGCTACATCAAGGTGTCCATGTAGAAAGGTTAGGATGTTTCCCCTAATTTGGTTCTAATTTGGTTGTTTTTAGTAATAAAAACATTTTTAATGGACCAAATGCAGCACTCATTTGAATTCAGTGCACACATTTATGAAGAACGTGTCTTTCAATGAAAGCTTAGTCTACTCAAAGTTCTCAGAAATATTGGCACCTGTAAGATCTATACATACAGAGGGTGCTTGTAGGCTTATTCGATCAGGAATCCATCTTGTGGAATCTGGATGCAATAACTGCAGAAAAAAATAGAAAGCAGAATTGGAAAGAGGCCATGGAACTCTGTAGTCTTAAAAGCATGCACACTCTTAGCCCTGTCACCCGCAGGCTCTGACACTGCAGAAGTGGAAGGCATCCCCATCTTGTTGCCCCATCTACAAGATCATCTTGCTTTCTAAGATCCTTAAGCATTTCTGTGCACATTTAGCTGCAACTGAGAACACCCCTTGCTGTCCTCACTACTCACTGATGTTTTCTTCTTCCTGACAGTTGGCTTTCGACAGCTTGAATAGTAGTTGAGGGTGGCATACTCCATCAGTGCAGCAAAGACAAACAAGAAGCACACGGTCACGAAGAGGTCCATAGCAGTGACGTAGGACACCCGAGGCAAGGACTTTCTGGCAATGGTGCTGAGTGTGGTCATGGTTAGCACTGTGGTGATGCCTGCAGAGGGGACAGTTGTCAACTTGTAAGAGGTCAGAACATCACACTGAGAATGACGCAAATTTAGAAACAAGTAGAGTTTGAATTTGGTGGTCAGTGTTGTTCCAGGCAGAGGACATATGGCAGCTGCTCCTAGACCCTGGTCAGTGGTAGATTAACCTGTAGTCAGCTCAGTCAGGAGGGGAGACACCAACACCACAGTGTGCTAGGTGAGTTGGAAGATCGGGAGGCGAGGCACAGTCAGCACATTTCTCAAATGCATTTTGAACTTGTGATGGGTTATGGGAACATAAGCTATCTATCCTACATCAAGGAACACATGTAAGTGATTGATAGGTTTTAGTAATTCATTGTTTGGCATTTCACCTTTTAAGTGTTTTTGATGAAGATACAGCCTATAACCCTTGCGTATGTCCTATGCTGCTCTGCTCTCCATGCCTGTCTTCTGTGTCATTCTTCTGCCTGCTACTGAGTGAACTTCTGCCCCCCTATACCCAGCCCCAGCCTCACTTCTTCTGCGATGCCTTCTCTGAAAACAACCATGGACCACTTTTCACGTTTTCCCATTTTCTGCTTTATCTGTTGTAATTGGTATAGCATGATAGCTCACACTTCACATAATTATTACTGTTTAGAACATATGATCATGTTTCATTTTGCGTTTCACTTATTCAGTTTGTTTTCTTGTGCCTTGATTTTTTTTTTTTTTTTTTTTTTTTTTTTTTTTTTTTTTACATTTTAAGGCCATGAGATGGTACCTGAAGGCTCTGTGATGTCTTTGAATGCATATCACTCTGTACTACATGCCAAGGGGTCCTCCAATCAGTGTTTACACAGGACCTATCCCTCTTATTGCTCTTTATTTTTTTTTATGACTATAATATAGTTGTACTTACTAAACATTTTCTTTAAGGCTTGTTTGGCTACTTTAGATTCTCAATTCCTGTAGAATTCAGGCTGACTCTGCTTCCTTCTGGCCTCTATGGCTTCAGTAAGAACCCACTGCCAATCAGCCCGTGATGCCCTGTAGGCAGTATCATGTCTTTTTTCTCTACCACTTTCAAGAATTTTTCCATTTTTCAGTTTGGTTGGATTTTACCTTAGTTTGACATTCTTTGGATTTATCTTGTTTGGAATTTACTTAGCTTCATGAATGTTCACATTTGTTTGCTTTTAAAAAAAATTGGAGAAGTATTTAGCCATCATTTCTTTGATTACCGTTTCAGCCTTATCAGCTTCTTCTGGGACATCTATAAAGAAATACCAGACTTTACTCCGTGGTATTTCAGGAGCCCTGTGGTCAATGTATTTGTATTTTTTCAGTCTATTTTCTCTCCTCGGGACTGGAATTTTTCTTGATTTACATTAAAGTCCACAGATCTTTCCCCCTAGCTTGCTCCATTTTGCAAGTTATTTCTTTTATTGCAGCATTTCCTGTCCTAATCGTGTATTTGGTTCTCCGCTGCACTGACGCTGTCCTGCTGAGATGTGCTCCTCTGTTCAGTTACCTCAAGTGTGCTCATCAAGGCATGGTCTTGCTGATCTATCAGAAGACAATTCAGATAGTGCTAGCGTCCGTGCCACCTCAAAACTGGCATATTTTATGGTAGCATCTATGGTTTCTTTTTATTGTATTTTGGATATTTGGAGAATTAGCTTCTGTGATTAAAAGTATCAATCTACAGTAATTAAAAGTTGTCATAATTATAACACATTTTGCCAGAAACCATTGATACAAAGACCCTTACAGTCAAATTTTCTTATAGCTATGTATAGCTTTATCAAAGGTAAATGGAAAAGAGTTGTACTGGAGAAGATACCATTTTTATATATAACTAGTAAATCTTCATGGTGTTATATGTTGTCCAATAACATGAAGTATAGATGGCATTTTATGTCGTAAATATTCCTATGTTCTTCATTAAGACTTTTTGGGTTTTGATAATTTTTTATGTAATCCAATATTAGTCCTAAGTTTTCTTCTGGAAATTGCACAGTTTGGCTTTATTAAGTGTGTTCGTGTAAAATTCATTTTTGTGTATGGAGAGGCTATGCCAGATTTACTCTCTGAGGGTTTTCTACCATCAAGTGGGGACATAAATCATTAGTTGTTTTTCTTGTCACTGTGATTAAAACCCTGGCACTGCAACCTAAGTGAAGACAGCTTTATTTTTGGTATGGTACAGGGAGCATTAATACTTCATGGCAGAAACGGCATGGGAGGCAGGGTTAGGCTCATGGAGGTGGGAACTTGCTACATGGTCTGTTCACACCACAGCAGATGAGAAAGCTGAGAGCTCAGGGAAGAAGCTAGGCTAAGCTAGGCTTATCCCTCAGACGCCGCCCTAGCTAGATCTCATGTTCAAAAGCTACTGAGCTCCCCAAAACAGCACTGCCATCTAGAAACTCGTGTTCAAACAAAGACCCCATGGGGTTCCATACATGGAGACTGAACAAAAACGCAGAGCACAAGGCTGGGGCTAGAATTGGATATACCCTTCGGAGGCCCGTTCCAGGCACCCTACTTTTAACAGTCAGCTCACCTATTCCTAAAGGTTCCATGACAGTAGCACCAGACATTGAACACCAAATCATGACTCACTCACAGGGCAACATTTCACATGTAAAACCATAGCACAAGGAATATATGTGCGTGCATGCGTGTGTGTGTGTGTATGTGTGTGTGTGTGTGTGAGAGAGAGAGAGAGAGAGAGAGAGAGAGAGAGAGAGAGAGAGAGAGAGAGAGAGAGAGAGACACAGAGAGACACACAGAGAGACACAGAGAGACAGAGAGAGAGACAGAGAGAGACAGAGAGAGAGAGAGAGAGAGAGAGAGAGACAGACAGACAGACAGACACACACACACACACACACACACACACACACACAGAGAGAGAGAGAGAGAGAGAGAGAGAGAGAGAGAGAGAGAGAGAGAGAGAGAATGTATGTGTGTACTCCATACTTTTTCTGTGTTTTCTGTTTTTATTTGTGTACACCACTTTTAATGGTTTGAATAAGAATGGCCCTAGTAGTTTATATGTTTGAATACTTGGTTCCCAATTAGTGGAACTGTTTTGGAAGGATTAGGAGGTATGAACTTTTTAGAAGACATGTGTCATTAGAGGCAGACTTTGAGGTTTCAAAAGCCTATGACATTCCTCCTGCTTAGACATCAGGACATGAGCCTATTCTGAACTCATCTGTAGCCCAGACTCGCTTTGACCCTATGATTCTCCTGCGACTGCGAGAAGTACAGGCCTATGCTTCCAAGCTTGGCAGAGGAGCCAGTTTTTAGTATTAATTACATCACATTTTTACCATTTCTACTGATTTCCATGCTTATAGACCCCATGTTGTATCTGTTTTCATTAATCTTATTAATCGGAAGGTGTTTTTCTTGTAGTATCATGTCTTCTGGAACTTTTGTTTCATTCAAGGTATTTTTATTAGAGCAAGATTTTGGAAGTTTATGTTCTGTGGACACAGGGTTTGAAAAGACAGGGGTTTAGTTTCAACACTTAAAGGCTGGCAACCCCTTGGTCTCCATTCTTGTACGTTTTTTTTTTTTTTTCAGGTATTGTAGTTTAAGGAGATCTGATGCCCTCTTCTAGCCTCTTAGGGTACCTGTACATATGCATACTCAGACACACATATTTCAAATAAAATATATCTTTTTAAAAACGAAGGCGCTTCTGTGATCTTGCCAACACAAAGCTTCTCTTCAGTGAAAGGAGACAGAACTGACCACTGATTGTTGAGAACAGAAAACAGAATGTTGGCCAAAACAGTCTTTCAATCAATGCTGTCCTGCTTAGGTGCACTATGGCAACCTGTGTTCCCTTCTGTAGAGTAGGTGTGCTGAATTAGGATCTTGATATTTTACATTCTTTATTTAACATACTCACAAACACAGGATTTAGCCTTTAGTCATTAATATTCCATTACTAGTACAAATTTAGTAATGTTGCCATCTTAAATGGTGGTAAACTTGGTGGGTGCCTTAGAAACATTTATAAGTAGATGTTAGTTGTTATTTACTATAAACAAAAATGCCTCTAGTCCTTCAAAATTATATAGGATAAATGTGTGCAGGTCTCAGTGTTTAAAAGTTAGGATAATGTTACTTTAAACTATATATAAAGTTTCAGTGCAGTGCTGAATTTTGGCCATAGCATGCTAAATATTTACTTCAAATACTATTAAGTCTCTATTTTATATGTTTTCCATACATACCACAGATAGATAGATATTAATGGGGGAAGCATATATTCTAGAGAATTAAAAGCCCAAATAGATTATGACATAAGATTCCTCCTCTAGCATGATCTTTGTAATTAGTGAATTTTTGTTTTCAGGTCAGATATGAGACCACAACAGAACTTGTCATGTAGTAAATTCTCAACAAATAATTTAGTGTCTTAAGAAGATATAAATACTTTATCTTTTTATTTCAAACTGGGGCATTTTGAAAATAAGAATGGTAGATGCTCTTAGTTATAACTGATTTCTTTCACTGAAGGTATTCTGTCAATGTTTCTGTATTAAAATTGCACAAAATAGTTGGTGAATTTTGTTTTTGCGACTTACCTAATGTTGTTCTTGCTGGTGTTGCATCTTTTTTGATCCAAAACGACACCCAGGAGAGAACCACTGTGAGTATGCAGGGAATATACGTCTGGATGGTGAAGTATCCCATTCTTCTACTCAGCTCAAAGTAGATAGTCATGACAACATAGTCACCTGTAATAAAATATTTCCCAAGTCAAGACTACATTCATAGATTAAAATAGTGCAGGGAACTAACTTATAATTTAATTTCCAAACTCAATTATTCGAATGAAAAACACAAGTACAGCAACATCAATTGGAAAAGGTATCAATGCTGGTCCTGTTGAACTGTATCAAGCCTGCGACTTTGTAGACTTTTTACCGTGAGGTGTAAAGGGCACAGTAAACCATGTTAAGGGGTAAAGGTACAGGCACACACATTTATTCAATGGCAGGTAATTCGAGAAGGAATTATTGCTATAGACCATCTGTATGCTGCATAATTACATCAAGAGTCAAAAGAAACTTTAGCCTTCAAACACAGCTAGGGTCATTCTAAGGCTTTCGTCTTCAATAATAGCGGAAATTAAATAAATTCTTTTCCACTGGTAATAATTCCATTGTTTTTAGAGAGTGACACATAGTAAAATGTTGATTCTGCCTCGCTGTACTACTGCAAGGAGAAGACACAGGTGTCTATGTGAAGTGTGCGTTCCTATGCTCTTTTTTAGTTTTACTTTTTAAATATTTATTTATTTATTTTACATCCAGATTGCAGCTTCCTCTCACTCCTCTCCTCCAAATCCCCCCCTCTCACTTCCCCTCCTCGGCCTCCATCTACCCCTCCTCTTCATCTCAGAAAAGAAGAGGCCTCCCATGGATATCAGCCAGCCTTGCCATATCAAGTTACAGTAATACTCTGTAGTCTTCTGTTGAAGCTAGGCAAGGTAGCCCAATTAGGGGAAAGGAATCCAAAGGCAAGCAATGTAGAACAGAAAACCAACAGCTTAGGCACCAAGATCAATAATTAATAAATGAGATCTCATGAAGCCGAAAAGTTTCTGTAAGGCAAAGAACACCATGAATAGGACAAAACAGCAGCCTACAGACTGGGAAAACATCCTCACCAACTCCATATCAGACAGAGGATTGATACCCAAAATATACAGAGAACTGAAGAAAATAGATATTAACAAACCAAATAACTAAACATCTTCTCTTTATAGTCACTTAAAACAGTAAGAAAACATTACAAATCTTAAAGAGAAGAATGTGGTAAGTTCATTAAAATCTGGCTTTACTTCATACTCAAAACTGCTTTTAACCTTAAAGTTACAGTTATTAGAAAAAGTAAAACATGGACAAATTAAAGTATACAATTATACAAAAAGTTAATTAGCTAATATGATCATATTCAAATTAAGTTCTAGAAAAATTAGAATAATTTTATGGGTTATCAAGTACTTATTACTGAATTATCTTTTAAAATAAATTTTGATATTTAAATATTAGTAAGATCTTTCCCCTTATGACACAACCATTTACTTACATGTTTAAGTTGTAGACATTTATGTTTAGAACTGTGTTTCTATGAGAAACATTAGTCCTGTGTTGATTCCTAACTTGGTGAAGGGTCAAGGGCATGGGATGATGTTAGATAAAAATAGCATGGAAGCCATGTGCGGTGGCTCAGGCCTGTAATCCCAGCACTAGGGAGGCACAGGTAGGCGGATCTCTGTGAATCTGAGGCCAGCCTGGTCTACAAAGTGAGTCCAGGACAGCCAAGGCTGCAGAGAGAAACCTGTTTGAAACAAGAAAGAAGAAGAAGAAGAAGAAGAAGAAGAAGAAGAAGAAGAAGAAGAAGAAGAAGAAGAAGAAGAAGAAGAAGAAGAAGAAGCAGCAGCAGCATGGAATTCAGGTTTTCATCCCAAAGTCTGAAAGACTTATTTTAAAAACAAGAAATCAGTGTGGGACACACATATCGAGCATCAGTGTATTGGTGGTTTTAAAAGGGAAATGAGCTTATAGGGCAAGCCACCATCCCAGAATCTGAATGATTGAGGGCATCCAGAAGGACTCAGGAGATGAGATGGTCCCAGGAACAGAAGGCATCAGAGGCCGGAGGTCAGCAGAGACACTAGTAACTGAAGAAAAATTGTGGAGGCTTAATGAAAAGTAGCAGGAGTGAGAAGTTCTCAAAGGCAGTAGACATGATGAGGCTTGTCACCAAGACACTTTTCCTCCAAGTTCCCACTTGGTTCTCAAAGGGAAGACGTATGGAAGGCCCCAGCATGCCTCAGTTTGTCTAAAGTATAGGTCTCATAGAACCTTTCCAGTACTTTTCAAACTGTCACCTTTACTAAAACCTAAGAAATCCAGATAAACATTCCTAGCTATTTTAATAGCTGGGAGATTTGATGACTAAATGCTGTGTAATATCTATTTCTTGTTGGTAAAAAGGAGACGGTGGAGAAAAATTAGGGCAACCTGGTTGTTATGGTGTTTACTTAATAATGTTGAATCAACATTAGCTCATCTGGTTTTCAAATGTGCTACAGTAATTTAGAGAAGTGAGGAAACTGGGTATGAGGTGCTGACAAATCCAATGCTATCTACACAAATTTTCTATAAATTTGAAAACTGTTCTACACTAAAATACTCATTTACTTTCTGAAAACCATAACCAAGAGATAAAATCTCTTTATTAAAGATTTTTCAAAGATCCAAGATTTTACAAAAATTTTCAATGTGGCTGAGGCCAATTCTTTGATGATTCATCTGCCTGAATAAAGCATTCACAGGAATAATGATGGTGAAGAGGATCAGTGGATGGTAATTGATTATTGCCCAATTAGAGGAACCTCTTAACTTGTCTATAGCAACTGCACATTAACTTTTTATTGAACTCACCAAAGATAAGGCTTCTGGACCAACAACTAATCTAAATTATAAAAATAGAAACTGGGTGTAAAAAGTTGCCTTTAAGCACAGCTTACCCAGGAAAAATACAACCAAACATGATATTATCAGGTAAATGTTTGTAGCATGAATTTGCATCTAACTTGCCAAATGATAGTTGTCAAATGCCCTGAGGGCTTGAAGCTCCTTAGTGGCCTTTTGCCTTTCTCCTGAAGTTTTTTTCTCTCTCTCAAGAGAATGATCAGATTTTCCTAAGAAAGACTGAAAATTTTGAAAAAAAAAAAAAGCCACCCCATGGGGTATTGTGAGAGAGCAAGAACATCTGTACATATACCTCCACATGTCCCATGAAACATGTCTGAATTTATAAGAGCAAGTAAACTCATTCACTAAGTCAGAAGTGGACACCTACAATTATAGGTAATGGATGAGACATCTGGAGAAGACAGAATGCTCCGTGACTGGAAAGGAGCAAGGATCTGAGGCACGCCCAGCATTACATAGAACCAGATCCACAGTCACAAGTTCTTCCTAGGACCGGATCTTAGTTAAAACATCAGACGAGAGCCACTTCTTCCTCATTCCCACAACCAACATAACGAACACCTTGAAGGGTCAGTAGTGTGATCAACGTAGAGATGATATAAAAGAGGCTGTCTAAGAAGAGCGGAAAGAACGATCTAAAGTCAAGTGGGAAACAGAAAAAAAAATCTAGTCTGACTTTAAAAAGACTATTTTGATATTTTATTTTACCCCAGTCACATTTGATGAGAGAACACCAACACCACCACAACATATCCTGGCATGGATACGGGAGTTAGGAGCAACATGCTGTCTTACTGCTGAGTCATCCGTGCAGCCTCTGGCCAAACTTTCGACTGAATGTGCTGAAGCTCTCACACTGAAGGCCACCAGATGAAAGCCACAATTATTTCCAAGCACACAATAGGCTTTCCCTCAGTATCTGCTTTAGTATAAAATATGCCTAGCTTCCAAATGACGTTATAGGATACACAAGCAAGAATAGTAGTCTGAAGAGACATATAAATTAGCTGAAATAGAACCAGGTATGGAAAAACATAATTAAAATAATTACTTCATATATTAAACATTTCAATGGAGAAGGTAGATGTCACAAAAGATAAAAGCAGGTCATAAATTTTTAAGAAAGAATGGAAAAGAAATGAAAGAAACCCAATAGTATGAGAAATTAAGCAATTTGTTGGTAGGTCACAACCAAAATAAATAAATAGATAAGTAAATAAACCACTAAACAGATAAACACAAAAATTCAATATAAAACACAAGATGGAATTTAAGTTTACAAGTATGAACAGAGTGAAAAAGCACCATGGGAAAGGAAAAAGAGCTCACTATACTTAGACTTCCAGGAGACCGAAGAGAGAATGAAACTATCTGCCTAGCTCCCAAAGCTCCAACACCAGGCAGAATGAATACAAAACGTATGAAGCAACAAAAACAATGACATAAACATATTGAAACCTGTGGGATTTAGGTAGCAGGGCAATGCTGTGAGTGTGTTTATAGGAAAGAAAACCATATTTCCTGCAAAAGAACAAGGGAAACACTTGTCACAGACTTAGCTTGTGAAATTGTGCACACATATTAATTATGTCTCTATTACTGTGTAAAACACCATAACCAAGGTGTCTTATGGAAGAAAGAGTTTATTTGGGCTTATGGTTTGAGACAATTAGAGCCCATGACAGTAGCATGAAGGCATGAGAGCAGGAGCTGAGAGCACCCATCACAACCACAGAGAGAACAAATTATCGATAGTCCAAGTATTTAAACTCTCAAAGCATTCCCCTGATGCTGTCCATTCTATAAAAAGAGCCACATCTCCCAAGCTTTCCCAAACAGCATACCATCAGGGCTCAAGGTATTCAAATGCCCTAAACTATGGAAGTCATTTCATTTAAACCACCAAGACAAGGAAAAAATTCTTTGGAGTCCTCAAAGAAACACAAAACAAAACAAAGGATTCCAAAACTAACTTCAACAAAAATACCTCCCTAAAGGTGAAAATAATATAAAAACTTTCCCAGATACATACAATCGAGGAGAATTCCTCAACATTTGAATTGCTCATGAAAAACTGGCAAAAGAAGCCATTCAAAGACAAAGGATCAGATGTACTCAGATATTTACATCTATGGGAGAAGAAAGTGTTAGAAATCCAATAAACGGCACTATACTTTTAACTTGTTGATTTAAAACACAACTGTCTCAAGGCAAAGTTATGGTTCTATATTTTATGCTGATGGCACAAGAAAGAGCACAAGGGGCAGTAGAAATTGTCCAAGAGCTACAAGGAAGATGTTGAGGGCATGCTGTTTAGAGGCTTTTGAAGCAGTTTCACATTAGCAAAATGCAATATGGAAATCTACTCAGAAGGTCAGTGTGTATCATACGTCCTAGAATCATTGCTAAGCTATTTTAGAATCATTATAAATAGTAAACCGGTGGAAAAGATACAATGAAAGCCCAAAGATGCTTCATTGAATTATAAAGCAGCAAAACAGAGAGAGGAAGCAGAGCTAATGGAGTACATAAAAGCTAAGACAGTACATTTTATTCCAGTCCATCAATATTCGCTATATATACTAATGGTCTAAACACAGAGAAAGGCAATTCAAGACTGAACTCTATGAGACATGAAAGCCACTTCAGATAAAGAGACATAATTCAGTTAAAAGTTTAGAAGCTAGGGAATGGATACAATGCCGATTAAGAGCTGTGTCACTCTTCTGAAGACAGCAGGCTTTAGAACACGAACTTTGACAGGAATAAACAGACATTCTACTCAGTGATAAAGGCACTGACCTCTCAGGAAAGCACAATATTCCACAGTTTTGATCCATGGAGATTCAAGACATTTGAATCAAAATAATATTTAAGGAGAGAAAAATATATACATGTAGTGAGAAAATCTAGTAAGTCTATGTTATTGGAAGAACAAACCATTGGTAAATATGATAATGTATGCATGACGTGAGCAATAATAACAACAATTCTGCTGCACCTAACATTATAAAGCAGGAACTTTCAGGGAAATGACAGACTCAAAGGTGTTCTGTGTGATCCAGTAAGGAGGAGAGTCACAATAATAGACTCCATTAGGAAGAGATAAAGAACTTTGGAAGCTCACAAAAATAGTGACTGAAAGGTTTAAAGTTTGGAGAGCGTTCTGGGCAATGAACTGAAAAGATGTGAGTGAATCTGAACACAACTCGAGCCGTGTGGCTCACTGTTGGGGAAGAAAAGAGATGCCTCACCAGGGCCCCGGTGCAGAGATTGGCAGAAACCATCAGATTACAGCCCATGGAAGTGTCAGATCCAATTTCAAGTCTTGGTAGGACATTCGTTCTTCCGGCAGAAGTGCAAAACACCAAGAACAATCATGAACAAAAATAATACTGTGAGAATCTTCGTCATATCTGATTCCAAATTATAGGGTAGAGACATAGTACTAAGATCAGTATGACACTGACACAAAAACAGACATACATATTAGTGGAACAGAACTGAAGAACCAGACATAAGTCTGTGCAACTTCAGTTACATGAGTTTGACAAAGATGTCAGAAATGCACATTGGAAAGAAGACAAGAGTCTTCAATCATTAGTGCCAGGAAGCATGGATTTCATCATGCAGAAAAAAATGAAGGTAGACCTTTATCTGTCACTGTGTACAACACTCAACTCCAAACAGATCAGCAACTTCATCATCAGACTTTATACCCTAACACTCCTAGAGGAAAAATAAGAAGTAAGCTTCAGCTTATAGGCTCAGGTGTGGACTTTCTGACTTAGAATTCAAATACCAGAACAAGTAAGACCTGCAACTGATAAATGGGTCTCAAGAAACTAAAAATCTATACCGAAAAGGAATCAAGCATGAGAAGAATGGGAGAAAGTCTTCAAAGGCTATGCGCTTGTCAGATGATTTATGTCTAGTAAGACAAAGAGGTCAGGGAACTAAATATTAAGAAAATGAACCATATAATTAAATAATGGGCTACATCTCTTTAGTGTTGTCTGTCTCTCACTCTTCTCTCTCCTTTTATGTTAATTTTCCTCCCCTCTATTAAAATACTCCCCAACTCCCCCCTCCATCTTCTTTACAGCTCCTGTGTCCTATCTTGTGTCTATCTAGAACTCCTACTCTCTCCATACCCACATGGCCTTTTCTACTTGCCTGGCTTCTGTAGTTTTTCAGGTCATATATTTAAATATAAAGATTCTTGGTAAGGATGCATGAATAAGAGGGACCAGGCAGTGTTTGTTTTTCTTGGCGTGGACTACCTTAGTATATTTTCTACTTCTATTCATGTACTTGCAAATTCCATTATCTGACTTTTCTTTACATCTGAGTAGAATTCTTTGTATGTACCTGTGCGTGTGTGCGTGCGTGCATGCGTGTGTATGCGTGCGTGTGTGTGTGTGTGTGTGTGTGTGTGTGTGTGTGTGTGTGTGTGTGTGTGACTTTCATGCTTCATTAATTTCCCTTAGAATAGTTGGGTTCTTTCCATTCCCTAGCTACTGTAAGTAGAGTATCAGTAAATAGGTCTGTAGAAGTAAGATATCAAATCCTTTGTGTATATGCCAATGAATGGTAAAGCTGGGTAGCTGGGTCAATTAGCTTCTTGAGAATTTTTCATGCTGATTTCCACAATGGCTACACCATTTAGCAATACCATCAAGAACGAGTGAGGCTTCCCTTTTCTCCACATCCTCACAAGCATTTGTTGTCAGTTGTTTCCCTGATCTTAGCCATCCTAAATGGAGTGAGATGAAATCTTAAAATTGTTTTAATTTATATCTCTCTAACTTTTAAGATTTTGAACATTTTAAAATAAATTTCGTAGATTTATTTCTTCCTTTGAGAACTTTCTGTTTAGATTAATATTTAATTTTTTCATGTGGGACATTTATTTTTTCTTTTTGGTTCTTTGTATTTAGAAGTTTTATTAAATCCTGGATAATATTAATCCTGTATCAGATGTATTTTTAGCAAGGATTCTCTCGCACCCTGTGGGCTTCTTCTTTGATTTACTGATTGTTTCCATTGCTGTAAAGAAGCTTAGTTTTGTGAGGTCCCATATGTCAATTGTGGCTCTTAATTCCTGAGCGAGTAGGGTGCTATTCAGAGCATCCCTTTCTGCACCTGTATCTTGTAGTGCTGGGGGCACAGTGTCCTTGTACTCACAGAGAAGCACTAAGAGAAGCAGAGATATTAACCACACAGGGGTGTCTCCTCAGCGGAGAGGATGAAATCACATACCTGCAATCCATCCAGAGAGCTGAGAGTAGAGATTGCTAACTACCTACTGACCTTTGATGCTGTGGAGGCAGACCTCACCTTAATTCCACAGCAAGATTTTCCCAGAGTCTTGCCTCCCTAGACCATTATCCATCCTTAGAGTAGGTGTCATAGTACTTTATGGCCTGATGACCTCTATGCTATTGTTCAGAGAGCACATTAGACTCCAGATGTTTTAGCTATAGAGCCCATCCTCCTGGGCACATATACTTTGTAAAAGAGTTTCTGTGCGGTCACACCTTAAGCTTTGTTGTCCACCTGGAACTGGACTGAGTGAACTAATTTTTGCCTCGAAACCATTGCCTCCAAATCGTGGTGGCAATGGACTGCCTAGCATTAGACTCTGCAAATTCTGATCCAGGTTGACGATGTCAATCTGCCCTGGGTTTTCATTTTTATCTGTTCATGGGGTTTCCTTCCCTATATGACACCTTCAGGGACCCCATCCCCCATTGTAGGGTATGGTCTGTAATTTTTTATTTAAGTTTCAGCCTTTCAGGTTTCACATTGAGATCTTTGACATATTTGAATCTGAGTTTTGTCCACGGTTATAGATAAGCTTACTTTAAAATACATGTATAATGCACATATGGATATAGCTATACTTAGATGCCCATAAGGTAATAATGCTTTCTTTAAGAGCCATAGCCTATTTAACAAAATCCCCTGCACCAAACATGAACACCTCCCAAAAAATTTTGGTGAGAGGGTGCAAAATCCACAGACAATATAGGCTATTGTCACTACCATTGGTTGCCTCCCAGAAATTGAAGATAAAACTATTGCTAAAAGCAACACATACTTTGGACATAGGACTTGGAAGGAATCAAGCTAGGACTGACCTGGAAGTCTTTTCCCTAAGGCCTGACTCTCATAAAATTCGAAGCTCTAAAGCCTATGAAACACAATGATGATCAGGTTCTCCATAGAGGAGCAGTCATGGCACTTCTATCATGAGGTACCCAACTCCTTTTAATTGGATAGAAGGTGTGCTAAAGAGGGGCAGACTCATTCATGGTATTGTGAAGCTAGCCAGCTCCCATGGCTGGAAGGGTCTTGGATCTCAGAGGAAAACCTACTGTTGCTGTTTACCTAAACTAGCGTAATTTCTAATTGTATTCTAAAGAGTATCCTTATACCCACAGATAAGTGTAGCTCTCACATCTCATCGATGCTTCTTTTTTGAAACAGATGGAAGCTACTACAGATCTGTAACTGGCCGAAATGAAGATAGTAAGGGATCTGTTGGGTGTCCAGCCTCCATTGGTTCATCTACAATGTAACCACTATACCTAAGGCATTGAGAAGGGATGTGTGAAAAGATGCAAACACTGGAGGACCAAGGACCTGCTGGAACATAGTGTCTAGAAGACACAACAGTAAAGCTGCACCCATGAAATCTCAACAATATGGTTGCCTTCGTAAGATGTGCATAGTGTCAGAAGCTCTAATCATCATGGGGAATTTTTCAAAAGGTAAAAAGCTATAGGCATTCAATAGATGCTGAGAGATGAAAAACACTGTTTTCTCTGGAGACAAATTCTCTGATAGGTCATTTAATCCAAAATGGTCAGCTCTAAACACAGGTATGTACATATATACATATATTGAGAGAAAGAGAGAAAGAGGTGGGGCAGGTAGCAATAATAATCACAGAAGAAGGAGTCATGAATTTGAGAAGAAGTGAGTAGAGGGTCATGAGAGGAGTTGGAAGATGAAGAGGACAGGGTGGAAATGCTGCAAATAATGTACACATGTATGAAATTGTCAAAAATATTAAATTTTAAAAATAGGCTACACATTGAACTGAATAGAAAATTTTCAAAAGAAGAAGCAAATGGTTAAAAGTGTTCAATATCCTTAGCTATCTGAGAAGTGCAGATTAAAACTACTTTAAAAGTCTATCTTACTGCAGTCTAAAAGATCATAAACAAAGTATAAATGATAGCAAATATTTTCATGGATCTGTGGAAAGGACAACACTTCTATATTGTTGATAGGAGTATAAACTAGTGTAGCTATGTTGGAAATTAGTGTAGATGTTTCCCAAAAGAAACCAAACCAACCAAACAAAAAACCCTCTAGAAATAGATTGCCATATGAGAAACTTACATAAATCCTGTCCACACACCCAAAGAGCTGTGTATCACTCTACAGTAATACTTGCCTATCCACGTCCATTACTGTTCTAGTCACAATACCTAGGAAATGGAATCAGCTGTATGTCCATTAGATTAACTGATGAAGAGATAATGAAAATGTGGTACATATACCACATTTAAAGAAAATGGAATCATAAAATCTGCAGCTAAGTGCACAGCATTGGAGAAAATTTATATGGAGTCTGGTCAGTTAGGTCTAGGAAAAAAACAGCACAGCATACTCTTTTCCATAACTTGCAGCTATTAAAGAATGTCCTAAACCTAAAGTAATTGTCTTCCAAAAACAATACTGCAATCACAGAAGCTTTCAGGAACAAATAAACATCGAACAAAGAAATAGCACCGTTCTACACATTTTAATAGAAAACAGAAACAGGAAAGCATTATCTAACTTATTTTGGTTCCATCTTACCTAAGAGTAAAATCAGACATCTTTTTATGAAAACTCCAGGCCAATATGCTTCATTTATATGGACACAAAAAGCACCAGCAGAGTCAGAACAAATGGACTCTGCCTTCCTTCACTATAAGTAAATACAGCATGAGCAAGGGTGCTCATCTCAGGGTTGCAAAAGTGGTGACATTAAAAATCAACCGATATGACTTAGCATATCAACCTATAAAAAAGAAATATTATATGATATTTTATGGAATTCAGAAAATAATGCACTGAAACAAAAAACTTTAATTGAAATTTCTCAGAAAACTAGGAAATTAAAAGAATTTCATTTTTCTACAAAGAGTATCTTTAAAAATGACTTCAGCTAACATTATCCCTAAGAATTATAAGTCATTCAGGAGGCAGAGGCAGACAGTTCTGAGGTAGCCAGGGCTGTTATACAGAAAAACACTGCCTTGAAGAACGCTGCCCCTCCAAAAGATAGAACCAACTAATTAACCAACTAACCAATCAAGAAAACCTTCACATTAAATGCCCAGTGATGGTGGTGGCACGTGTCTTTAATATCATCACTCAGGAAGCAGGTAGACCTCTTTTAAGTTCAAGGCCGCCCTGGCCTACAGAGCAAGTTTCATGATAGCTAGAGCTACACAGAAAAGCTCTGTCTCCAAAATACCAAACAAACAAACATAAAAAGTATCGGTCAGGCTAACAAGAACTTAAAGGGAGTAAGATATAATTTCACAGTGGGAAATTTTGGTCGACAGCAATGCAGGCCAACAGTTAATGAATGTCGCTGAAGTGATTTGCAAGTGATTTTGAAATGTGATCTATATAATGTGGATTAGAAATACCTATTATATGAAAATATGGGACCCAAATTGAGAGCATTAGTGACAATATTTCAAATATTACATTGTTCAATATCTTAAAGTATCATGGGAATGCTCAAACGTATGATGATCACAAAAAACAAATTATCACTGACTTGAAGAAAACAAACTGCTATAAGAGAGTTATCTTTAAAGTTTTTTAAAAATATCTTAGCACCTGCAGAGGCCTTCTGAGAACAAGGCTTCTAAAAGGTAAATATGTCTGGGAGGCTATGGTACAAGACTATTTTTTGATGGCTACAAGTAAGGTCTCTGGAACCAGAGAGAGTACACAGCTCTTCTTAATATGGAGTTCTTCTCAGGCAAGAGATGTGCTTACATGTGTAAAGAAAAAACAAGACAAACAAAAACAAAAAACAAAACAAAACCACCACAACAAAAAAAACACATCGACGATGGGGGGCAAACCAAGCAAAACCAGAGTAATGTGGGGAAAGATCCCACAGACTCACGAAAACAGTAGCATGGTTCATACTGAATTTCAAAGCAATCTTTCTCCAAAGGCCACTGGGCACAGAATCTGTGTGACGATGTATTCTGATAGAACTTAAATTAATGAAAAGTAAAAATTTTAAAAGTTATTTTATGAATCAACTAAGGAGCTATTAAAATAAAATCTGTTCAAGTAATTCAAAATCAAGTTTGAAAACAAAAGTGTGAACAAGAACCAGGTTGTTTGCATAATCCTGGTGTGATTATAGATTGACAGGTGATGTTACTGTCTAAGCAGAGAACTCCAAGCATCTGTTAAGAGACTGGAACTCCTCACCTGGGCTTGGGCCCCTGTGGAATTTTCCCTGTCCACAGTGGTGTGTCAGTTGGTGTCTTTATGCTCCTCTCATCCAGGCAACCATACTATGGTGAGTTCATGAGTGTATTTTCTCTATCGTGCCTAGGAGACACTGTCTAGCAGTATGCGTGCTGGGACTCTGGCTCCTACAATGCCTCTGCCCCATCTTACACAACTTCTTCTGAGCCTAGATGAGGAGGTGGCACTGCAGCTGTTAGGAATCATGTGGTCCCTTATTCTCTACATTTTGGGCAGTTGTGTATAGATGTAAAATCTCAGTCTGTGCAAAATTAAACTTTTTGATGAGGGGTATAAGAATAAGCATTTAGAATACAGTTAGAAATCATACCGATTTAGAAAAATGAGAGTAGAAAATTCTCCTCTTTGGTGTATGCCCACTTCATCCATGAGTGGTTGTCTAGGTTTACAGTGCAAGGTATGAAGGCCTTCTACTGAGAAGGCCTTCGGTGCCACTACTGAGACACTTGCCACATCTTGTTGTCACCTTAAGATATTATGAGAGCCAGTCCTTAGGCAGGTGCTTTCATGTGGTCAATGGCTGCTGACAGAGGAGAATTGATTTCCTCCAGGGGGTGTACCCATATACGTTGTCTGAAACCAAGTGGCTAACTCTTCACTCCTGGGCAAACAGGCAGTCCTAAATGGACTTAGGAGGTTGTTCATACATGCGTATAAATAGATAAACACATGTATGCATGTAACAATAGTAATTAGAGAAGAAACCATGATTTGAGGAGGTGGACACCATGGGAGAAGTTTGAGGGAGTAAGGAGAAGTGAGAGTAATATAGATGCAGTGCTTATGTAGAAAGTTTCCAAAAAATTATATATATAAAAAAAAGACTGGGCCCAAGAAATTATCACAATGAGATATTGAGAAAATGCACACATCAAGGATGAAAAATTATACTTCTGTACAGTATAAATGAAGTGTTGGGTTGGAGATGTATTTATCTTTAAAGCTATACTACCAATTACAGTTTAGAATGTGTGAAGATGTGATTGGAACTAGATACATGCAGGACAGGAAGCCTGCAAGTTATAAATTCATGATAGAAGGAATCAAAGGCAACTTACATACCTGAAGATAACTGGGAGTGCTTGTGAAGTAGGGGACTCATCACAATAAATGGACCAAAACAAAGCTTAAAATAGAAAAAAAATTGAGACTAGAGTAATAGACTGGGTGGTAGTATATTACAAGATGGCCAGAATTATGGTGTAGGATAGAGGATATGCATGGAGTACAGGGCATTCTTTTATTATATATAAATGGTGTGTAGTGATACAATTTAATAACTAGCACACTATAGCTGGTTTTTTTTATTATTACATTCAAATGGAAGAAAGACACTCAATAAAGCATGCTGAAGTAACTCATCTCTGATAACACGAAGAACTCCAACAGCAAAGAAGCAAGCACTGCAGTTAACAACAGTTAAAGAGTAACATGTGTGAAGATTAGGCATCATTAGCTACAAGGGCAGTCAATCTCTACAAGAACAGCGAGACTGGGTAGAGAATCAGAGGCTGGTGAGGCTAGGGAGGAGCGGGGTTGTTCACACCAGAGAGCCGTTTACAACCCTAACAACCAAATGTATACATAACAGATGGCGCAGTAACTGCATTCCAGGACAGGAAAATTAAAATATGCTCACATAAAACGCACACACATGCTTATAGGAGCTTTAACTCTAACAGCAAAACCTAGAACTGTCCTAGACTCCCTTCAGTGGGTGTATAAGAGACTGGCACATTCAATCTAAGGACTACTGCTTTGTAGCCAAAAGGAATGGTTATTTTATACTGGGTGATTTAGATAAACCTCCAGAAAATTATGCTGAGTGATAAAAAGAAATACCTTACCTTAAAGTTCAGTTTTCTAACATTTTTTATACAGAGCACTCTTAGAATGATAGTTAGAAATGGAAAGTGCTGAGTGAACAGAAGGGCAGGAGGACGGAAAGAAAGATGTGCCAGCAGAGGTCTTGTTATAGAAATGCTTTGTTTGCTGTCTGGGATTCTGCCATGAAACTGTGATGCCCTTTCTCTCCTCAACCCCAACTCCCCAGAAAATCATCACTGTGTAACTGCATAGCATAAAAGGTTTGTTAGATCTCTGTATTTTACTTTATTGTTATTATTTTTGGTTTTTGTCTGCTTAAGAATGTAATGCATGCACAATTTTTTAAAAACATTGAAAGTTCAATTCTGAACTTCATATGGAAAAACAAAAAACCCAGAATAGCTAAAACAATCTTGTACAATAAAAGGTGCTCTGGAGGAGTCTCCATACCTGATCTCAAACTGTACTATAAAGCAACAGTAATTAAAACAGCATGGTACTGGCACAGCAACAGGCTGGTTGATCAGTGGAATCGAATCGAAGACCCAGATATGAATCCACACACATATGGTGACTTGATTTTCGACGAAGAAGCCAAATCCATTCGATGGAAAAGGGATAGCATCTTCAACAAATGGTGCTGGTCTAACTGGATGTCTATGTGTAAAAAAAAATGCAACTGGACCCATATTTGTCACCTTGTACAAAACTCAAATCCAAGTTGATTAAAGACCTCAACATAAAACCAGAGACACTAAGTCACTTAGAAGAAAAAGTGGGGAAGAGCCTGGAACATATTGGCACAGGAGACAACTTCCTTAACAGAACACCAACAGCCCAGGCCTTAATGTCAACAATTAATAAATGGTACCTCATGAGGCTGAGAAGCTTCTGTAAGGGAGGAGACACTGTCAAGAGAACAAAGCGACAGCCTACAGACTGGGAAAAGATCTTCACCAACCCTACATCTGACAAAGGTCTAATATCCAAAATATATAAAGAACTCAAGAAATTATACACCACCAAACCAAATAACCCAATTGAGAAATGAGGCTTGGAACTAAACAGAGAATTCTCAACAGAGGAATATCAAATAGCTGAGAAACACTTAAAGAAATGCTCAACCTCCTTAATCATCAGGGAAATGCAAATCAAAACAACTCTGAGATTCCATCTTACACCCATCAGAATGGCTAAGATCAAAAATTCAAGTGACACCACATGCTGGCGAGGATGTGGGGAGAGAGGAACACTCCTTCATTGCTGGTGGGAATGCAAACTAGTACAGCCACTTTGGAAAGCTATCTGGTGCTATCTCAGAAAAATGGGAATAGGGCTTCCTCAAGACCCAGCTATTCCACTCCTTGGAATATACCCAGAAGATGCTCCAGCACACAACAAGAACATTTACTCAACCATGTTCATAGCAGCCTTATTCATAATAGCCAGAACATGGAAACAGCCTAAGTGTCACTAAATAGAAGAATGGATAAAGAAACTGTGGTACATATACACTATGGAATACTATTCAGCTATTAAAAACAAGGAATTCCCGAAATTTGTGGATAAATGGATTGAGCTAGAAATGATCATAATGAGTGAGTTAACCCAGAAGCAGAAAGACTCAAATGGTATATACTCACTTATATCTGCATATTAGCCCAAGGGGCATGTCCCACGAAAGCCTTCACTCACCAGGAAACTGAGACAGAGGGGAGGAAATTCTAGTGGGACTCTAGATGAGAGAATCATGGGAGAATGGCAAAGTAGAAGGATCCAGAGGGTCCTAGAAGCCTACAAGTAGAACATTATGATAGGCAGATTTGGGCCCAGGGGTTCCGCTCAAACTAAGGCACCAGCCAAGGACAATACAGGCGGTAAACCTTAAACCCCTACTCAGATCTAGACAATGGACAGATCACTCTCCACAGTAGAGTGGAGAGTGGGATATTACTTTCTCACATACTCTGGTGCCTCACCTTTGACTATGTCCCCTGGAGGGGGAGACCTGGTGGCACTCAGAGGAAGGACAGCAGGTTACCAAGAAGAGACTTGATACCCTATGAGCATATACAGGGGGAGGTAATCCCCCTCAGGAACAGTCATAGGGGAAAGGAATAAGGGGAAATTGGGAGGGAGGGAAGAATGGGAGGATACAAGGGATGGGATAACCATTGAGATGTAACAAGAGTAAATTAATAAAGGAGAAAAAATAAAAAGAAAAAAAGAAAAAAAATGTAATGCATGCATACAATGTGTTTTGATCCAACCCACCCCTTTCCCTCCCCCCTCAGTTTCTTCCCTATATCCCCCTCCCCTCTGCACAACTTTGCCCTCCCAGATTCACATGCTTTAAAAAAAAAAAACTAAAAGAGTAGTTACTGCTACCTGTATGAGCACCAATGTAGGAACCTTGACTTGAGTACAGGTAGCCTCTAAGCGGGTATATCCTTAAAGGAAACAGATTTTCTTCTCCCAGCAGCCACCAGTCACCAATTGCTTTTCAGATAGGAGTGGGACTACTTTAAGAGCTCCTCCCCATCCGCACTGGGACTGTGCCTTAGCTTCATCTTCTGCAAGTTTGTACATAGAACCTGAACTCTGAGAATTCACTTCTGCAATAGACCTGCTTATCCTTGAGTCTTAGAATGGCGGGGAGGGGGTATGATGCTAATTTCCTGCTTAGGACTGAGCATTCTATATTGCATTATTTCCAGTTCAAGTCACTTACCTTCAGTTTTCATTTTTCTTTATAGATAAGTAATATTACATTGTATACGTGTACCACACTGTCATTATCAGTTCATCAGTCGAGGGACAGGTTATTTCCATTTCCTGGCTATTGTGAACAGAGGAGGAATGAACGTGTATAAGCAAGTATTTCTGTGGTAGGGTATGGAGTCCTTTAGTATTCCCAGAAGTGGTTTAACTGGACGATGTGGACCATAACCTTTCAGGGAACCTCCACACTGATTTCCATAGCAGTTGGACTAGTTTTCTCTCCCACCAACAGTGGATAAGGATCCCCCTTCACATTCACTTAAGCATTCTTTCTTAAAATACATTTCAACCAATAATCCTTTTTATATACAACAACCTTTTGAAAAACATCACATGTATCAAATCAAGATACAAGTTTAAAGAATGGTTAACTGGATTCAATGCCCTTGAATGTAAATATTGAATGAAATGGACACAGAATTATCGATGATTGCAATTCAGAGGATCTGGCAAATTAGGTTAGTTTCTTTGATCCAAATCATCTAATTTTTAGGAAGTTCTAAGCCCTCCTACCTTGAATTTGCCCTGGTGTAGAGAGCTTGCTACCGACGGCTGGCAATGGCAGTGCACTGCCTTCCTAGTTACTTGGCTTCTGCAGAGCCAGATCACTGTAACAAAGCCTTCACACACTACACTGAGTGCACAAGAAAACAAGTGTCACCAATGCAGAGTTGGCATTTTCTCAACACAGTACCACAGCCCTCTACTTGAAGATACTCTGAATATGCTCCTGCTACAAAATACATTAGAATTTGTCCATCCCAAGTGTCCAAAAATACTACACATACCCAAAACACAAGTCTAGTGCCCAGCTACAAATGCCAGGCGAATGCAGATGAAGAGGCCAAGGTTGGAGAAGCTGTCCACGCTGGACTATAACTCAGTGGTAGAGTTGCAAGCATTATGTGCGAGGTCCTAGGTTCAATCCCAGAATCCAAGCCAAACACAGAACAACAAAAATATGTTTAAGTCAAAATAATGAGATTTTTCCACAGGTGACAGAATCTGCTCAACTTCACGGTCAGGTACGACTATCAAGACATTCCATTTAAATAGATGTAGAAGGATAAATGAGTGCCTTTGGGACTAGAGATCACTGTATCTAAGGTCGGAGCTTAAAATGTCTTTGAAGTGACTGATATTGATTTGAAGAGCAGCCTCAGGATTAGCCTGATAATCATTGTGCAGCTGTCTGCAGGGAACAGAGCGAGATGATCTGTGGGTCCTGCTTTGGAACAGAACATCTCAGTTCCCATCATGATGGATGCCTGTGGCTCTCAGGAGCAAAATACCACATCCTTCTAAACCTTTGAAGAGAGAGAAATGTGCATTTGTTCTTTTTCTAAGCCTCTTGAGCTAAATTTAAGGTGATTTTTTTCAAACATTTCATTCTTCCTTATAAGATTTCTGAGTTATATTTTTATATCAGATATGAATACATATAAATCAAATATTAAATGCTTGCAGACCTTACAAATCTGGGTAACCAGACTGAAACTGAACTTTGAAGTTCTGCCACGTGCTTGATGCAAGGGAATACATTCTAAAACAAAACCAGTTTAAAAGGTATATTTTTCAGGATTTTACACTAGCAAGGGGGATTCAACAGAGTGGGCATTGCTGAGAAAGTGTCTTCTGAGAACTGAAATTCAGAACCTGACTAATGGAGGTGTTGGGAATTGAACCCTGGTTTTCTGGAATGGCAGCAAGTGCTCTTAACCTCTAAGCCATCTCTCCAGCTCAAAATCCACCTCATTAGTACATGTTTATATTATATCTGGCTGGACCTCACTCTGTCGGCAGACCCACTTTTCACCTCTCTGTTGCACTACTCTGTACCCCACAGAAACGAACCTCCTGGTTACAGCCCTATGACCAGATGCCAGCCACAGCCAGGACTTCCAACTTCTGTGCCATAGCAGTCAATTCTGGGGCACATCTACGAGAGTCTGTAGTTCTGTATTCCCTTATTCACCATTATGTTTACAATGTCCACATACACACACACACACACACACACACACACACACACACACACACACGTGCAGACTTTCCCTGCCTCCTTTATTTACACTTCAGGTCTTTTACAGTACCTTTTAACATGCTGATGTACCTTGCAGCCTCCTTTCTGTGTTCCCAGCATTCTAAAATTAATTCTTTGATTAACTCAGAGGGATTCTAAGCCTGTTTCAAGGTGTAATTATGAATATCATCAAAGTCTATCATAAGACATATGGTAGCACTGTGGTGTGGTGAAATGCAGTGCTCAGCATTACTGTCACTGGCCAGAGCTGTTGGTACATCTTTGTTTCCTAAAGAATAGCAGAAGGTCTGGATGACTGTGGAGTTTGGTGGTAGAAATGACTGTGTACTCATTTGTGTGGGGTCTTATTTCACAGGGTAGTATGTATAGCTAAAGTAGAGCCATGAGATTGTGCTACCTGGCTTTCAGTGAGGCAGCTCAATGCTGTGGCTTATTTTTCTCCTCTCTAAAGTGAGCATAGTGTCATTGCTATGAAGTAATGCTCAAAGAGCCATAAGTAGATGACCTAGTCAAAAGACACTGTCAGCACATATTAGCTTAGGTTTTAAATATGTTGATGCTATACATACTTCTATGTTTCTGTTAATAGTTTTCAGAATATGGAAAGAATGGTATGTGTGATTTGCACATTTTATTTTCTCAAAACCACACAGCTTCTTACACAGAAACAAAAGGTCTGATTAAAATAATACCTTCTGTCAAAAGGCTTTTGAAACAAAGGCAAGCCCAATCCCCCAATTGGAGTTGATGGTTTAAATTGAACCTGCACCAATAGCTGCTTTGTTTATGGTCATTGTTTCTAGACTCAGAACTACTCTTTCCATACTGTGAGGCTGGAATGGAGAAGCTGGCATCAGGAAGCAGAGTTCCCTGTTCACTGCAGGTTGTGGTCTTGGAGTCTTTTAGGAGATTTTCTCTCTCACCATAACTACCACTTAGGAAGGCATAAGTGAACTCTTCATCAAACCTGGGTTTGCAACATCCTGATACTACTCTCACATCTTTGTATCAAACCGATTCTTGCAAGGGCTAGCAGTGTATTAATGTGTATTTATGAATATGAGATGTTGGTTGGTTACCTTGGGATGCACGATGGGACCATTGGATCACAATGTCAGCCTCACCACACTGAGCATTTTGTTGGGCAAATGTTGTTGTCCTTGGTTATAGTTAAATGCTCAGGCACATTACACAAAAATAGCTGTTGTATTTTTCAGGAAAAATTTTTTGATGGAGCAGCAGGCATTGAGAAGAAGCCATGGAGACATAGGCGACTCTTGTGTGTAATATGTGTTATTCTGGTTATGACAGTAGAAGTCAAAGGTCAACTGCCATCCAACTAAGTAAAAGAAACCAGAGTTGGAAGATGAGCAAACATCAACAAACAACAACGTTTCACTCAGTTTTTTTTAGATAGGGTTTCATTCTGTAGCTCAGGCTGCCTATGAAGCCCAGGATGACCTTGAACTCTTGGTGATTTTCTTGCCTTATCCCTCTGAGTGGTGAGATTTACAGATGTGAATCGCCTAACAACAAGTTTTAAAACAGGAAAGAAACAGGAAACTTTGGAGCAGAAAGAAGACTTGCCAGGCTTTTCTTTCGAAGCCAGACTAGTTATAGAAAGGTAAGGTGAGAGAAAATGATACTGTGTGTTGGTGATATATAATGTTTATTAATAACTAGTAAATTTCTGGTCTAGAAGGAAACGGTTTAAAAGACTGTCCATCAGAGCTGAAGGAATGGAGAAAGAAGAAAGACAATAGAGGAGTGAAAAACAATGAAAACGGAAAAGGACAAACTGAGATATGCGCTTAGAGGAACACTGCTTGACACAAATGACTTCAAGGATATGAAATGTATAGAATTTGTCAAGTTAATATACAAGAGAATTTACCTTAAACAAAGACGATCTAACCTTATGACTGTATAATAGTGCATCTTTTTTCTGAACTCTAAATATTTTCTTATTTATTCTTTTTAAAAATAAAAAAGACATGAAGTTGAGTAGGTAGGGAGGTGAGGGTAGATCTTGGGGGAGCTAAAAGGTAAGTATCAAAATGTATTGTACAGAATTCTCAAATAATTAATAAAAATGTTATTAAAAGCATAAGACAGTCACGCAGTCTGTAAATTACCTCTGGAACACAGTTTGCTGTCTCATTCTTTAAAGCAAAATTTGCTTATTAAATTGTTATAAAAAGATGAGGATGCTAGCACATTCCTTCACAAAAGGAAAAGGTACACATCATCATAAAACTGGTAAAATGTTTTATAAGCAAATATATATAAAGTATAATAAAATGGAAGCTTGCCTCATTTATTAATAAATGTACAGATGTAGTTTAACTGAAAATTGTTTTTAGGTTGTTCACCTTAGGCTGTTATCTAAAACAATGGCAGAGGCGATATGACAATAAAACAGAGTCCATGAGCCAATGCTAAGGTGCCTGACAAAGTAGGCAGCACTTTAGCTGGCGGATAACATCGTCTGTGTTTGAGGTCAACTTTCTTGTATTATGTTCTTGCATGTATGATCTCTTTCCCATTAGAGTGTCCCATCTTTTGAATAGCAGTTAAACACCTGCTAAGTTCTGAGGAAAAGAAACTGTTCTTCAGTCAAGACACAGTGAATGAGTCCAGATTGATGAAGGGACTCTCAAGCCAGAAAAAAATAACGGGAGGCTCTTCATAAAAGAGATCGGTACAACAGTAAAGGCACATAGTTAACTACTGGCATAAGTGAGACACTTAGGAAGGGCACAGAATCTTGAATTCTTCTCAATAAAAAAAGGGACAAAACAACTTTGGAATACAGACTTTGCAGAGATAAAGCAATAGTAATTTAAACAGCATGGTACTGGCACAGCAACAGGCTGATTGATCAGTGGAATCGAATCGAAGACCTAGATATGAATCCACACACATATGGTCACTTGATTTTCGACAAAGAAGCCAAATCCATTCGATGGAAAAAGGATATCATTTTCAACAAATGGTGCTTGTCTAACTGGATGTCTATGTGTAAAAAAATGCAACTGGACCCATATTTGTACAAAACTCAAATCCAAGTGGATTAAAGACCTCAACATAAAACCAGAGACATTAAGTCACTTAGAAGAAAAAGTGGGGAAGAGCCTGGAACATATTGGCACAGGAGACAACTTCCTGAACAGAACACCAACAGCCCAGACATTAATGTCAACAATTAATAAATGGGACCTCATGAGGCTGAGAAGCTTCTGTAAGGCAAGAGACACTGTCAAGAGAACAAAGCGACAGCCTACAGACTGGGAAAAGATCTTCACCAACCCTACATCTGACAAAGGTCTAATATCCAAAATATATAAATTAAATACCACCAAACCAAATAACCCAATTGAGAAATGGGGCTTGGAACTAAACAGAGAATTCTCAACAGAGGAATATCAAATGGCTGAGAAACACTTAAAGAAATGCTCAACCTCCTTAATCATCAGGGAAATGCAAATCAAAACAACTCTGAGATTCCATCTTACACCCATAAGAATGGCTAAGATCAAAAATTCAAGTGACACCACATGCTGGCGAGGATGTGGGGAGAGAGGAACACTCCTTCATTGCTGGTGGGAATACAAACTAGTACAGCCACTTTGGAAATCTATCTGGTGCTATCTCAGAAAAATGGGAATAGGGCTTCCTTAAGACCCAGCTATTCCACTCCTTGGAATATACCCAGAAGATGCTCCAGCACACAACAAGAAAATTTGTTCAACCATGTTCATAGCAGCCTTATTCATAATAGCCAGAACATGGGAACAGCCGAAGTGTCCATCAGTAGAAGAATGGATAAAGAAACTGTGGTACATATACACTATGGAATACTACTCAGCTATTAAAAACAAGGAATTCCCGAAATGTGTGGATAAATGGATTGAGCTAGAAATGATCATAATGAGTGAGTTAACCCAGAAGCAGAAAGACTCAAATGGTATATACTCACTTATATCTGCATATTAGCCCAACGGGCATGGCCCACAAAAGACTTCACTTACCAGGAAACTGAGACAGAGGGGAGGACATTCTATTGGGACTCTAGATGAGAGAAGCATGGGAGAATGGCAAAGTAGAAGGATCCAGAGGGTCCTAGAAGCCTACAAGTAGAACATTATGATAGGCAGATAGTGGGCCCAGGGGTCCCGCTCAAACTAAGGCACCAGCCAAGGACAATACAGGCGGTAAACCTTAAACCCCTACCTAGATCTAGACAATGGACAGAACATTCTCCACAGTTGAGTGGAGAGTGGGATATTACTTTCTCACATACTCTGGTGCCTCACATTTGACCACGTCCCCTGGAGGGGGAGACCTGGTGGCACTCAGAGGAAGGACAGCAGGTTACCAAGAAGAGACTTGATACCCTATGAACATATACAGGGGGAGGTAATCCCCCTCAGGAACAGTCATAGGGGAGGGGAATAAGGGGAAAATGGGATCGAGGGAAGAATGGGAGGATACAAGGGATGGGATAACCATTGAGATGTAACAAGAATAAATTAATAAAGGAGGAAGAAAAAACAGAAACAGCAGTGTAAGGAATAAGTTTACAGGAGGGCGACTGTAAGTGAGGATTATGGGAGTGCTTGGCTCTGAGGGTGGCTGGTATGACTGCATCTACTGATGATCCTGGGAGCTGGTCTAGGACATACAGCTGGGCTTGTCATTTCCCTCCTGAACATAGGTGCATCATCACTGGACAAGGACATTTTGTGATCCACACACAGCCATACAAAACCAGCTTACTGAAAGGCAGACAGAGCATAAACAAGGTTTCTCGTTTTGTCCTGTATAAGTAGCTGCCCTCTTTTCACTAATAGGAGATTTAACCTCAGTCTAGGATCCTGAGATAAAAATTACTATGGCACCACGTGATGCAGTTAGTATCACTTCTTTTACAAGTAAAAATGTTAGGTATCATTTGCATTTACAAATTTACTTAATAATGAGTACATAGTCTAAAACTACTTGCATACTATGTTAATTAAAATAAGAACTAGAAAATTTTGAACTGAAGTAAAGAAAAATAATTAACACCACATATTAATGTTAACATGACAACAATATGAAAACTTGACATGGATTTCTAACATATCCTCAAAAACAGGTTCAAGGCATCATAAAGTTCCTGGAAACAAAAGGAAGGAAAAAGCCTGAAGGAAAAAAAATAGAACAAAGAAGAATCAGATGATCAGTTGGAAATTGAAATGTACAGGAAAATTAAGAACTAAGTGGATAAAGGAGAGGTCACTAGAAAGAATTAGGGTAAATGTGAAGTTTGATAAATTGTGTTAGTTGGTTTAGGCAAATACATTGACAGTGCTGTGTATTTGAATACAGTGCATTTGAAGCAATACTGAAGTACTTGGAGCCTGACCATTCTCCATCCTTAGTTCTAGATGCTGGACATGGAGGTTTTCCCTGGTGGATTTTGGACTTATTTGGGTCTGATTATAGCCTGATTCTTCCATCTTGGGATGGGACTATTTATCCTGTGTCATTGTATGTTAGAAGCATGTCACTTGTTTTTTTCTTATAAAGGTGTTCACAGTTGAGAGACTTCCTTGAGTCTTGGATGAGACTTGAACTTCAGACTTGCCAAACTACTGGAATTATTACACACTGTGTGCGTGTCTGAAGTTCTATTATATTTTTCTGTATAAGATGAACATGAGAGTTTGAGGACAAGGGATGAAAGGTTATAATATAAAGTGAAAAGGGGTGAGGTTGTAATGGTTAGCAGTGATTGTCTATTTGATGACATCTGTAAGCCCCTAGGGGACAGGGCTTCTGGCATGCTTGTGGAGGATTGTCCTGATTAAGTTAACTGAGAAGGGAAGACCTGACGACTGTAGCCAGTATAGAATCCTGGGTTGGGATCCTATACTGTAGAAAAAAAAGCTGCGCACAAGCATGCCCTCTCTTCCTAATTATAGCTATGACAAGTCCAGCTGCTTCAAACTCTTGTTGTGTTGACTCCTCTGCTATAATGGAGTCACCCTGGAGCACTGGGCCAAAACAAGCCCTTCTTCATTGTTATTCAGGTGAGTCAACTTATCACAGAGATGAGAAAAATAATTAAGACAATGCAATATATCATCACCAAACATGCAAATAATAGCATAGCAAAACCTGGGGGTGAGGGTGAGAATCAGGACCCGGAGTCACTGTAGTGATCCAAAATGTCCAATATATACTTACTTTGCTTTCTATTTTTAACTTCTTGAGAGGAAATAAACCATATAAAATGATAATGCTATATTTTTGAGTTTGAGTTTATACCTTAAACAGGATCAAAGGAAATAGAGATACACAGAAATCAAGTCTTCAATCATAGTGGATGTAAGTTGTTACAAAACTAATACTGACAAATTGAAGTTTATGTGGGGATCCCCTCCAGCTACACTGACAAAGTAACTTAAGGCTTAGAGAGGCTGCTCAGTGCTTAGGGACACTTGTTGTGCCTCTGTAAGACCCAGGTTTAGTTCCCACATAGTTCACAACAGCTTGTACCCCCAGCTTCAGAGGAGCTGACTCCCTCTTCTGGTCTCCGTGGTCACCTGCACACTCCTAACATTCACAAAGACACCTATTCACATGAATAAAAATAAACCTTATAACTATCTCTAAAAAATTGTGAGAGAATGATGAAAGACAGTGAAAGGTTAAAACAGAAGTGTGATAAGTTGGAAGACGTAACAAGAAGGACACATGACTTACAGGCAGCAGAAAGGAAAGTGGTGAACATGGAACCACTGTATTGATAACACTAAACAAAACTGAATCGAGCAATCTGATTAAAAGACAGATTTTCTGATTTCTAAATTGCAACTTGATGAACGTTTTATGTTTAAAAATGTCATAAGTCATACTGAATAGTGGATCATGATGAATTTATGGTGAAATAATCAAACTAGTGATCTAAATGTATATGCCAGACACAAGGACAATAAAATATTAATAAAATCTGATGGACCAGAAGAGAAACAATCCACCGTTGTAGTTAGAGAGCTCAACATCTCTCTGTCTGCAACTGATACCACAAAAGAAGGCATGGAGAGAGCCTGAGAGAACTATCCAATGACAGGCCTCCTCAGCCTTTGAAAAACTGTTCAGCCTGGCTAGGCGGTGGTGGCACATGCCTTTAATCCCAGCACTAGGGATGCTGAGGCAGGCAGATCTCTGTGAGTTTGAGGTCAACCTCATCTAAATGTGAGTCCAGGACAGCCAGGGCCACACAGAGAAACACTGTCTAGGAACAACAACAACAACAACAACAACAACAACAACAACAACAACAACCTGTTCAAACAAAGTGCAACACAAGTCTTGCAGGTTTCCAGAGACTGTGAAAGCTTCCGTGAAAAAAGGGGAGAGGGTGAGAACGGCTATCAAAGCCGTCTCTGCTCACAACAGAATCTAAGCAGAAATCAGTGCGAGAGGGTTACTGGAAATTTTCTAATACTTGTCAATGCCTGTGCGAGTGACTCAAATGGAGCGAAAAAGACACCAAGCTAAATGAATATAACATATTAAATCTATGAAGAATCTGAGACTTAGGAAACTGTCTGAAATTAATAACCCGAGCTTCCACTTCAAAACGCCCTCAAAAGAGCAGAATGTGGTGGAATGTTGGAAATAACGAAGAGAAATCAGAGACATTGACAAAGAGATGGACTTGCTTCTTAAAGAAGCAAGGCAAGGACTCTGGAAGTGGGAAGATGTATGCGAGCAAGAAGCAAATTATCTGCATCCTTTGGGTTCATGACCAAGAGTCGGTCTTGAGGAAGATTGATAGCCTATTTTCTGAGGAACTGCCATATGGATTTCCATAGCCCCTGTACAAGTTTTCACCGCCAACAATGGAGGATATACCAAAAGGATGCTCTATCCTACCGTAAGAACACTTGCTCAACTATTGTGGCTTTGTTCATAATAAACTAGAAACAATCTAGATGTCCCTCAACTGAAGACTGGATAAAGAAAATATGGTACATTTACACAGTAGAATATTACTCAGCTCTTTAAAAAAAAATGACATTATAAAATTTGCACTAATGGATGTAACCAGGAAAAAAAAGTTATCTGGTGTAAGTTAATTGAGACCCAGAAAGACAAATATGGTTCGCATTCACTTATAAATATATATTAGCTGCTAAGTAAGTGATAACCAAACTATAATCCACATACACAAAGAAGCTAAGTAAAAAGGAGAGCTCTAGAGCAGGATGCATGGACATCTCTGGCAAGGAGGTTTGCTCTTTTCTGAAGAGGAAATGGAGGCAGGGTTGGCTTGAGAGGGAGGGAAGGTGGGGGGAGTTGGGAGGAGTGGAGGGAGGGGAAACTGTGGTTAGATTGTATTGTATGGCAGAAGAATCTATTTTCAATTAAAATTAAGCAAATAAATAAAAATTATCCATATCATGAAAGATGGACTTTTAGGACTCAAGGGTATAATTAATTTGATGAACACCTTCTCAAACAAGACGTGACCATTTCAATTAAGTGAACCATGAACCACAGCTCAGTCTGAGCTAAATCGTTTGAACAGTCTCATAAGAATTAAAAAGAATTAAGTTTGTAATTTTAAAAAATCCATAAAGACAGCTTTAGTGTAAGCTTATTTCACAGATGAACCTGCTAAATGTTCAAAGGAAAATTAACTGGGCATTTTGATTGGTTGTGGCCTTTCCTCTCCATCTGATGCAAGGAGAAGTTTCCTTGATGATAGGTGAAAACTACTCTCATCTATGGGTATGAGGACAGATGTTTATATATTGCTGTTAGGAAATATGCTGCTTTATTAAATCAGTGGTTATAGGCTCTACTCCATGACTTCACTAGCACTGAGTAGCTAGCTCAGTTTCCAGTACAAACATGCAGAGTTGTGAAACGATGACCCAATGCATATGTCTACAGCCACTCCCATGCCTAAATCTCAAGGCACACTGCAGAAGAGAAGGCTGTAAGAGCTAGCGGATCAGAGAGTTTACTATGAGATTGTGTCTCCTAGCAATGACAGAACCTACACCCTTAGTCTCATTAACATGACTTCCTATACATGAGGTGAATAAGGATGACACCAGTGGATATACCAAAGTGGATGGGGAAGTCTCATGAGGCCTCAGCCCCACACAAAGAGCAGCTGAGGACACCTGGGAATGGGAGATGTGGTTTTCCTCAGAAAAAAATGGGCACAGCAATTGGTTGTCCAGTGCCAAAGGGTCAGCACTGAAAACATACATACAAGTAGCATTGTATAGAATGAAAAGGTTATGTTAAGTAATATTGATTTTTCTACATGTATATATGTAATAATAATTAATGAAAAAGAGGCCATGAAGGAGATCAGGGAGAAGTATTGTGGAGGTTTTAGAGGAATGAGAGAAATGTTGTAATTAAATTATACTCTCAAAGTAAAAAAAAAGGAAATTTAAGACCATTCTTAATTCTACTTGATCTTTTCTAGGAAAGATCAGAAGCAAAAACAATTTTCTTTTCACTCTATGAAGCTAGCATTATCCTTACCTCAAAAGCAGGAAAAAAAGAAAACTAGAGATGAATATTCCTCACGAATATTACCATATATTTCTTAAAATAGCAGTAGATACATGTGATATAAACAACATAACATTGATATATGTCTATATACATATCAGGATATATACAAGTAATTACATATGATTAATAGATGAAATTTACTTCAGAGATGAATAAAAAAGAAAAATCACATGATCATAACATTTGATCCAGACAAAGTATTTGAGAAAGTTAAATAGTGTTAATTTACAGTACTAAGAAAAGTTACTATGACCTGGTAGCAATCAAACTAGAAGCAAGCCCTCTTCCCTCAGATTTCTCAACAGAGAGGTTATAAACAAGCCCTCTCTATGTCTCTTCCTGAGACACCAGTGGTTTGCAGTGACAACTGTTCTTTTCAACTGGGAAGCATAAGGCTTCTCCGAATTCAGCTGCTGCTGTGCCCTGGCTCTCACTGGAGGAGACTGCTATCAGACCGTTTCACGGTGCTGAGTACATTGGTAGACCCTGATTATATGGAAATACATAGCCAAAACGAATCTCCGAATCTTCAAAACACATTTTCCATACTTGAGAAGGGCAGCTTGGAAAACTAGAAAAATATTTGCTGAAAAGTTGTTTTAATTCTATTTTCTTTTTCTCTCGCCTTTATTCTAGAACAATCAAGGAAAGCATCCTACATATTTTTTCAAGTAGAATCAATAATATAAAGTTTTACAAAGGAAAATTCCACTTGTACACTGATAAACTATGTGAGGTATTCAAACATTGCTTTAGGCAGATCTTACTAATATTACTATGGTTTTTTACCATGAGGAAGAATTGTCTTAATGTCATCTTTATACTTTTTTCCACTTTTGAGTCTGTGAAAATATAACATCAAAATTCTTATATAAATATGCCTTATGGTTGAAGGAAATAAAACTATAGAAACTTATATACCAAGATTTTAACAATGAATGGAGGGCTTAAGAATATTTTCGATGATTTCAGGGATTAGATACCTCACATGTTAAACATCTGGCACATATACCCCTGGTTTTAGAAGGTGATCATGGTCCAGAGATGCTGGGAGATGATATCTGTTAATTTGCTTGGTTTCAGCAAATCCAGAGCCAGGACAGAACTGGTAAAGGTGTAAGGAGTCTCTTCTACTTTGCAATACAGTGTAAGCAATCTCTGTGGTTCAGGCTGACTGACTCATTTTTTTCTCATTAAATAAAGTTGCATCTTTTTTTGCAGGGGGAAGTTGTTGTACAGTTTCTGGACTGAGGCATAGAATTTCATGGGTAACAGACATGTCAGGGCACTTGGTATACAGGCTCAAAGTGAATGCAGATATATCGTTATCGGTGGCTCCTTCATCAATATGACTGAATAAACGTGGGCCTGGAACATACATCAAGAAATCAAACTTATTGAAAAGAAGCACTCCATGGAATCCATATGGTGTTCTGAAACCCCTTTCCTAAAATATATTGTTGCTTCAGTAAAACAAAAGAGCCATTAGGGAAGGAAGTCCAAGGTTTGATGAAGTGGCCCAGCCAACAAGGACATTTGTCAACACATTTGGCAAAAGGGTTTGGCTCCTTGAAACCTACATGCTGGAAGTTGTGTTCTGATCTCCACATGCCCACCATAGCAGGGACTCACTCACGCACTTGCACATAGACACTTACACAAACAGGCAAATAAATGTATCAACAAGGTAAGTGGTCTATGCTAAGAACAAACTGAGATCAAACATCCACATGCCACTATTCTGCCTCCCATAGACTTCGACCTTTCCACAACACTGTGGATAGGTTGGTCGGCAGTCACCAAGGTCAATCACTTCCATTGTTCTAGGAGCCAGTGGTATTAATCACATCATCCTCAGATTTGCCTGAGAATGAAGCCACCACATCATCCTCAGATTTGCCTGAGAATGAAGCCAAGGCCAAAGCGTATCATTTTGTTAACACCTTTTATCTGTAAGTTTATTACAAAAGAAAGCAAAAGCTGTTCCAGTGTGTCAGATCCCTTACTTAAGGCACATTGAGGGAGACTGTGACATTCCCTGCTAAGTCTGTAAGTCTCATTAAAATTGTGGACTTGCTAGCTCTTTTTCATAAAAGAAATTTTGTTCTAAGTTTGGCATAATTAGCCCTGATAAAAGCGCTAATCACAACACCATGTAGCTCTGGATCAAGCTCCTACCTTAAGAGCTTCTTCGTGCAATGATGAAAGATGCTTTGAGTACCAAGGAACAATAGATAAGACCAACACGGTGTGATAGCAAGCCTTTGATGAAATAAAATCGCACAAACCCTATATCACTGGGGAAAAAAATTAAGGAAGGAAATGACTGGTTCTGGCTTGTCAGAAAGATAAGAAGAAAAACTGTAGGCACAAGGCCCAGAAGTACTGCCCACACATTTGAGGCAGGAGCCAGCTGCGGTGGGAAAACTTGTCCCCATGGTCTCACTTCCAAGTGCTTTCTCTGGGCTAATTATTTTGCTAGGTCAGGTCAAGTGAGTACAATGAACTGTTTCTTGCAGTGATATCTCGGTAAAAATTCCTGGCATCACAGCCAGAGCCTAAACTTAGCCAAGGGCTCATAGGGAGTATACTGCTAGAGGGCCATGCCTGCAACCTGCTAGGCCTATCTTCCTCTATGAATAAAGACATTGATACATCCTATGCTGGTCAAAGGGACCAGGAAGGATCAAAGAACACAAACTGTTACAAGTCAATATTCTCTGTCTCTGTATTATGTATAAAAATTAATTTAGATGTCATGGTAATAATAACTGATTAAACATGATTTTAAAGGAATACATATATTAATTTATGAATTCAATCATGATTTTTTCATCTTTTAGTGGAGAGGTTCATTAAACCAAGCAGAGGTTTTCCACTTTCCTCTATGAATTACAGAGGGAGGATGACTTGGGGTTTGTTTTTTTTTTTCACTCAATCTTGTAGTCAAAAATACTGTCACTATTATAATAATAACAATAAACCTAGGCCGGCTTTACTTCACAGACTCCAGTGGGGTAAATGTGAACAGAGTGAGGTTTTACTTTGCTCTATGAGATGTTTTTAAACACATACTTCTGTTCTCTTTCGAGTTATAAATCTCACCATAGACTACTGTTAAAATGTGTCTCACTGAATTAAATGCTAGCAACTAAATTAACGGACTATTCACCAAAGAAAGTCGGTGCATAAACATCTTGATTGTCCCTCACAGCAAGGCATTCAGGTAATAATACTCAACATGATTTCTAGTTATGGATGACAACTGTGCCCTTGACATATGTTAGTTCACTTAAATTCACAGCAGCTACAAAGAGAGAAAGCAACTTTTTTTTTTCATTTGTGGTGGTCACGGGAACGGTCAGTGGCTGCAGTCTGAGGCAGAAATCCTAACCCCACTCCATACAATTAAGAGAATGAAACAAAACTCCTTAACGATAGCGGCACATGTCTTTCTCCGGTCAGTGACCCAAGAGGAGCCAGCCTCAAATAAATTTTGCTTACTTATACACAGCCTAGGCTGATCTATTCCATATATGCTGTCACCTTTAAACCTCTTTCTCATCTTGGCCCAGGTTACAATTTTGTCAATTTAAATAGACACAGGAAATTGCAAGTCTATCTCCCTGGGCAGATGGGAGATTCATACAGCAAAGACATTGCCAGAATGGTTTCTTAAGTAAGCCAGGGTTCTCTTGCCAAGCTGTCAGAGCTATGCCACCCTGTGCTGCCCTGCCCCCCTTGAGGGGTTCCTTAGAGGCATGCCCTTTGATCAGGAGATAGGCCTCATTTTGTACATCAAGGTTGTCTCCTTTTGTTGTTGTAAGAATAGAACCTAACTGGAGGTCAATCTTGGCGACCACACATTAGCAGAAACTTTCTCAGCAATCCTAAACCTCAATTGCGGTACATACTTTTTTTCTTCCTACGGTATCTAACAAGCCTGGTCAGTGTACTAATTATCTCTAGTCATATTGGAGTTAGTGTTCCTTCAGCTAACGAGCGTGGTCTGTGTACTACTTATCTTCTAGTCATGTTGGGGGCAGTACTTCCCAGCTAAATTCAACTCCGTGTAAGTTAACGCCTCCTAAGGAAGTTCACTAGTATCAGTTTTACTCCGCCTGTCTCCTGCATCACTGCCTGATAAGCTTATTTGTGAAGATCACAGGAACTGCCCGGTGCCAGGTACCAAAGAAGTGGCAGAGCGCAGCTCAAACAACACAGGACCCATCTGGCCCTAGGGCTCAGCACCTGGGCTCCTGTACTTATAGCAGGCAGCTGGAGAAGTATTTGGAGGCTTTATTTTCAGTATTAAGCACTGGTAATAGCTATCTGAAGCTTCATACACACAGCGATGTTTTTGGACTTTGAAGAATTACTGAGAGTTGCTGCTGTACTTAAGGCATGAATCAACTTCAGAAGTACCAGCTGTGCACATGCAGCTTTGGCTCTTTAGTCACAGCGCTAGAGGAGCAGCCTTCCCTCTCACCGACAGCTGGACTCTCCCTGAGATGCTGCTGGAACCTGTCAGTGAAGTTCATGGAAAAAAAAAAAAAGAAAGAAAGAAAGAAAGAAAGAAAGAAAAGAAAAGAAAAGAAAAGAAAGATACTACAGCAATTAATTTTGAGCCCTAGGCTTCTGCTTCGTCTCATCATCTGATGCAAAGGTGTGTTTGAAAGCCTGGCTTCTACAATCAAGCCACTTCTGGGATGGCTCCAAGTCTTCAGAAGATGGCTATCATCCTAGCTTTCTGCAGGATGTGTCTATGCAGAACCTGCCCTGTTTCTAAACCTGTCTGGCATAACTTACGGCATCTGGCACCACACCTGATCACACAAGATGCTCAAGAAATACCACCTATCCTGACTATATTGTTTAGAAAATTAACTAAGGTTCATGGACACTTTGGGCAGTTTTCATACAGCCCGGGAAATGAATTAGCTTGCAAGTATCTGTGAAAGAGTGGTAGCTCGTTGTGAGGCTCTCGGTACCAAACTCCTGTTTTCTTCTAGTCTGGAACTATTAGTTTCTCTTTGCTTCTCTTGGCAATTTCATGCAGGGAATTCCAGTAGTTCCAGGCTGTTGTGCGTCCTGGCACAAAGTCAGACACTGGTGTGAGTTTTGCCTCTGTCTTTTCCTCTACACTTAAAGCTAGACTTCCAGCTGGCCGTTTGGCTGTCTCGTGCCTTCCTTTGCACTCATCCTTTGGACTGCACAGTATGCTTGAGCATACAAATTCATGTTTTATATCCAACTAGGATAATCCTTTCCCTTTTTTAACTCATGATCTATGAGCTCCATTCCTGGAACTTGAACTACCTTTATGTTCACATTTTGATGTCTCCTACTGATCAGCTTTAGTGTTCATAAACATATTTTCTTCTTATCTTGTTGTATGATCTTTTTACATCTTAATTTAAAAACTATGGTGCTTTCTTGTTTAAGTTTCTAAATGGTCGTGTTTCTTTTTTTTTTTTTTGAAGGAAATTAGTATTCTTTTGTGAAATTATACTTTCACTTTTAGGGCAAGGTCTTGCTGTGTAGACCAGGCTGGCCTTGAACTCCTAGAGATCCACCTCCCTCCTAGGTACTTGGAATTAAAGGCATGTCCTACCATACCCAACCCATATTCTGTTTCACAAAAATCGTTTATTTCCTCTGTAGAGACACTGTTGGGGTAACTTCAATATTTTAATCATCTCTTGTTCTTTTTCCATCTTACTTGTTTTTCTCTTGGGTTTTGGTCAGGGGACAATATGCATTTTTGTGAAATCTGAACAGCTAGAACTAGGAAGGCATTTGCTTAAGCATCTTCCTTCCTGCTGTCTCCACAGTTGACTTACAGAAGTTTGACCCTTCATTCTTCTGACCTTTATCATTGAACATTAATCTACCTCTCAACTGTAACGCCAAGACACCTGAAAGAAACCTTTCCCTTTCATCTTTTATAAGGTAGTTCTTCAGGACCCTTCTGAATACATCTACGTCTACGTGCAATTTTGCAATTAGACATACTTTTTAAAAAATCAATTATAAAAAGCTGATATACTATTCTAAACATCAATAAAATAATTTATTATGGGATTTGAAAAGCAAATCATATTCATATTAGCAAATATCAAGACTTTTAGAAAATCTAACGTTAACTCCCAATTTATATGTGCCAGAATAAAGTTAATTGAAAAATATTTGACTATAAAAACTACTAAATATCAGGTACAAAAACAAGGATACAGATGTAAAAATATATTAATTTATCTATTCCACTTGTCATATAATTGGTGCTATATATGAGGAATAGAAGATCACAGCAGTATTTGTTCTCAGTACATCAAAACTATCAAAATTGTCTTTAATTTCACAATAATATAGGAAAAACTAGAATGTACTATTAAAGGAATTCAGATCCTGTTATTATCAGCTCCTGTTATTTCCCAATGCCAGTGGAGTCTCGGGGAAGTCAATGTGGCGGAATCTGCACTGCTGGCATAGAACAGATTCATAAGCTGCCCAGTCCTGAGCAGTGCAGTTAGGCTTACATAACCCCACCAGCCTGGAGCAATCTGGTTAGGTTCACAGACATAGTGCAGCCAGAGATTATTCAGTTGCTATTGCTCCCATCCCCCCTACATGTAAACCTCGAATCTATTTGCACCTTTGAATCAGCTGTTCTGTCTAAAATAAGGCCCTGAGTGCTCCTTGCTAAGACTCATTGTAAACATGCAAATGGAAGCCCACCAGGGCTTGGCTGGAGCTTGCGACACAGAGGACCAATGTCAATCTTCCCTGTTTGTCTGAAGGCTGACCTCATGAAGAGCTCCTCCTACCTGCAGATGTTGTCACGATTTCTGTAGTGTTTCTGAGGCCCATGAAGTCAAACTGATAGAGCCGCCATGATTTCTGATCAGCTGCCTCAACTGAATTTTTCCTCCAACGGTAAATCATTTCTTCTTTGGGGTAGCCATCTAGAAGCAGAGCAGATATTAGCACCTGCAAATTTAGATGTATAAAACATTACATCAAATCTGTTTCTAATCACCCAGTAGTAGTTACAATTTTAGGTCCTTTTTTTTTTTAAGAGACACAGAAACTCCAAAAGTCAAAGGACAAATGACCCCTCACACTGTCCCCTGACTTCATGATGAACAAATAATTACTTAGCTAGGAGCCTGGCCATGTCATTATGGGTGCAGTAAGTAGAATTATCATCTACATTTCTTTAACCTTGAACCATCATGGTGAGTTGATCTTCCAAGAGAAGAGGAGTCTTTCAGTGTTAGCACAAGCACCAGCTTTGTCATCCTGGCCTAAGCCCAATATCCAACATTTGTTAACCAAGACTGCCTTTATACCGTGGAGATGGCATCCATAATATATATAACTCCATGTACGACTATTCATATATAGTTTTAGTGAGCTTTTTTCATCTGAGCTTACGAAGCTTCCTCCAAGACCCAAAGATCACCTAACAAAAACCCCAATACCAGACATAAGAAGTACCCATTTGAGTTGTAGGCCAAGGCTCTCTGGAACATACCCAAAATATATAGCCTGTTGTTGTTGCCCTTGGTTACCTCCCCAGAGGTGGAAGGTGAGTCCCCATTGCTGAAGACACCATCCAATTCAGAAACAGATTCCAGAGACCCCACAGCTGGAACTGACCTGAATGTCCCCTCCTTGAGTACTAGCTCTTATGATATCAGAAGGCACCAATGGACGCTTCCAAAGGAGGGAGGCAACCCACATTTCTATCAACTCTATGAACCAAATCAATGACCAGCATGGCATGATAGCCCTAAAGTGGCACACATACTTTTGAGGTCACCAACTGTTCTCAAATATTCAAGGCTAGTGGAGTCATGGTTATGGGAGGAGAAGCTACAACCACTAACTTACTAAACCAGCATAATTCATATCAGCAATCTATACACATGTATTCTTATGCTCCAGATATACATACACACATACATGTATACACATATAATCACTGGGAGATCTCTGTTGGCATCTCTTCATTGGTTCTACCTGCTAAAACTGTCATTCATTCTCACTGGTGAAATTTTTAACTTTAGTCATTGTGTTTTTCAAGGCCAGGGTTTATATTGGGTTCTTTTAAAATAGTTTTTATCTTATAGCTCCTTTTTCTGAGATCTGATTATCATATTTTCATTTACTTATTTAGATATGATTTCCTACAGATCTTTCAAAGTGTTTAACATGGCAAACTGAAAATCTTTTAATAGTACATCTAACACCTGGGAAACTTTAGTGGTGTGGGCGTGCATGCACACATGCACAAAGAGATCAGAGAACAAGTTTTGTACCCCCAGAAATCAGAAACTATCTATTTTGTTTAAGGAGTCAGGATCTTTCTCTTCCTAAACTTTCAGCTCCCTTATTCAGTTAGGCTGGCTGGCTAGAAAGTCTCAGAAATCCACCTGCCTCCCTTGTCCCACTCAAGAGGCAATTACAGGCATAATTTTGTACTTGTCCAGCAAGCACATTACTATCTAAGCTACCTCCCTAGCCCCTTCAACAATAACTTCTATTCCAGGTGTTTTGTTTTGCTCGTAGATGGTACACTTTTCCATTTCTTTCCAGGTTATGTAACATTTTTGGAAACTAGACATTGACAATGTAATATTTTTATCAATTGTTTTAAATTTTCATGGCTGCATTCAATATATTTTTTATTATATTCATTCTTATTCTATTCTTTCCTCTATCCAGATCTACACCCACCACCTCCCAACTTTATGTCCTCTTTTATTAGTAACATTTTTTATAACCCACTGAGTACAGTTTGTATTTCCAATATATCCTAGATGTGGGGTGTGGCTTTCCACCTTCTCTTCTGAGGTGGTGCACAGCACCTAGGCAGGCAGAGCCTCCAGGTGCATGGCTCAGGGCCTGCATTCACTGGTCCCCCCCCCCTTGATTCCCAGTTTCATGTTCTTCAACTTAAGCACATTCATACCTACATCCATAGCACAGAGCACACAGTGGCCGAACCCATTTCCTTGGGCACTGATCATCGTCCAAAGGCATTGCTGCCTTGACCTTTATAGAAATGCAGCTTCTCAATACACATCAGCAAGAGTTACTGGTGCTTGACAAATCAGCCTGTCAGCTGGACCTTCCTGAAGACCTTACATTTACTCTTTAATAGAATGTTTTCTAAGATAGCACTGCCTATGAAGTCGGCTTTATAACCAATGACCAGCCTCCAGCAATTCAGGCACTGCAGGGTTTGCAGCCAGTCAGGCATGAAATTTTAAAACATGCTCAGGCAAATGCTTCTGAATTCTGATTACCCCCTAACCCCCCACCCCACTTTATCCTTAAGGACTGGGCAGACCTGCCTTGATTTTCATTCATGTTCCACTCAGCCTACCAAATCTGAGTAAGGATGCTCTGCTCAGGGGTCCCAAGTTCATTAGCTCAATTGCTGGGCTAGGGTCTCTGCACCACAGGCTTCTGCTTCCATTTAGTCATGGCCATCAGGGTTCACCACCATTCCTCAGAGGCTGGCCTCACAAAGCCTGAGCATTGTCGTGTCCCCTCCTCATCTTGTGTTTCTGCCTCCAGAACTCTCTTCTCTTTGAGGACTAGATTCTAAGTCCTATTGTATTATCCTAGCAGGGTGCGATGGCCACACTACTTTCCCTCATGACTAAAGCTGATTGGCTGGCTGGTTTCCTTTGATTTTTTGCTTTTCGGGATGTGGGCCTCGCTGTGTTGTTAACAGATTGACCTCAAGTTTCCCACTTTATTTGCTCAGGGATACTCATCATTCCTGCCCCCCTCTCTCCCCCACCCCCTCTGTGCATTGTGTTGTCAACATTTTAAAGAGAAAATGTCTGTAGACATAATATTGCAATTTTCACATCCGCACAGAAAATGTCTACCCTTCCTCTCTTCCCTCTGCTTGACTTCATAGTGTAATTACTGAAGTTGGAACTCAGGTGCATGTCCCTCCCTGCCTCCTACAGAAGCATCACATCTTCAGCTCCTCAGTGTGAGCTTCAGAAATGACGCATTTTCCAAATTCTGAAGCACTATTCAGAAAACTCTAAGATGTACAGGAGAATTCATCTATCATCTTAGCTTGTTTTGTGTTGCTGTAAGAACACAACTGAGGCTGGATACAGGAAAAATAAAACAAAAATATTTATTTAGCTCAGAGTTCTGGAAGCTTAAGAGCATGGTGCTAGTGCTAGAATTGGCCTCTAGTCTGGGGCCCAAAAGCAGATATCATGGCCACCATGTGGTGGCATGGCATACAAGCTATAGCAGTGGCAGTGCAGGCAGAGAAATCGGATGAAGTCGCTGCAGGAATTAAAACGGAACTGCCCTGTTTTGTAATGAGCACAAGGTGGTCAATCCCATGCTATGAGCATAAGAAGTTCTCTCAGTACCAGTCCCTTCAAACATCATCCAGCAATTCGAAACTGGGCCCTGAGAGTCAAAGCTGTGCAGAGACACAGCCATTCAAACCATCAGCCCATACACTTTGTGCTAGTTTAATAAATGCTTTGTGCTTTCATTAAAATGAAGGTTGATGTGATTTGGATGTGAAATTTCCCCTATGGACTTGTTTCTTGAACTACTAATCCCCAGATGTTGGAGGACGCTGTTGTTTGAGGTTGCAGTGCTCCCACTCTGGGTAGACTTTCTGAGCTCAGCTCTAGATGGAGGACTCCCTCTCCTCAGCAGGTCCTCCTACTCTCTGCATGACCTCATCTGCAGAGTGCCCTTAAGAACAGATGGCCTTAACCGCATCTGACAAATGGCTTTCGGCACAGTTCCCTGCCAGCTCTGCCCTCCCTATGCCTATAGGATAATTATGTACTATGTTCCCTCTCATATGATGCTGCCAAATGCAAATCAAGCATCCTTGGAGTTCCTAGTTCCAACCAAATATGTACATCTATCCTGGGAGCCCCCCCCCCCCTTCCACCAAGGACTGAATGTCATTGTTCACTCCAAATAAAGTTGAGCTATCTTGCTGACGTTGTTCAGGTCCATCATAATCACAGCCTTCTGAGCCTGGTGGTCTGCTTCTGCTCCTCTTGCCCTGGTGAGCTGGTGGCCAACACTGGCCCCCCCCACCCCCCAGAGAAGAGGAGACCCATACCCAGATGGTGGCTGAATTGTGGAAAGTCATGGAACCTTCAGTATGTCCTGCCTTGGTTGAGGAAATAGGTAACCGAAGGTAAGCCTTGAAATTTGGCAGACAAGCTCCACTTTTTGTATATTATCAGCTTCTTGACTTTGGATGCAATGTGTCATGCTTCCCTGATAAAACATATAAAACCACCCTTTCTTTTTCTTTTTTTTAAATTTAATTAATTTATTCAGATTACATCTCAATTGTTTTCCCCTCACTTGTATCCACCCGTTCCTCCCTCCCTCTGGCTTTCACCTCACTCCCCTCCCCTAGGTTTGTAACCAAGGGGGACTTCCACCCCCACTATATGGTCATAGGCTATCTATCAAGTCTCATCTTGGTAACCTGCTTATCCTTTCTCTGAGTGTCATCAGGCCTCCCCACCACAGGGAAGAGGTCAAATATGAGGAACCAGAGTTCATGTCAGAGTCAGTCTCCACTCTCCCCACAACTGTGGAGAATGTCCTGTCCATTGGCTAGATCTGAGTAGGAGATAAATGTTACTGCATGTATTGTCCTTGGTTGTTGCAGTAGTTTGAGAAGACACCCCTGGGTCCAGATCTACCTGTCATAATGTTCTTCTTGTAGGTTTCTAGGACCCTCTGGATCTTCTATTTCCCCACTCTCCCATAATTCTCTCATCTAGAGTCCCAATAGGATGTCCTCACATCTATCCCAATCTCCTAGTAAGTGAACACTTTCCTGGAACATCCTTTTTTAGGCTAGTGTCCAATTATAAGTGAGTATATACCATGTGAGTCTTTCTGAGTCTGAGTTAACTCACTCAGTACAATCATTTCTAGTTTCATCCATTTGTCCACAAATTTCAGGATTTCTCTGTTTTTAATAGCTGAGTAGTATTCCATAGTGTAAATGTACTACAGTTTATCCATTCTTCTACTGAGGGACATTTAGGTTGTTTCCAGGTTCTGGTTATTATGAATAAGGCTGCTATGAACATGGTTGAGCATATGTCCTGTTGTGTGGTGGAGGATCTTCTGGGTATATTCCAAGGAATAGAATAGCTGAAAACCTTCCTTTTTACGTTGGTTTTTTTTTTTCAGATTCTTGGTCATAACAATAAAAATTACCTAATTTGTTATGGTTTCTCTAATGTTAATTTCTGATAAAAAATATCCTAACCAAAAAACCACTGGGGAAATGTGTTTCTTCAGCTTACAGCTAACTTGAGGGTTAGTCAAGTCAGGAGCTTGAAGCAGCTAGTTCTATCTTCAATCAGGGGCAGAGATAAAAAATGATCCATGCTTCCTGGTGCTCACTGGCTTTTGTTTTTCCACCTTATATAAGTCAAGATCTCCTGCCTAGGTTTTCCTACACCAATCAACAGTCATGATAATCTCACAAAGACATTTCCACTGTCCAACCTAGTATAGACAATTCCATTAAGACTCCTAAGGTAATTCTAGGATGTATCAGATTGATAGTTAAAACAAACCAGTACATAATTAAAAGGTCTATGATTTGTTTCATACATATCACAGATGTATCCTAATGCCTAATTATTAGTTCATGAACTGGTCTTTGGCATAGTTCCTTGCTAGGTCTCCCCTCCCTGCACCTATAGGATAATTATGTACTGTGCTTCCGCTCATATGATAGGAGAATGCTGTCAAATGCAAATCAAGCATCCTCGGAAGTCTATGTATGAAAAATCACACAGTGATCATACATCACTGGAAATGAATACATCTTATATTTTTTTCATCTTTTGTCTTCTCTACCTCTAAAAAATATGGAAATAATTTATTTTCTCCTTAACTTACACTAAGTATGTAAAATTCAGCATTACTAAAAAGAAAAAGCAATGAAAAGGGGGAAAAAAGAAATGCTGTCAGCTAGTTTTATTTTTATATTTTAGAGATCCACTTTTACTATGTAGTACAGGCTAGCTTCAAACTTGATAGTGTTATCCAGATCCACCATAAGGAAAACTCAACATGCTGTGGCATTTCTGGCCAAATAAATGGAAGGAACTCTTAAAAAAAAGTGGGGAACTATCACGCCAAGGCAATGTGTATCTTTCACTGGTACTGATTCAAGCCAGCTGACTATTGAAAGCAGGTGACACTGTGCCTGGCTGGCTGCTCCATGATGATAAGGAATCCGTGGTCACGTGGTGAGCTAATGACACTCAGACACACCAGCACACATCTGTCACAAGAGTCAGGTGAAGTTTGTGCTGGCAAAATGTACAGTGCCTTGTGTTTATCTGAGACTATACCTTAATAAATAGGAGAGGGAACAATTGAAGCCCAACGAACAGATGGATGCTAGGTAAGAGGTGCACGAGGCACCCTTCTACTCTTTCAAGGGTAAAAGTAAAGCTTACTTAGCAAGTTAATCAGTTATTTTGAAATTGATTAGATTTATCCAAAGAGTTATTTGAATCCTAGCACCAAGAGAGCATGTTAGCATAGTCTTGTAATCCCAGCACTGAGGAGGCAAAATCAAGAGCTTCAGGAGTTCAAGACCATCCTTGGTTTTCTAATGAGTTTAAGCTTAGCTTGAGATACATGAGGCCCAACAAATAAAATAAGAAATAAAAAAAGTCTTAGCACTGTGTCTTAGTTAGGGTTTAATTACTATGAAGAGACATCATGACCATGTCAACTCCTCTAAAAGAAAACTATTAACTGGGGCTGGCTTACAGTTCAGAGGTTTAGTCCACTACTGTCACTGGGGGAAGCATGGTGGCATGAAGGAACAGACACAGTGCTGGAGAGGTAGTTGGTGTTCTATTTCCAGATTGGCAGGCAGCAGGAAGAAGGAGTGCCGCTGGGTCTGCCTTGGGCTTCTGGAACACCAAAGCCCACCCCCAGTGACACTATTCTTCTGACAAGGCCCCACCTACTTCAACAAGGCCACACCTCCCAATAGTGCCACCCCCTATGAGTCTATAGGGGCCATTTTCATTCAAACCATCACATACTCATGCCACCACAGAGTCTTTTTTTTTAAATTAATTTATTCGTATTACATCTCGATTGTTAGCCCTTCCCCTGTTTCCTCCCATTCTTCCCTCCCTCCCACTTCCCCGCTTCTCCCCTCCCCTATGTCTGTGATTGAGGGAGACCTCCTCCCCCTATATATGCTCTTAGAATATCGAGTCTCTTCTTGGTAACTTGCTATCCCTCCTCTGAGTGCCGTCAGGCCTCCCCATCCAGGGGACATCCACCACAGAGTCTTAATCCTATTAAATACTTGGAGCTTTTTTCCAGATTATGTCTCCTTTTTGGTGAATTGCAAAGAATGATAATAGTATTGTAACATAATACTATTATAATAGTATTATATACATTATTATATCATGCCTTAATATTATTATAATGAGCCTTAGTATTGAAGAAAGCATAGAAGTACATTTTATAGATGTAATGAGTGTACCTCCCATACCCCTGGATTTATATGATAAAAGCAAAGTCCTGAGCAGTTTCACATTAGCTACTTCGTAGTATCACAGGTAGCTACTTAGAATGGAATAAGTGTCTTTATAAAAGATGCAGTAGTTTACTTTTTTTCTGTCTAGTCCTGAGTGATATCACATTAGCTACTTGGTGGTATCACAGGTGGCTGCTTAGAATGAAATAAGTATCTTTATAATAGATGCAGTACTTGATTTTTTTTTTCTGTTGAAGCAGTAAATATTGAGTCCTCAGCAGGCACTCAATCGGTTAACCCCAGATGGTAGAATTCCTAGTCCACAGAATAGAGAAAATCATGTGGGTTAATCTGTTGGTGTGTGGGATTTTGTTACAATGGCCTGAGCTCATCACATATATACCAGTTAGTACTGGATTAGTTGACAAGGATCTCTGAGATCAGGGTCGCATCCCTTCTCTCTGGTCTCTTCTCTTATGATTTTAGGTTGGGATACACAAAGTACGGAATTACAGTCCACACAGCCTTTGTGAGGAGAAAAGTCATATTTGCTTTGTCTAATGAGAGTTCAGTGGCATCCTAGTCTGTTGCCCTTGACCTACTTTGAGAATTATGTAGAGGGAGGAGGGGACAGTACTGGTTTAAGATATGCAGTGGGAAGTGGTTCCACATTTGCTTGGCTTGTGTGGAAGAAATAATATTCTTCTTGGGAATTGTGATCGGTGTTTTGTTTGCAGTTGTCAGTGTGCCCATGCATAATTAGTTTTCTGACGTCATAAAAATGTGATTTTCCCAATGCAGCATCACACATGTATACCAGAAGTAGGCAAAGCATCAACCACAAACTTCTCAGTGTTGTGGTGAGAGCCTATCAGTAAAGACATATTGCAGTGTGTTAGATATTGTGGAATCCATTGTTGTCTACAAACCCTGCAGACACCACCTAGAAACTGTTTCAGCTTCATCCTTAAAATTCTCAACTTGGTATAGTGTAATATATGGTATCTTTATTACTAAAGAAAGACCCTTGCATAGGGACTTCTGCCTACCCTTAGGCTATTAAATACCTGGTTTTAAGATATTATACAAGCCATGCATCTTTCAAGGCGTTCTCTTTTCAAAAAATTGTGAGGCCCTTTCAAACTTTCCTTCTAGCCTAGCTCCATTCCTTTTCAATTTATGCCAACCTACAGAACTCTACCCACACTATGGGACCCACAGTAACCACACTAGGCTGGGAATCAGCGTTTATTCCTAACCCATCTCCATTTCTTTGTCACTACTGCTGATCCACAGAACCATCCTATCTGGGAACCTACAGCTACCACATTTGACTAGAACCCAGAGTGAGCAACATCAATCAAAGATAATAACACCCACCTAACAAAGAGAAAACTATATATTTACACTAAAAAATACTTCAACCTCCAGATGTCTAGATCTAGCTAAAAATCACAAACATAGACAACCAAAACAATATGACCCATCCAAAAAAGAGCAACTCTATGTCAACAGATGAAGACTAAAGCAATTTAGCTGAAACACAAGACCAGGATTTTAAAACAGCAATTATGAATATGTTCAAGGATCTTAAGAAGGATATAAATAAGTGTCTTAATGAAGGCCTTAAAAACATAAACAGTTGAATGAAATAACAACAATCATTCAAAACATGAAACACTAAAAGGACAAAACAAAGGAAGAATATTAAAATATGCAAATGAAAAAGACAAAGTCATATGTAAAGGCAGACATATTAGAAAAACACCTGCCTTTTCTTTTTAAAAATATTTTTTTATTTTTTATATATACATTTGTACTATTACACAAACATGTGTATACATATGTATATATATATACAGTAAGCTACCTATAGCAAGAAGAACCATGAAATAATCAGGAATCATATAAACGTTACATCTTTGTGTTTTGGCTATTTGTATTAGCAACCTTGAAGAGAGCATCTTTCCTATCTTGGTGCATCTAAAATTCTGAATGTAAATCAATATCTATCATATCTCATCATTATCAATGTAAAACATCTATCTAGACCTAAAAACATCTTAATCCCTAAACAACTAATCTTGATTGTAAAACTGATCTTCAATCCCATCAGAAATTTGAGAAGAATTCTGCCAAAAAAAGGGCAAACTTGGAAGCAGGCAGACAAAAAGTAAACCTAGAAATGCTGGAGTTGAATAATATCATAAATCAAATGGACCTAACAGACATCTTCAGAATATTCCACTCACATTTCTCCAAATGTAATCACATATTAGGGGACAAAGCAAGTCTCATCAACTATAAGGAAAATAAACTAATGCCTGCATTCTATCTGATCACCATGGATTCAAGCTGGATATCAACAAGAACAACAAAACAGAAAGCTTATAAACTCGTGGAGATTGAACAACTCATTACTTACTGAAAATTGGATCAAGATAAAAAACAAGGAAGAAAATGAAAAACATTTTAGAACTGAATGAAAATGAAAACAAAACATACTCCAAACAATGGAATACAATAAAAGTGATTCTAAGAGGCAAGTTCAGAGCACTGAATAAACGCCTTCAGTTTTTAATATGTAACAACACACCTAAAAGCTGTAGAGTAACAAGAAGGAAAAAGATTATATGGAAAGAAATAATTAAGCTTAGAATTAAAAATCAAATAAAGAAAAACAAATTACTAAGATCCAATGAAGCAATAATTATTTCTTTGAGAATATCAACAAGATTGACAACTCTTAGCCTAACTAACCAAAAGATAGATTAAGATCCCCAAATTGATTAATTAGAGGTGAACAGGGGGATATTACAACAGACAACCTCAGAGAATCACAAGGACACAGTGTTCAAAAAATATATTTTATCAAACTGGAACACCTAAAAGAAATGGATGCATTTCTTGGCATATGACTTACTAAAGTTAAATAAAAACGAAATAATCAATTTAAACAGATCCATAACCCTGATCGAAGTAGAAGCAATCAAAAAATCTTTCAAACTCCCTCCTCCAAAATGCCCATGGAAATGTAGATTCAACCCAGAAATCTAAGTAGGTACTTAAAGAACTAATGAAAACACTTCCCAAAATATTACCCAAAAAAGAAACTGAAGGAATATTTCTTGATTCTTTTGTGAAGCCACTTTTGCTTTGAATCCAAGGCCAAAGAGCAACAACAACAACAACAACAACAACAACAACCAAGAAATTATAGCACAATATATCTTATGAACACTTGCAAAATGAATCTAAGAACACACCAAAAAGATTTTCCATCATGATCAAGTAAGCTTCATCCCAGAGATGCAGGGTGTGGTCAGCAAATGTAAATCAATAAAGGTAATCTACCATATAAACAGACTGAAAGGCAAAAGCCATATGATCATCTCATTAAATACAGAAAAGGCCTTAGAAAATTCCTAGAAAAACTCAAGATATAAGGGACATACCTCAACATAAAAAATTTACAGTCATCCTAGAGAAAACCTCAAAAATATTTCCACTGAAATTAGGAGCAAAGCAAGGTTTTCCACTCTTGACATCTTAGCTACAGCAATAAGACAAATGAAAGAAAAACAAAATGAACGAACAAAAAAAATCACAAGTGCAAATTGTGTTACGGATATACTCATTGGAGAATGGTCAAACTCCCAGTGGCCAGACTCTTAAAGAAAACTAAGTCCTTCCCCATATGCACCCCTGCCAGAAGCCATCAGTTGTGAAAAGCCACATTTCAGCATTTGTATCACAATCTTTGAGAGTTCTCTTCCATGGCTTCCTCTTTAAGCTGTTACTTTTGGGGAGGAGTGGTTGGGGTAGGGGTAGTAGGGTTTGTTACAGGAACCTTCTATGACTTTCTCAACTGTGAGTCTGCAGTCATCAGTACCACTGCAAAAGTGGCTTCCTTCCCTCTTATAGGCAGTGTAAGCACTGATCATGGGTTTCCACACAGTTTCTGGCAGCAGCATGGACCACCACAGACACCCACATGGCCTCTGGATGTGCCATGAACCTCAGCATGATTTCTGATGGCAGCACAGGCTGCAGACATCAACATGGCCTCCCAGGCACAGGCTACAGACACCCATCAGCAACCAGGCCCACAGACATCAGCCTAGCTCTACGGGGCAGTATAGACCACAGATATCCACATGACGTTCTATGGTAACACAGCCAACTAACATCAACGTGGCCTTCTACGAGAGCAGAGACACAGACAGACATCCATATGGAGTCTGTCAGGAGCATGGACCACAGACCTCAACATGGTCTCTGATGGTAGTTCAGACCATACACATCAATGTGACCTTGCCCACAGCATGGACCACGGACGCCTTCATGGCTCCTGGTGGCAGCACAGGCCACAGACATCAACATGGCCTCTGGAGCAACACAGGCCACAGAAACCAAATGATCCCTGGTTGCGGCACAGACTATGGACACCAACATGGCAGGCAACAGGACACCAATTTCACAGGTACTAAGACCAACAATAAATGGAACCTAATGAAGCTAGAAAGCTTCTGCACAGCAAAGGACACAAGGATTTAAGCGACGCATTGGCATACAGAATGGGAAAATATCTTAACCAATTATACATTTGATGAGTGTGAGCATCTAGAATAAATAAAGAACTGAAAAAAAGGAAATTAAAAAAAAACCCAACCCAACTAAAAACTGGGTTATAGAACTAAACAGAGTGTTCTCAAAAGATGAAACAAATGGCTGGGAAACACTTTTTAAAATATTCAGTATCCTTCGCCATCAGGCACATGCAAATTAAAGTTACTTTGAGATTTCATCTTACCAGAGTCAGAATAGTCAAAATCAATTTAAAAAGAAAAAGAAAAAAAAAAAAAAAGAAAAGAAAAAAGAAAAAACAGCCCATGCCAACAAGGATGTGGAGTAAGGGTAACTACTTGTGGTAGTACAAATGTGTACACCACTATGGAAACCAGTGTGGTGAATCCTCAGGAAGCTGGGAATATATTTACCTCAAGATCCAGCTATAGCTCTTGAGCGTATAGTCAAAGAACTCCACATCGTAAGACAGAGACACTTGCTCAACCGTGGTCATTGCTGCTCTATTCATAGTAACTAGGAACCGGAAACAGCCTAGATGTCTGTCAGCTGATGACATGGCTAGATAATAAGAATGTGGTACATTTACATAATGGTGGAATATTATTTAGCTGTGCGAAAACTGAAATTGTCAGGTGTGCAGGCAAGTGGATGGGGCTAGAAACAATCTCTCTGAGAGAGGCAAACCAGACCTCAAAAGACAAATATTGCACGTTTTCTCTTATATGTGTATATCAGCTTTTCAGTTTTCAATACGTATGTATCAATCTAAGTAACTACAGGGGCTAGATATGTAGTAAGGTACCAGGATGAGAAAAGAATCTTCCAAGGAAGAGGAAATAGAATATAGTAGTATAAAAAGATAACGGGAAACGAGAAGAGGAGGACTAAATTGGGAGGGCAAGGAGGATATACACAAGTGTCAACTAATACTAAAGACCTTTTGAAAAGCCACACAGAAACCTACTATTGCAGAAGCTTCCTATGGTATATACACACATGAAAGTTATTAAAAAGGCATCACCAAATAATAAGGTGGAAAATACCTTAGGTAGGCGTCTTAGGCTTCCAACAAAACCTCTAGTACCAACAAAACCACTACTCTAGTAGTGGGTTACAGCTTGTTAAATCATTGGCCAACCAGGTCTCAGATGCCTCCTAAATATCACAGGCTACTGCCAAGGCTATTAGTTACTCTCCACAGTCTGAAGGTTAAGACCCTATTGCTGAAAACACTTAAGTCCTCGAACACAGGGAAATGGAGCTAGTGCCCATATAGAAGCCTTACCTCTGCTGACCAGCACTCGTGGTACTGGAAGGTACTCTGCACACTACCAGAGGAGAAAGGTAATCATCAATATCACCCAGGTAAAAAACGCTGTGAATGACAAGAGTGACTTGCCTGCCAGATACATCTGTGCAATAGTAGCACAAATGTTAGGGGAGTAATCAACTGCTTTTTGTTTAGATTTAAAACTCACTCCAGGAGATGTCCTCCACATCTGACACGACAGGATGCATATACATACGAACTCACAGACACTGTGACAGCATACACAGGACACCTGCACAAATTCAAACCAGAAAATGCCCAGCACTGTGAAGGAGAGGTAAACAAAGTCCCATCACTAACCAAAAAGCTATTTGCAAATGATGCCTGGCCAGGAAAGGCCTGGCCAAATCAGTTTCTTTTCAGATGCCGAGTGATTGAGTAAATCACCCACATGCCAGGGCAGGCCCCATCCTTAGGGGTAGTTGGCTAACACAAAAATGGACTTCATGATTTCTTTGTATGCTTATTGCTTCCTTCCTTTCTTCCTTTCATTCTTTCTTTCTTTCTCTTATGCAGTATTGGTTGTTTGGACTTTTGCTTCGTTTCTTAGAGAGAGAGAGAAAGAGAGACATAAAATTAGTTCAGTAGGGATTTGGGGAAAATCTGAGAAGATTTGGGCAAGGAGTAAAGATACTATCAAATATACTGTGTGAAAATGTTTTAATTTAAAAAAAAAATCAAAGTTAAGAAAATAAAACCGTCTTGAACAGTTTTTGGAGACAAAATACTTTGGAGTGAGGTTAATGGATCATATCCACCATTTGAAAATGAAGTTTAACACATAACGAGAGAACCACATCAGAAGACACTGCACACAGTGTAAGCACCTATAATTCTGTGCTCTTTTTCAGTGGATGCATAGCTACCTGCGCCTTTTCTTTCTCCAGAATGGAACTAGCGCAAGCCAGTGTGAGGATTTTGAAAGTTCCTATCCAGAAATGAGTTTGCAAGTGCAGCACTTCCAAGAGCAAGAAGGACAAATGGGAGGTTGTGTGTGAGCCTGGGTTCAGGGCAGCAGAGACGCAGACAGAGCCTTTTCTAAAGCAATGTCTACTCCACAATGATACGCCCAGAGTTACCTAATCTAGTTGTTTAATATTTTATAAGAGCTAGATAGACGAAAGACGGCCATATAAGAGGCTTTAAAAAAAACAAAAAACCAAAAACCAAAAACCAATGACTGTCTGTAGGGAAATGCTGCACCGCAGGGACACCAGTTAGCACAAAATGAAGCTTTTCAACTTATGTCCCATTGGAATGGCAGCTAGGTTAGCCATTTTGTGTTCCTTTTTTGCTTTCCTTTCCAGGGTGTCACAGTTCCTGTGAAAACACAGGTTTGGAAGTAATTATGCCCGCTTAGCGGTTCTCAGACTTGATCACTGACTATTGACCTTACCGCAGGGGAGCATGAAGGCAGGTGGGGCAGTGTGCCCTCCCTCCTAAGGCTAAGGAAGGTGCCTCGTTTGTGGATCCCATTCCAGCACTAGCTAAGAGGACAAGCATACTCTCTATGCTTGCAGTCAGGCGTGGCTTCCTAAGAAGTCCTGTGACGCAGTTCAGTTTCTTAACTATGAGCCCATTAAAAACAACCACATTTATTTCCACCATCGGGTAGTATAGAGTAAGCTTTCCTGTTTTAAAAGGGAATGGTGGTGTGTAGCAAGGAAGGAGCAGACCAAAGAAAGGCGAAAAGCCAGCAGGACAAACACCACATCCTTCAGTGCCATGTCCAGCATCCAGGACTACTTGCGTGAGTAGTTGCCGCCACCCCTCCAGACGAGCTGCCTGTAGTGTTTGTAGTCTTTTTCTCAAGCCTGTTTCACTCCAGCTCTCTCCGGTAAACAGTCCTTGCTCCTGGCATCTAAACGCCCAGCTGTTTCTGCTACGGCTTTGCTCCTTTTCACCTCGTTATGCGCCGCCCACAGATCCTTACGTGGAATCTCATTCTGCTCCATATTTTCTTATCTCTGTGGGATTTTTTTTTAATGTTGGAAAAGCCTCCATGGGTTCCCCACTCTCATAGCTGCAGGCTTATAAAACTAGTACCACGTGGATGGACATTGCCAAGTTTTGCTGTCAGCTTGAGATACAGCCTGCCCTGGTCTATGACAGTTGCAATGAAATGGTGTGTGAGTTCTTGCCTGCTAAACTGAGAAAAACTCTGCCCTAGATGGCCCTGTTCAAGCAGAGGCCGGCCACTTGTTACAGGTACTCTTCTTGTAAATGGATGTGTGTGTCAATGTGCGTGCGTGCGTGCGTGCGTGCGTGTGTGTGTGTGTGTGTGTATGTGTCTTTCTACATCTTGGAACTTTCAATGTTCAATAGAAGGCTTTGAAGAGAGGAAAGGGTGGAACAAAACAGTGAGATTATATTATAAACTCCAGAAAAAGAAAAAAAATTAATTTAAAAAACAGCTTGGCATAACATTCATGTTGTATTTGCTGTTACTTCATTACTTCTTATCTGGCAATAATTTTACCATATAACTTATAAATCAATGTACACAAACATTTATTACTTTCACAAATCATGCCAGATTTTACTTTATGATTTTCTATTACAGGCTGAGTATCTCACAGCCACATTTCTTGGGACCATTAATAATTTGTATTTCAATTCTCTCTCTCTCTGGGAAATATCTCCACATGCACAACAAATAATCATTAGGATGAGACCCAAGTTTCAACACAAAATTCACTTATGCTTCTTAAACCTATATCATGAATTTAATTGTCAATAGAGCTATCTTATTGACACAATAGCTTTATTGTGTTGTTGACTATTACAAATGCATTAGAGTTCTGTTTAAAAAGGTTAATTATAACATATGAATTGTAGGTCTAAAGTTGGAGAGGAAAGTTCAGAGGGATGCTGAGCAGTACAGTCACAAGATCTCCTGAAATCAGTGCCACAAGAGACAAGGGGCAACATGAAGGATGCTGGGCAGATCCTGACCTCATAGCATCCTGTTGTGGACCAGTTCGTTTGTTTACCTCCCACAGCAGTCAGCTCTGGAGAATAAGCCTAGGTTGTTTTGCATATTGTCATTGCAGTCATAAGCAAGAGAAAAGGGTCTCTTCCCCACCTGGCTGCTCAGCCCAGAGACTTGTCTGAGAGGCACATTTTACTGCCATTCAATACAATCTCTTATCCAGGGGACCACCAGGCACTGATACTTCCCAACCTATCGAAGACCAAACCCGCACCCCTCCAAATCATGAGGCAGGTCTGGAATTCCTCTGCAGACTTAATGGACATGTGCAATTTCAGGGAAAATGATTCCATTCCAATACCCAGCCAGGGCTGTATCAAATTAAACCAGTGTTGCTCTTCCATAGGGTGGGGACTGGCTGGAAAAGAACACACTACCCATCACAAGCACTATTATTAAGTGACACAGAGTCATAGTGAAGATAAGACATAAGAACTGAGTTCGTGTTTATTATTTCTTTTATTATTATCTTTTACTATTAACTTTTATTAATTACATTTGTCCTTTAGCAATTTTCTATAGGCATACAGTACATCCTAATCACTCCTAGCCCGTACCTTGTATATTACCTTTGTACCTCTATCAACTCCTCACTCCTACCTAAATTGTGAGAGCTGAGCAGTGCTTCTATACTGTCACATGGTCCATAATAGGAATGCAAGCAGGTGGCTATAGACTCTACTTCTGTCTGCCTCCTCTTTCTTAGATTCATAATTCTGTTTCATGGCCCATAGGAGGGTTATCTGTATGACAGTGGGTTTTGATCTATCCTGTGTGCGTGGTAGACTCAGATTATATAGCAGCCCTTCTCTGATCTTTTCCCACATCCTCACCAGCATTTGCAGGCCGTTGTAATCTTGAGGATGGCCACCCTCACTATGAGGCAGTAGTATCTTTTAATTTGCATTTGTTTGATAACTGGAACTGATGGATGCTTTTAAAAAATAGTCTGCTAGTCTTTTTTTATGTTTTCTTTTGCAAACAGTGTTTAGTTTTATATATAGCCTGTTTTAAAATGTGTGGTCCTCCCTTCCCCCGAGGGTCATTGGCCACCTTCCCATGAGGAAAAAGGGAGCAGAAACAACAAGTGGGGTTTGGACAGCTGTGAGTGCAATGGAGAAGACTTCTGGGCGCCAACTTCAGAGAGGCAGCTCATTTCATTGTTTCGGGCGCATAGGGTTACAAGTGAAAGGGCTGAGTGGTCATAGCACAGTAACTAATTATTATATGAGCAGGAAGGGTTGATTAGTGACAGTGGCTATTTCTGTCAGATGTACAGCAGGCAAAGATTCTCCCCCATTTTATGTATAAGTAACCTCTTTTCTTAATTGATGGTACAGAAGACTTTTAATTTGATGAAATCTCATTTGTCCATTTTGTCCTTACCTTCTGTGCTCCTAGATGCCTTTTCAGGAAGTCCTTTCCTGTGTACGTAGGTTGAAGTGCATTCTACACATTTTTCTTTTAACAATTTCAAAGCATGGGTCTTATGCTAAAGTCCTTGATCTATCTGGAGTTGAGTTTTACACAGTGTGAGAGACAATGATTAAGATTTATTCTTCTACGTGCAGCTATCCAGTTTTCGCAGTGCCTTTTGTTGAGAATGTTGTCTTTTATTTTTTGGTCTCTTTGCCAAAACTCAAGTGGCTATGAGAGCATGGGGTTACCTGTGGGTCTTTACTCTATCGCACCCAGTCCTGGTTCTATTGAGATGGTTCTGTAGAGTAACTTGAAATCAGGTAGTGATTCCTCCACATTATACTCTTTGTTAAAGATTGCTTCGGTTCCCTTAGTCTTCTGTGCTTCCCTATACATTTTAATACCTTTCTGTTTCTCTAAATAACTGTGCCAGAATTTTAATCAGGATTGCATTAAATTTGTGTATTCCTTTTAGTAGAATGGCCCGTTTTCACAAGATTAGTTCTTTCACTACAAGAGCATAGTAGGTCCTCAACTTCACGCGTCAGTGTTAGGAACTCTTCACTGTAGAGGTCTTTCACATCCTTGACCAGGCTTATTTCTTAGTGTTTTATTTCTATTTTGTGGCTACTGTAAATGAGATTTTTTTCCTTAGCTTATTTTTCAGTATGTTTATCATTTGTATAAAAGAAGGCTTCTAATTTTGTGTTTTAATTTTGTATCCTTCCACTTTACTGGAAGTGTTCATCAGCTTTAAGAGATTTCTGACAGACCCTTTAGACTCTCTTTGGTACAGAATTGATTTTTCTCATTTCATTTGTCAGATTATTTAAGACCTCTCTATGGAAATCACATCTTATACTTCAGCGTTATTTCTTTTCTAATATTAAAAATTTGTGACCTTAAGGGGTGTCATACTGGATTATTGTCTTAGTGTTCTGGTGCTGTGGTGAAACACTATAACTAGGCTTTTTGGTTACTTTATTGGGTTCTTATATCTACCATCTTTCTCCACTGCAATCCCTCAGCATTAGATAAGTAAGAACGAAGGTTAGAGTACTTCCCACTGATTAGAGGTGTCAGTTCATTAGGACAAGTTCAACCTTCATCATCAGGACATCTCCCACCAACAACCAGCAATCCATCAGTCCAGTAACAGCAACAGCAGCAGCAGGGACCACAGCACTGGGGGAGCAGTGGCCACTGCCTCTCTTGGAACTCTGGCATTGGTATACATACCCTCTGCAGAGTCCCCCAGAATCTCAAACATAAACTATTTGCAGCTGGGGAAAAAATCACACCCCTTTTAGAGCACAAGACACATTATAGTTGGCTGCTGTAGACAATTTTAAACAGTACCATATCATACACCTGGGATTAAAACGAAAAATAAAACATATTCACAAAACATGACTGTGTTTTTACAGAAACCAAAATTCTCACTACAAAACACCAAGACCAAAAGCAACTTGGGGGAAAAAAAACCAAATGTTTATTTTCGCTTACACGTCCTGATCTCAGTCCTTTATAAAGGAGTTAGATCAGGAATTCAGGGCAAGAACCTGGTCAAAGGAGCTGGTGCAGAGGCCATGGAGGGATGCTTCTTACTGGCTTGTTCCTCAGGATGTGCTCAGCCTGCCTTCTTATAGGACCTAGAACCACTAGCCCAGGTGGCACCAATCCCACCATGATGAGCTTGGCCTTCCTACATCAATCATCATTCAAGAAAATGTACCACAGAGGTGTCCACAGGCCACTCTGGTGGGGCCATTTTCTCAAATCACATTTCTCCCTCCAAAATGATCCTCGCTTGTGTCAAGTTAACATAAAACTGCCTAATATAATTGTTGTTTCAAGGGTTTTGCTTATGTGTGTGTGTGTGTGTGTTCCTTGTTGTGTTTTCTGAGTCTTAAATATACATTGTGATTAATAATAATTCTATTGCTGCCCCTTCCCTTCCTTCTCTCCAGCTCCTCCTATGCACCTTCCCTCCGACTCTGCCCATGTCTCTCTTTCTATCACCCACTTTCAAATTAATTGCCAAGTTTTCCTTGATTATTATTCTCTCTCTCTCTCTCTCTCTCTCTCTCTCTCTCTCTCTCTCTCTCTCTCTCTCTCTCTCTCACACACACACACACACACACACACACACACGGCTAGAAATCCTGCCTAGACAATAACTATACCAATAGACACACTAATGCAGAAAAGTAAAAATCTCATGTGGGGTCTCGGGGTGTCCCAGCCCTAGACAGTGACCTACAGGCAAGTAATGACTGCTTAGAGAGGAGGAACTTGTCTCTTCCAAGGGTGAGCACCTTGGTTGGTTATCCAGAACAAAGTCATGAGCCCTAAACTCAAATACACACACACACACACACACACAAAAACAAAAACAGATTCAACAGGTACTATCTTCATTGGCTGGCATGAATGTGTCCTCCAGTTTTTCTTCTTCTTTCCATTTGTTTCTCCTCATTCCATCTCATGTGTTTTATTCTGGTAAGGTATCTTTCACTGGGTTTGTGCTCCAGAGAGAAGCTAGCTCCAGTTTAAACATTATACACACACACACACACACACACACACACACACACACACACACACACACACACACGTTTGAGAGAAGTTCCAGTGTTATCTGCAATAGAGAACATTGTGTCTCCTGTTAGGTTCAGAAACAGAGGCTTCATTGAGGGAATTGTAGTTTATGGGGTTTTGTTTGTTTGTTTTTAATGTTTAAGGGTCAAGTGTATCAACTTAAGTAGTGAAGTAGAGAGGGACTGGAAAAAGAGGAATAAAGGAGTGAAGAATGGGAAGTAAATTGTATGGATGTGAAAAGAGGTAGAGAAAATGTAATGTATTAAGTTTAGAAAAATAAACAATGGATAAAAGATTTTTACAACGAAATATAGGAGCTTCAAAGACTGCTCAGTGGTCAACAACACTGGCTACTCTTCCAGAGGACCTGGGTTCAATCCCTAACACCTCTATGGCAGTAACAACCCTCTATAATCCAGCCCTAGGGGGATCTGATGCTGCTGCCTTCTGGCCCCTGTGGGCACTGCATGTATAAAACATAAAACAATATAAAATCTCAAAAAACAATTACAATGGGGTACAAATTAAAACATAACCACTGGATAATTAAAGCACAAAAATATAAGTACTAAGTAAAAATTAACATTTAAAAATTAAAAATGAGCAATAAAAAGCAATAGAAAATATGATGATCTTAGCATTTCTTCCTGGTTGGGAAGATTTGATCCTTCATCCCCCTCATATGCCATTTTAAATCCGTCTCAATTAGTGTGTGTGGCAGGGGAGAACGCTAGTCTCCCAAATTCAGACAAGTAAGTGTGTTTTCCAAGAGATAAAGGTTAAAGATCATTATTTTGCTAGACTTCCATGTTATTCCCTACGTAGCATAGTGTATCCCATCCTTGCTGCTTTTGGAGTCAGTCTGTCTGTGTGTGGCCTTGTGTGTCTGAAGTCCTGAAGGAGTATGAAGGGTCAGACCACCTTTTATAAAGTGTTGTCTGTCTGTCTGTCTGTCTGTCTGTCTGTCTGTCTGTCTCTCTTTCTCCTTGAGTTCCGTATTTGAGTATTAACCTATTAATTCTTTGTTGACTATATAGCCTATTCTTTCATTCTGATAGTAACTGCAAATTTGCCATATTTGACCTTCAGTTTGTTGAGGGATATTCAATCTCTACCAGACAGTTTTAGAGATTTTTATTTCTCATGAGAGGGTATAGATATTTTCCAAAAATTTTTTCCACATCTGGTGTGGTCATTTGGTTTCTCTCCTTCATTCTTTCAAAATACTTATTCATGTGTTAAATTTTCACATTGAGTCATCTTGAATACCAAGGACGAATGTCACTTTATTGTGGTATTGCATCCTTTTCATGGACTATTGGATTTATTCAGCTAATATTCTCTTGAGGACTTTTCTATCTATATTCATAAAGGATATTGGCTGGTGAATTTGTTTTTTTGTATTTTGATAATTCAAAGGAACATATGAAGCCCATAAGACTCAAGAAGAATCATAGCAAGGAAGGAATCTGCAATGCAAAGTACATATCTTATTCAAAGCTATGAAAATCCATCCCTAAGGGGTGATGCCTTCCAGACAGCTTTACCACTCAAGAGTTAAACATCCATTAAAAATTTCTATAGAATAAGATGCCTGGCTGTTGTTTGCAAAATTATGCAAACTAGATTTTCTGATTTACTTTGGGCAACTTTTTTTTAAAAATCAGAATAATAAAACTAGCTTGTATGAGAAGCAAAAAAATGCGAAAGCTTTGCTTTGTTGTAAATTTCCCTTGCACTTGCCATCTTCAAGTTTCAAAATAAAGTAGCTTTCAACTTCTTTTGTTCTTTCGTTTTAATTTCTCTCTGTGTGTAAAGTTGTTTTGCCTGCGTGCAGATCTGTGTGCCACATTGCAGTACCCACAGCAGACAGAAGAGGGCATCAGATTCCCTAGGACCAGAGTCAGAGACTGGTATGTGCTATTATGTGACTGCTGGAAACTGAACCAGGTCCTCTGGAAGTGCACATAATGCCTGAATCCCCCCTTCCAGCCCCCAAAGAGTATTTCTTAGAAGAAATTTTATTGCATCATGGTAATCTGGAAAGATGACTGACGGAAGTCATGTGAGATAAAAGCAATCTGCAGAGCCCTGCCCTGGATGACTGAAAGGCTCTACGTCATAAGGCCTCTCTTCCTTTAATTGTGCAGTAAGGTACCTTGCAGGGGAGAATCCGGGAAAATAAAGCATGAACACAAAAAGGAAGGAAGAGAAGCCATGTGTTACGGGTACATGTTAGACAGCACATGCATCGCACACTTTCCTGGAAGCATCAAACACATGCCTACATTAAAGCTCTGAAAAAAACGTGACTAAACTCACTAAATTTTATGTCTCAACCATATTCTGAATGAATGTGAAAGTTTTATAGAAAACACGCCAATTTGGAAAACCATTATACTTTCTTTTCTAAACTAGATACTTTTAGAGAAGTTCTGTTTTCTAATAACCTCACGGTTCTGCGGCTCGGCGGCTCCCTGAGAGTAATCCTTTCTATCAAGACATCTTGGGATGTCAGCCATGTGAATCTGCGTATATGGAAGCCTCGGTGCACTCACAGAAATCCTCGCCTTGTCTTTGTTCAGCTTTCCCTGATGGGGATTCTGTAATTTGCACTCATCAAAGCTTGCAAATCGGCTCGAATCAAAGTCTTTTAGAAGCTATAATACTCTACCATCAAACACAAGTGCTGTGCAAGTGCACTCAAACTATATTTTCAGGCACAATTATGTGGATAATTATGTCATAGCTGGTATTCAAATTAAAATGAGTTGCATTTACAAGTAATTATTCTATGTATTATTTTATGCTGGTGTCACCCATATCCGTAAAAAACATTATTTGATCTTTGCTGTTCCCCCATTTACCTAATTTCAGATCCACTGCAAAATATTTAATACTAAATCCATTGTCTTTTATAATGGAACCTTGTTTATTTGCATTCTCAATTTCTTTGATAAACAGATTACCATCCTGTGGTATGCTGTTGATACTCCTAATGCTCCATTTGTCTTTTTGGTTTTTTTTTTCATTTTTTATTAATATATTCATATTACATCTCAATTGTTAGCCCATCTCTTGTATCCTCCCATTCCTCCCTCCCTCCCGCTTCCCCCCTACTCCCCTCCCCTATGTCTGTGACTGAGGGAACCTCCTCCCTCTGTATATGCTCATAGGGTATCGAGTCTCTTCTTGGTGACCTTTTATCCTTCCTCTGAGTGCCACCAGGCCTCCCCATCCAGGGGACATGATCAAATATGAGGCACCAGAGTTTGTGTGAAAGTCAGATCTCCTTCTCCACTTGGTTAGTCATCAGAGTGGTTTGGTGTTGGATGGACCACACCTGCTCAGCATCTTCTTTCCCACCTTAGCTCAGGCCCTCCTCACCTCTCCTGTAGACCATGTAGTATCTCATAATTGATCTTTGTAATTATGCATTCTCTCCAGTTGGATACTTCAGGGTTATTCTCTTGTGAAAATCACATGGTCTTTCTGATTAAGACCTTACATTATCTCCAGATTCTGGTCATCTAAAGGCCGACACGCTGGGGGATGCCAGCCCAGCTTTATTCGCTGCAGTTCTGATTATGTTCCATTCTCCCGTCTGTAATTAGTAATAATCAGAACCACAACCCAAATGCACTTTGATGAAATATTTTAAGCATCATTCCCCCTAAAGACATAAAAGTATGAAGAATTTGGCAATACCTTCTTTTAAAGCATGAGTTTGACAACTGAAGAAAAAGTTTAACATTGTCCGCTTCAACGTCAATTGGCTCAGGAATTCCAAGATGTAAACTCCACACCCGAGGACAGTCAGGAGCGCTGTGGGCAGGACTTTCTTAAGTGGTGGGTTGGGACACAGTGGCTACAGTGATTGGGGCATAATTTTTACTTATTACTGGGAGACACTTTCAGCTATTTCTCAGTTCAGGGGCCAAAGAACTTTCTTCTTTTTTTTCTACCCCATGAGGACAGCACAGTGGCAGCCATCTGCAAAGCAGTCAGCAAAAGGGCATGGTTGTATTCTTGCCCGTCTGCTCTTTCCTTGGCGCTAGCTGAGAACCACTCCCCTGCACTCATTCTTTCACTGGCTCTTATTTCAACTATCAAACACTGGGCCCAAGTAGTCATCACGTGAGGAATGGTGGTCTGCTGCCATGCACTGTAACTGACAAATAAGCCAGGTTTCATCTACGAGTATGAAAACAATCATCCAAGAACTGTTCAGTCCATACAAAATTATACTGCTCACTAACTGCAACTTAAAGATATAGAGCCTGTTAGTATAAACCCTTACATCTTGCAATCCACTATCATGGACTAGGGTGCATCTCAGGGCCGAAGACTTACTTGGTAAGACCCGAGTTCAATCCTGAGGCTTCAGAACAAACAAGACAAAGGAGTCACCACCATGAGTGGATGAGGAGGAGGAGGAGGAGAAGGAGGAGGAGGAGGAATGGTTGAAAGCTGTAGCCCACACTCAGACCAGCATTTCTATACTGTCTTGATCCTACTGATATTGTTCAAGTTCCCCATACACCTCCCTAGTAGACCCACTACAGCTGTTCTCTGCACATGAGCTGGCACAGCACAGTACTGCACACAACGTGACTTTAGGATGGATATCAAATCAAGAATCCCTTCAGACCCATTTTCCATGTTCATCTGCCCAGACCGCAGCTGTTCAGTCTAGGAGCCCAGCGAGCAGCAAGAGTCATATTCACAGTACACAGGTAACAGTCAATTCAGGAGAGGGGAAGCGTAAGAGAAGATGCAGTACCTCTAGGAAGACCTGCTGTGAGAAGCATGTGATCAGGGGAGGGCTGGGGGTGGAGGGGTTACCCTGCAAAGACGATCTCATTAGCCCCCCTCTTTTTTTTGGTTTTTCAAGACAGTTTCTTTGTGTAGCCTTGGTTGTCCTGGACTCACTTTGTAGACCAGGCTGGCCTGGAACTCACAGTGATCTGCCTGCCTCTGCGTCCCGGATGATCTCATGATTTAACATGGCTGTTCCAGTGTCTCACTGTATTCTGTGGGAGGACGAAAACGCCCAGGCGCTCTCTCTCTCCCTCTCTCTCTCTCTCTCTCTCTCTCTCTCTCTCTGTGTGTGTGTGTGTGTGTGTGTGTGTGTGTCTCCCCAGACATTTGTCTGTGTCATTTTCTATTTTCTCACTGTCATTGATATTTTTTTTCTAGACAGCTTGCAGCTGAGTACCAATTAATTTCTTTTATGTGCTTCTTACAGGAAAATGTCGCTGTGCTGAAATCTCCACCTTTAAAGATGAAGCAGCTGGGCGTGGTGGCGCAGGTTTAGTGAGTAGAACACAAGCAACATGGCGGGAGAACTTGCCCTGCATCTTCTCCCTTTCCTCATTGCAAGGCTGGACTTTGTCATGACTGGGCTAGTATGGCTGTAAATTCTAACAGAATCCTTCCACATTAGCTAGTTATTTCCCCAGAACAACCGACCTACACTATCCTCCAACCTTCCACTGCTTGGCTGTTCAGCTCTCTCAGAGAGGTGGGTTTACGCTGATTCTGCTGCTCTAAGACCTGCCCCTGGAGGGCAGCAGTGGGCTCAGCAGCACTGGCAGGTGCACAGTCCATGCCTCTCATTAAAGCAGCTGTGCCCACGACACCCGCTGGCCTCTGACGGAGGGTGAGTCTCTCTGCTGAATGAGATTTGTGCTGTAACAGGTGCAGCGGACTTCCTTAGCTAATGTCTAAAGTCTTCAAAGTGACGCAGAAAGTTGCTAAAAATCTGGGAAATTTCCCCATGAAATAAAATGGTCCTACAAAATTAGGTGCAGACACATTAAGGAAACCAAGCAAAGTGAAGTCTCGTCTGTGCATCTAAACTAAAACGATTTTGGCAGGACAGAGGGAATAATGTCAGAGAGCAGCACGGAAATGCAGCAAAGCACAAAGGTCTCGCTGGAGACCACAATCAATACTATGTAAATCAGTGAAGTACACCTGGAGATTTAAGTGCACGTAACATTAAAATGCATGACTACAAAAATCGCATAAATAATGAAAAGAAATGAAGTTGGTGTCTCTGTGGCCTATTTTCTGGAAATAATAAAAGCAAGCCAGTGATAAGCCAGTGAAATTGTAGTAATTCAAAAGGTAACTTCTAAAATAATAAAGCTACTATGTAAGGGCCGAGATAATAGACGGGGGAAAGTACAGAGAAAAGAACAGACTTAAAAGACTGCATGGAGATAAAGGGAGAGGAAAAACAAAACTGTGCTAATTGAAATGTCCCGTGAGTCTCCTTGAGAAGATGGTGGATGCTTCTGTGTGGCTGGGTGAAGAAGCGAGTCAGGTAAAACTAGACTCCATTCTAGAGAGGAGGGGTTGTGTGTGTGTGGGGGGGGTGTGGTGGGCGGTGGAGAAAAAGATGGAAAGGGACAGACAGAGGCAGAGAGGAACACTTTGGAAATTACAAAGGAAGTCAAAGCATGCCTGAAAAAGTGTGGAAGCAGAGATGATGCATAAAGTGTGGGGGATAAAAAAAAAAAAGATGTGCAGCTCCCTGGTGGGGCAGGGTGAGAGCTGAGGCAGCTTCCAAAAGGAAATTCAAGTTGTTCTATTGAGAACAGGGATTCTACCGTGCAGCCTAGCCTTCAGATCGCTCCATCCCAAACCCAGCTGTAGGATGTGGAGACTGATTTCTCCCATGGACAGGTCATAAGTATTGTGATCTTTTTGTGTCAGTCAGTAGGATGCAGAGGGCAGGAGAAAATGCCATCTTGAGAGAACCCATCAAAAATAATGACGAATAACAGTTACAAATCACGGTGCTTTAAGTTGGTCTCCCACAGCCCCAGGGAGTGGGAAGGCACAAGGACACTGGGAGCTGAAGGATGTAGGTGGCAAGCCGTTGGCTCAGACAGGGAGGTTCAGAGGAAATAGCTGGCTGGCTAGGCACAGATCTCAACTCAGGGTAACTGGAGTGTGACAGCTCTAAGCACCAGGGAAAGGTGATCAACTGTAGCGTATACTAGTACAGAACCGAACACCTCCAAAGCGCTAGTGGTGTCCTTGCTACCACAGCTGTAACCCTCCATCAGGCTGCCTGATAGTCAGGAGATAATGAAACCTCAAAGACAGGCCCTCCACCTGAATATAGTTCAACGTTGAGGCCACTTCCCATACTCCCAATGCATGCTAAAGATACTGCCTGTCAATCTAAAACTAGCAATCCAAGGTTGACCTGGGGAGCCTTGGGAGGGTGAGGAAACATATCCAGTCCACGGACTGCAGAACTAAGAGTGACCAGCATAGATTCACTAGAACACATAGAGGGGAACAATTGGAGAGGAAACAGCTATGTGGACATCAGACATTTGTCTAATACAGGCTCAGGAATGCCATAAACCATATTTAAAAATGAAGAGAACATAAGTGCTACTGGCCATTGTCACCCCTCCAAGCATGGAACTGGCACACTCCATTGGAACACTTCAGACTTTTCAATAGTTCGTTCTTTCTTTCCTTTCTTCTTCCTTTCCGAATTTTATAATTTCAGTGCACTTTTAGCACTAATTTTACTTTAATGTGCTTTAATATGTTTTGTTGTTTTCTTAATCCTGTCATACATACATAAAAATGTGCACATCCTTTTATTACTGAATAATTAATAACTAATAAAATATCCTTATTGTATCGGTTATTTTTCTCATTGCTATGACTAACTACTTGGTAAAAGCAAGTTAAAGGAGAGGGATTTATTTTAGCTCAGAATTTGAGGGCACAGTGTCACCACAGCAGGCAAGCATGGTGGTGACAGCTGACCTAGCTGTAGGAACAGGGGTGAGGAAGATGGTCACATTGCACCCATGGTCGGAAGGCAAAGACAGGAATGCTGGTGCTCAGTTGTCACCTTCTGAGACCACCAAGAAATCTAGACCATAGAATCTTGCATTCAAAATCATTGAACCCTGACCTCAGTTAAGTTTCTCAGTAAATATAGTTATACACAGGCCCAGATATTCGTATCCCAGTTGATTTAATAACTGTCAGGTGACAGTCAGGGTTAACCATCAGAGCTCTACCCCTTGTTAAAACCCAATCATGTCATTTTATTTATCTTAACTTTATTGGTTTTTTTTTTTTTTTGAGAATTTTGTACAATGTCTTGTGATCACCTTCACCTCCTCCCATAACTCTTCCATCCCATTCCCCTGTCCATCCAAGGAGTTTATGTTTAATCTTGTTCACCCACAGAGTTCAATTTGTGCTGCCCATATGTTTTTGGCTGTGTGGACTTCCACTGGAGCTCTGTTTTTAAAACAAAAACAAAACCTGACTTTCCTTCAGCAGCACCGACTGCCAATACCTCTCACTTCGGAGTGGGACTTCAGAGCCACCTACCCTCTCCATGCTACAGTTTTGTCTGGTTAGAGCTTTTACGTGCCTCGTGCATTATTTCACAACCACTGGTGTATGTAAAACTGCCCTGCTGTGTCCACAAGCAACTGTCTTCTTGTTATCTACAACTTCTGATCCTTGCCCTCTTTCTACTACCTCTTGCGCAATGATGCCCAAGTTCTGTGGGAGAAAGAGTATATGATACAGATGCCCCATTATGACTGAGAATTCCACAGTCCCTTATTCTGTGTTCCATGTCCTGTTGTAAGTCTCTTTGTTAATCAACATCTACTACAAGTAGAAGCTTCTCTAATGAGGTATGAGGGGGTGCATTCTTCTATGGGTTTACAATTAAACATTAGGAACCGGCTTAATATTATCTCCATTCAGCAGTATGAAAATAGTAAGCAATAGTAGTAAGGCCATTGGTGCCTATGATCTGTCTAGTCACAAGGTCTTGGTCCTAATGAACAGTGCCAGCTACGGGTTTCATCTTGTGGAGTTGGCCTTACATCCAATCAGGAAGTGGTTGGCTATTCCCATTATGTCCATGTCATTATTGCATCAGTGGGCTTGTCTTGGCATGCCATTTGTTACTCCTGCCCATAGCGCTTACTGCTAGGTAAGACTTTCTTTACCTCTCTTCTCCAGTTGTATCCATAGCATCTTCCAACACTATGAAAGCTAGCCAGTAGTCATGAAGCTTCCAGGTCAGTACCAGCTTTACACCTCCATGTTCTCTGACTCAAGTATGGTGTCTTCAGCAAAATTAAAAAAAAAATCTTACTGTCAGGTTCTAGTGGGTAACCAATAAGTAGTACAGACAATAGTCTGAATGTTTGGAAGTCTATGGGACCTCACTGGCCCACAACTCTGAGAGGTAACCTATTATTGGCACAAGGCTATTGATTTAGTAGCCTGTGGTGTTTGGTATGGGCATTTCACTCTCGTTACCTGAACTCAGATGTTTGTCTCATAATACAAGTGTACATAGTCCATCTTCAAAACTTCTCAAATTCACAACAGTTTGAAATTGTTTAATAAGTATAAGTGTGAAATTTCTTTTGAGACATAAACAGTCAGTTTAACTGAGTCCTAGGAAATTAAAAAAAAAAAACATAAAATCAAGTTGCACACATATAATATATAATGGAAGAGACCACTTCCCTTCTTGAGAATACCATGAAGCCACATAAAGAAGAGCAAGGAAAATGAACATCAGAGTCTACAGTTTCATGTTACACACCCAGGGCTCTTGTTTGGCATCATTTGTACTGCCTGAATTCACTCTACACCCACAGGTTTCTTCAGTGACTGTTCCACAGTTCTGGCATCTCCAACATCCACAGACCTACACTGCAATTTAGGATTAACTGTCATAATTTCCGATAATGGATTCTCAATGTTCCTTGAAAGAAACAGCATTGTAACATGCTGCTGCGCTACAGTTTCTTTCAGAAGTCTTAGTGCAAGTTTCCATGACTGCATACTCTTGCATTTTCATGCATGCAAAAACCAACATCATGAGTGCAATACAGCCAAATTCTGCTACCATCCAACATGGCCATGGAGGTCTTTGTTGGTTACTATTATTGTTAGTTTTAATATCAATTTGCCAAAAATTAGAGTCACCTGAATAGAGAGCATTACTTAAAGAAGTGTCCTGATTGCTTTGATTGACATGGGAAGGTCCACCCCCATTGTGGGAAACACCTTCCACCTTGTGGAAGCAGCCCAGATAAATGGGGCATAGGAGAAGGAAGATCATTTTATCTCTGCTTGCTTGCCTTCCCTCTTGATGCTGCTGTTGCTATGGCGGCTGCTGAATACAACACTGACATCAGAACGACCTTTTCAAAGCTTTCATAATGGATTAGGAATCAGTTGCTCTCCAGGAAGCTTCTGGGATTCTATCAGGGTGTTGGGACTCCTGAGGCAAGTCACAGTCAAGGACCATGAAGCTACCAGGGTTTCAGATCTCAGTTGTGATTCTGCTCATATTACTATTTTAAAGCTGACTCAAATTCTTCAATATACACGTACAATGCTGTATACACTTACTTATCCTGTTGCTTCTGTCCTTCTAGAGAACCCTGACTAATACCACAGTGGCTAGCCCTGAGAAAACCACTCTGAAGCTCTTCCTTCCAGGAAGGGTTCTCTTTGGGGGCATTCTCAGTTCTGGCTCTCTCCGTTCAAGTTAATTTTCATCTTCAGAAATTGGGGCCTTTCAGAAATGAGGTCTTGCCCTCAGGGGTGGTATGAGGCTTCTTAAAAATGATTTTAATCTTATAACTATTGTCGCCAATTTCTTCATAACTATTCAACTGTAACTTAATTAAAGCACCTTCACACGCTATCATTCAACACACACACACACACATACACACACACACACACACACACACACACACACACATACACACACACACATCTTTCTCTCCTAGGTGCCTTTCTTTTCCTTTCACCTAGCTAAGAACAATGGTAGTAACCAAGGGTTCTATCTTCTCTTCAAATTTCCTTCAGCAAACAATCTTGGCCTTTACTTTTGGATTCAGCCTCAGTGAAGTTCTCAGAATGCAAGCAGAATGTAGCAAGATTTTTTTTTGTGAAAAATATAATATGAAAATCCTCTAGTGGAGTTCCCAATAGAGCCCTGTTCTCTGAAACATCATGAAATAGGTTTTTACTGTTGGCATTTCTCATAGCACTTTAGCCTCTTAAACTCCTACTAGAATGTTCCATTAAACTCTGCCTACAGAATACCATAGATTCTCTAGCCTGGCTGTTCCAAACCCTTGAAACTGGTTTCCAATTCCAAAGGCCTACAAATAGCATGATCAGTTTTGTCACAGAAACAGATCTACTTCTTGATATATATAAAAAAAATCTGTATTCGTTAATTTTCTCATTGCTGTGACATAGCACCACCTAAGAAAGGTAACTGAAGAGGTTTGAGTTTAAAGTAGAACCACCATGGCAGGAAGTCTGGGTGGCAAGAGTGGCTCCCACTGGGCAGCAGGCAGGAGCACTGGCAGCTGGTCACACTGCATCTATTGCTAGAAGCAGTGTAAGGTGAATGCTTTCTCGTTTTGATTCAGTCTGGGAGCCCATTCAAATGGTGCTCATATTCAGAGAGGCATTCCTACCTCAGTTAAAATCTCCTGCAATGCCCAAAGGTTTGTCTCCCTGGGGTGTGACTAAATCTGCATCCAGTTGACAGTAAAAGGTATCTATCCAGCAGGGCATGGAAGTGCATGCCTTTAATCCCAGCACTTGTGAGGCAGAGGCAGGTGGGTGTTTGTGAGTTTGAGACATTCCTGATCTAAATAGTGAGTTCCAGGATAGCCAGGGTTACACAGTGAGACTCTGATTCAAAGAACCAAAAAATTGTTTATCATATTAGTTCCATTTGTAAACTGTATTTCCTTAGTAGGATTTCATATTTATTAATTAAAAATGTTCTTATATTTTTATTTGCTAGTACTCATCTTTGCATATTTTTGCATAATTTTCATGCTTTCTCCTTTCTGAGTGGTACTGGAGATCGAGCTTTTAAAAATAGGCTGAGCTTTTAAAAATGGCTCAGATGTTAAGAGCACTGCCTGCTCTTCTAAAAGTTCTGAGCTCAATTTCTAGCAATCACATGGTGGCTCACAACCACCTGTAATGAGATCTGGTGCCTCTTCTGGCATGCAGGCATAAATGCATGCAAAACTCTGTATTCTTAATAAATAAATAAATCTTTTTTTTAAAATAAAAAAAGAATAGGGTGATCAATAAGACCACCAAATAAAAATAAAAGAGATACCTAAACCAGGAAATGCACAAATTGTAGTATAGAAAAAAGGAACGAGAAAAGCAGTGCAACATGATTAGTGGTTAGTGCTAACTATCAGCGTGGCAAAACCTAGAGTCAGCAGAAAGATTGGCATGTGAGATTATCAGCAGGTGATCATCCTGCTTTTATGGTTGAGATGGGAATTCCTGTGAATTCTGCATGGTGTCATTCACTGAGGTCCTGGATTGTTTGTGTTACTTGTTTCTGACTGCAGATGTGATGTGACTAGCCACCTAAAACCACTGCTGCCTCAGCTTCTCCACAATGGAGGCCCGTGCTTTGAACGGTGAACTAAACCAAACCCTTTATCCCATTAGTTGTCTTTGTCAGAGTACATTACCATAGAAACAAGCAAATAAACGGATGCTCATCAGTTTTTATCTAATGAACTCAAAGTTACTGAAGTAATAAAATGATAGTTTAAAATGTCAAAAGTTTGCTGGTAAATATGAAGAATGAGCAGAAAGAAAATACAAATAAGCCAATGACTCCTACCCAGTTTAGCACAACAGAGTAAAAATGTTCGAAAAATAGCAATATGGATAAAGAAATGGTTAACATGGAAGAAAGTGTCAGTAAACAAATTAAGATTTTGGGAAGATAAATAATCAAATGTTGATAATGAAAAACTCAGCCTTGAGGGGTGTCACACACCTGCAATCCCAGCCCTGCCGGAGGAAGAGGCAGGCAGATCTCTGTGCATTCAAGGCCAGCTTGGTCTACAAAGTGAATCCAGGACAGCCAAAGTTACACAGAGAAACTCTGTCTTGAAAAAGCAAAGTTGAAGAAGAAGAAGAAGAAGAAGAAGAAGAAGAAGAGGAGGAGGAGGAGGAGGAGGAGGAGGAGGAGGAGGAGGAGGAAGAGGAGGAGGAGGAGCAGCAGCAGCAGCACCAGCAACAACAACAACAACAGAAAAAGACCTCACCTCATTGTATCAAAAAATAGTGGAAACCATGACCAATATAATCAAGGAAGCAGCAGGAAGACTATCAGGGAGAGAGAACATGATCAACCAATTTAATTATCACCAAAGGGAAAAAAAGAGTATGAAGATAATGTTCAATAAGTCTGGGATATGATCAGGAGACCAATCCTAAGAATGAATATTCATGCTAGAAAAAACTTACTGAGATAAACACTAAAGCATAGATAATCTATACAATTCACTTACAGCAGAAATTTATCTAAATCTTGAGGGAACTAGATATAAAAATATAAAAAAACAATCAGAACTCAAATAAACACGTTGAAAAATAAACCTCACCATGACATTTTGGAGCCAAATATCAAAACTATAAGGCAAAGAAGTAACAGTGAGTGAAAATGGCCTGTGGAAAACACCGTGTCACAAAAGCAGAGAAATTAGAATATCATTGTATTTACCATCATCAGCTATAAAAACCAGGAAAGCACAAAATGATATATTTTAAGACCACAAAATAAATGAAAAATTTTATGCTCAGCAAAAATATCTTTAAAAATTGATAGAGAAATAGGACATTTTACAACAAGCACAAAATAAAGCAGGTTATGACTACCAAGCCAATGCTGAAGGTGAATGTTAAAGGAATACTGTACACCAAGAGGGAAGGAAGAGAGTCTAAAATATGACATCACAGGAGAGAATAAATGTTATGAGAAAAATAGATGAGAAAACCAGAACTAGTCCACAGAAAAGCAATTAAACAAAACTGCAGGAATTAGTAAGAATCTCTCAGCAATAAACGGATGCAAATTTCCAATAAACAGACACACACTGGCTAACGATTTAAAGCGAATTTCAAATTTCAACTCTTTTGAAGAAACCCAGCTCATGAAATACCGGAAGCAGGGGCAGGCAGAGCTCTGTGAATTTGAAACCAGCCTGGTCTACAAGGTGAGTTCAGGACAGCCAAGGCTACACAGAGAAACCCTGCCTTCAAAAAAGAAGGAAAAGAAAAAGAAGCAAATCTTGCTAGAAATAACACAAATGACTTGAGAGTTAAAGGATGGAAAATAATCTGTCAAGCGAATGGAAGGTGACAAGCAGCTGGTCTACATGTTTGATAAAGGAGATTTCAAATTAAACTTAATCAGCAGTCAATAATAATTAATGATAACAATTAAATTAATAAAGTCCTTATGTTTTAATAAGGGAGAGAGTTCACCAGAAAAGTATTACCAGAAAAGATATCAGAATTGTGAATAAATATGCAACAAGCTTTGTGGCACTCAACTTCATAAAATTCACTTTAATGGGCATTGAAAGTGATTATTATCCAAACACCATTTCAGGGTGATTACTAAATGGATTCCAAGTAATTACAGTACAGACAAACTTGCACAGCCATGTTTATTGCTTCACTGCTCACAGTAAGTAGGAAACTGGACAAGCCTAGAGGTTCATCAACTGATGAATGCTTAGAGAAAGTGTGGGACATACACAAAATAAAATTTTACTCAGCTAAAAATAAAAACGAAATCATGACATGTATAGGAATGCAATGGACCTGCAAATTATTATATTAAGCAAAACAAACCAGACTTAGGAAAAGAAATATAAAATTTTCTCTAGTAGGCATAACCTTTATTTAAAAGTGTGTGTGTGCGTGTGTGTGTGTGTGTGTGCGTGTGTGTGTGTGCACATGTATGTGTGTAGGTCATGAAAGTAAAAAGCAAGTCAAGTGAAGGGTGGAATTGATCCTAAGGGATGGGAGATAAAAGATATAGAACATATGTGACATGAAGGAAGAGGGGAGTGTTTGGGAGTGGAGAACCAGGTGGAGGAATGAGTCATAGTGTGAGGGCAGTGGAGGAAGAGCTGAAGTGGAATAAAGTACAATAGCTCATATAAGGAAAAATACCATAATAAAATACAGTAATTAGTATGAGGACTTCTTGCCTACAAGAAGTGTAGGGATAAAGAAGAAGCAGAGATTGAAGAAATGGCAAACCAATGACTGGCCTAATTTGAGACCTTCCCTACGGGAGAGAGCCAACCTCTGTTTCCATTAATGATCCTCTGCTATGCTTGCAGACAGGAGCCTGGCATAACTGTCTTCTGAGAGGCTTCATCAAGCAACTAATACAAACAGATGCAGAGACCCACAGCCAAGCAATAGGCCGAGTTCAGGGAGCTCTGTGGAAGAGTGGGAGGAAGAATAAAGGGAGCCAGAAGGGTCAAGAAAGCACAAGAAGACCTACAGAGTAAACTAGCCTGGGCCCATGGGGGCTCACATGGGCTGGGCCTAGACCCCTACACATATGTATCAGATATGCAGCGTCGTCAACATGTGGGTCCCATAACAATGGGAGTAAGGGCTGCCTCTGACTTTGTTGCATGCCTCTGGATCCCTTTACCCTAGCTGGGATGCCTTGTCAGGTTCCAGTGGGAGAGGATGTGTTTAGTCCTTTTGTGACTTGAGGTGCCAGGATGGGTTGGTACTCTTGGGGGCCTCCCCTTCTCTGAGAAGAAGAGGGGGGAATGGGGAGAGGGAGGGGCTGGGAGGAAAACAGGGATGGGCCAGGAATCAGGCTGTAAAGGGAGCAAATAAGTAGGTAAGTAAGATAATGAAAAAAAAAAAAGATGTTTAACAGGTTCATAATTAATCTGTAGATTTACATCTAAACAGACCATTTGTTTTTATAATAAAGGACTGCATATAATGGCTGCTGTTCAAGGTCAGAGCTCTTGGGCTGGAGCAATGGCTCAGCCATTAATAGCTATTGCTGTTCTTGTAGAGAACCTGAGTTCAGGGCTCATCATTTACATAACAGCTAACAGCAATCTGAAATTCAGATGACAGATTATCTGATGCCCTCTTCTGGCCTCTATGGGTACAGCACCTGTGTGGCGCTTATCTACTCAGGCAAAATATCTATATAGACAAGATAAAAGTACATCTTAAAAAAAAAAAGTCAGAGTACTCGACAGACTGGATATTTAGAAATACCCAAAATTAACTATATACTATCATTAGGAAATATGTGAAAATAAGGATATGGAAGTCAAGTGTCATTTAAAAGAAATAGTGTATCACAGACTGATAAGATGGATCAGTGTGCAAAGGCAGTATCTAGGCAAAGCTGGTGACCAGATTTAACATCTGGAAAAGGTAAATGGAATAAAGTAACTCCACAAGCTTTTTCTCTCTGCTCCACATATAAGCCTTGGTACATGTACCTACACATGCTCCATGCACACAAAAACATTTGCTTATATTCACATTAGAATATGTATAATTTAAGAGAAACTCAAGGACATTTCATAGTGATAAAAGTTCATTACATAGAGCTATAATCATTTCAAGTTTGTATACATTTAAGAATATACCCTCATAGTAGCAGACTACCAAGAAGAGACTTGATATCCCTAGCATAATATTCAGGGGGAGGAGGTCCCCCTCAGTCAGAGTCATAGGGAAGGGGAATGGGGTGAAAGCGGGAGGGAGGGAGGAATGGGAGGATGCATGGCATGGGATAGCGAATGAGATATAATATGAATTATTTTATTTTTCAATAAAAAAGAATATACCCTCATAATAATTAAAAGAACTACATATATAATCGAAGAAATTTTCAATCATTTTGGAGAATTTTAACACACATTTTTAATGAATACACATTAAAATTCCTGCCTAAGAATTAAGCATCATTGTTGGTAATCATCTAACATCTTAATAAATTGAAAAAAAATATACATCGTATTACCTGCATTCTAATATCCTTCTTCCTTTAAGGCCTCTTCCCTTTTGAAATCGTGAGCCACCTTTGCAAAGTAAGTTGCTTCTTCCCTTTACCAATGTATTCCCCTATGTACTGCCATCTGCAAAGCCCACAAACCTAATTCCAGACATGTGCAGCCCATGGCCTCTCTTTGTTCCAGAGCCGCCTTTGCCAGGTAAGACACTCCTTCTCTTACTCATTACCAGCACCGCCTACCCCATCTCCACACCCACAGGCCTAACCCATACCACCTGCAGGCCAAGAACCAGGTTAGTTCACAAGCCACTTTTGCCTGGTACGTCGTTTCTTCCCTTTCCCTTGTTCACCTCACCTTTTGACATCTCTCTACCTATAGGCCCAGTTCTGGGCCAGTGGCCTTCAAACCCACTTTGTTTCTGAGACACAATAACTGGTGAGATACTTCTTTTCCTCTCCTGTCCTTCCTGCTGCAGTCTGCCATCTCTATACCAACAAACTAAACTGCAGATCAGTGGTTTTGCAGTCCTCTTTGCCTGGCCCAATTAAGTAGCTCATTCACCAATGTTTCCTGCCTTAGTGTGGGCCACACATCTCCTCTACTGGTCCAATGTAAGGCAGACCAGATTCTTATAATAAATATACCATCTAAGAAACAAGTCCATATGCCCAGTTAAAAAATCACAAAAGCAAAAACATGAAAGTCCAAGGCAGGATATCTCTCATTAAACTCACTAGTCCTGTCATATAGAAGTATTCTCTAGAAAGAACTATCTAGATAAAACCTAGGACAAACAATTTAAAAGAAAAACCATAATTGTATCAAAGATTTAAAGAAATTTAGCAAGAAATGAACAAAACTTCACTGAAACCCAAAAGGATAACAGTAAATGCTTGAGTGAGGTCCAAGAAAATACAAAGACATGACTGAATTAAATGATGAAGATAAGTAAGGATGAGAAAAATAGATATTAAAAACACTGAAGAGAACATAAGTTAAAGTGAAGATGGAATTGAAAAATGTAATATTCCAATTAAATTTTCTGGGAAAAGCCTTGAAGGAGAATGAATTAAACAGAAAATAGAATATTAGGACTCAAAGATAAAGTAGAAGATCTAGATCAAATAAGCAAAGAATAAAAATATAAATCATAGTTAAGAAACATTTGAGAAATATGGGGCATCATCAAAAGAACAATGTTTAAATTATAAGCATAGATAAGGAAAAAGAATCTCAAGTTAATGACATAGACATAATCTTCAACAACATCATAGAAGAAAACCTACTCAAGCTAAGGAAAGACATACCGATACTGATACAAAGAAGCACACAGAACAGCAAATAGAAAAGACACTCCCCATGGCATATCATAGATAAAACAGTAAATACACAATACATATACAAAGAAACAGTATACAAAATATACAAAGAAAAAATACTTTAAGTTTTGAAAGAAAAAACACAAGGCACATATAAAGAAAAACCCATCAGAATAACAGCTGATTTCTCCATGGAAACTTTGAAAGTCAGAAGAGCCTAGAGCAATGCATCCCAAGTTTTAAGAAACCATAGGTCCCAAATAGACTACTGTACCAATCAAAATTATTGGCCATAGTTGAAGGATGATCCATGGTCCAAACAGCCTAAAACATTTCAAATCTAAAGCCAACAATAAAACAAACAACAAAAAAATAAATCCACTGCTACACAGACTATTGGAAGCAAAACTGAACTGAAGGAGGAGCAGGCATGACCCAGAGTCTCAAAGAAAATAGATGAGGCTATATTTAATGAAATACAAAGCATGATTAACAATGTAAATCAGCAAAGGTACAACAGGAGGAAGGCAATGCATCCACACCTTTCAACAATGACTTAAATAGTAATGCCTTCAACTCTCAATCAAAATAAATAAGCTAGATGAACGGATTAAGAAACAAAACTTATTTTTGCTTTAAAGATAGGCACTACCTTATAGTGAAAGGATGGGAAAAGATATACCAAGCAAATAGGATCAAGAAGAAAGCATGTGTAGCTATGCTAATAGTATACAAAATAGACTTCCAACTAAAATTAATCAGAAGAGATGAAAAGGGCACAACATTATAAACAAGGGAACAATTAATGAAGAAAACAGTATAATACTAAAGATGTATGCAGCAAACTCTAGCACATACAAGTTCACAGACAGACAGACAGACACACACACACACATACACACACAGAGATAGAGAGAGAGAGAGAGAGAGAGAGAGAGAGAGAGAGAGAGAGAGAGAGAGAGAGAGAGAGAGAGAGAGAGAGAGAGAGAGAGAGAGAGAGAGAGAGAGAATTAAAGAAACAGGCCAATAGAAAACCAACAACACTAGAAGATTTCAACACTTTATTTTCTCCAATATATATATATTTGGAGAAAAAAAGTAGAGAAAACTGAGATAGAATTGCATGTTATAGTTTAGAATGGTGGCATACATCTTTATTCCCAGCAATTGGGAGGTAGAGGGAGGTGGATCCCTGTGAGTTTGAGGCCAACCTCATCTACGTAGTGAGTTCCAAGACATTCATGGCTACACAGAGAGATTCTGTCTCAAAAGAGACACTATTTCTGAATATACCCTTCATTTTTTGATGTGGCACACAGAGAAATAAGCCTTGAATAATTGGGTCCACCTTGCTGGACAACTTACACATTGCCAGAAAGTGCTATGTAGACTGCTGGGGGGAAAAAGATTATCTTTTTATCAAATGGCCCATAACAGTAACCTACAGATTATTCCACCCAAATATGATAGAATATAATATATGTGTATATATATATATATATATATATATATATATATATATATATACATATATATATATATATATATGGTTTTTTGAATAGCTATACATCCTACCCAGTAACATATGGAGGGCCTTCTAAATAAAGACACATGCTGGGACACAAAACATATGATAACAAATATAGACAACTTGCTATAATCCCATGTATCTTATACAACCGATATTGAATAAATATAAATTTTATAGCAAACAAAACTGTAGTGAGTCTGTAAAAAAAAGGAAATTAAACAACTCACTATTTGAATGATGAATGGGTCAAAGAAGAATCAAGAAAGAAAGAAAAACATTCCTGTAACTAAATGAAAATGAAAACATAACACAATACCCCTCACCCTGGGACACATTAAAAACAGTTCTAAGATAGAAGTTTATAGCCCTAAGTGACTACATTATAAAAGCAGAAAGGATAGAAATAGACAACTTAATGATACAACTCAAGAATTTGGAAAAACAGGAACAAATCAAACCCAAACTTTGTAGATAGAAAGAAATAATAAAATTCACGGCAGAAATTAATAAAATACAAATAAGGAATCAACAAATCTGAGAGCTGGTTATTTGAGAAAATGAATCAGATCATCAGACATTTGGTCCGAGAGAGAGAGAGAGAGAGAGAGAGAGAGAGAGAGAGAGAGAGAGAGAGAGAGAGAGGAGTTTACAGAATAGAAAATGAACAGGGGAACACTATAATAGACACCAAAAAATTAGACTATCATAAAGGAATACTACAAAAACCTGTACTGCATTAAGTTGGAAAGTCTAAAAGAAATGGATGAGTTTATAAACTCATGCAAAGTATCAAAGTTCAACTAAGAAGAGACAATAACTAAAACAGATCTACAACAAAGGATATTGAAACAATATAATTGGGATTTTGATTAGAAAAAAAAAAAGACTCAGGCCCAAGTAGATTCACAAAAGAATTCTACTAGACTTTCAAAGAAGAAATACAGCCAACAACACAACTCAAAAATTGGAAAAACAATTACATTATTAAACAAACAACAACCCCTCCACACAAAATAGAAGTATTACTCTCAAATCCACTCTACAGAGCTAACAGTATTCTAATGTACAAACTACATAAATATACAGCAACAACAAAACTATAGACAAATATTCCTGGTGAGCATACATGCAAGAAAATCTGAATAAAATACAAGCAAAGTACATGCAGGCACATATCAAGAAGATCATCTACCATGATCCAGTTAGCTACACTCCCAAAAGTCAGGTATGGTTTAATATACTTCAGTCAATAAATACAAAAAATCATATGTGAAGTTTAAGACAAAAATCACATGATCCTTTCCATAGATGCAGGAAAAGCCTTTGACAAAATCCAACAAGTAGGACTAGAGAAAGCATATCTCAACATAATAAAGGCTATATGGCAAACCAATTGCCAGCATCATCCTAAATGGAGATTAACTCAAAGCAATCTCATTAATATCAGAAATGAGACAGAGTGGTCTACTATCCCTACTCCCTTGTACTATAGTGCCCAAAGTGCTAGCCCGAGCAATAACACAAGAGAAGGAAATTAAATGGATAAAGATAGAAAAAGAAGTCAATCAAAATACCCCTATATTCAGATGAGGTCACATTATACAAAGTAAACCCCAAATATTCTACCAAAAGTTTTAGAAACAATCAACAGTTTTAACAAAGTGACATGATAGAAAATCAACTACAAAAATTAATAGCTCAAACTCGTGGCAACACCCAGCCTGCCTCAAAGAAGAAGATAAGCATCAAAGAACATACTTAGAGAGTTGGCTTCAAATGTGGCAAACAAGCCACTGGGGAAAATGTCCTCATTTCTGCCACAGACAGAATTATGCCTAAAACTGGGCAAGTTTAGATGCAGGCAGAGTTGATGGCCAAAATCTGCCAAGACAGGGTAAGAAAGTCATCAATAGTTCCTGCCTCGCAAATATGTCTGTCATATGTTGGGCCAGAAGGCTGAAGATGATGCTCCAATGTTATAGAGAGTGTTGGGTGACTGTTCAGGTAATAAACTGTTTCAGTCATTTTTTCATTTTGGAAGCTGCTAACCCGCACTCCAGGTTCACTCAGGTATTTAAGTTTTATCCCTTCTAAAGTCTCTGACGGGTTTGAAGACAAGATAGTCTAGTCTTTCAGTTAAGCTTAGTAGGTTAGGGGTTAGGTTGTTTTTAGATCAAGATAGATGTTTTAAGTTAATAAAGATGAGATATGATAGATATTAATCTCCATTCAGAAATTTAGACCCAACAAGATAGGAAAGTGTTTACTTCAAGTTTGCCAAATACAAATGGCCAAATCACTATGAATGTAACATTTATATAATTCCTGATTGTCTTGTGGTTCTTCCTGCTGTATGTAGTTTATTTTACTCATGTGTAATAATATAAATGTATATGTTAAAAATGAAACATAATAATTTTTTTAAAAAATTAATAGATTATTTGTACACTGAGAAAGGGATCACAGGTATGCCCCCAATTAAAATATCATCAAATACAACAAAATATCTTTGGCAAAACCTATCCATGGAGGAGAAAGTTCTCTACCGTGACAACTTCAAATCTCTAAAGAAATAGAAAAAGACTAGAATATGGAAAAAATCCTACTTCATAGATAAGTAGAATTAATATTGTGAAAATGACCATATTACCAAAAGCAATTTTCAGATTCAATTAAATCCCAGTCAAAATTCCAATAGTGATCTCACAGAAGTAGAAAAGAAATCATAAAATTCATATGGGACCATAAAAAAATCCTGAGCATAAAGAGTAATGCTTGGGGGAAAAATGCTATTCCAGACCGCAAGTTACGCTAGAGCTGTAATAATAAAACCAATAATGTACTGGCACAACATAGATATGCATATCAATGAGATAAAACCAGGAAGATAAAACAGGAGAGTGAAACATGAGGGCATATAAATATAGCCATATGATTTAACAAAGAGGCTGGAAACATACATTGGTGAAAAGACCTTCAACAGTGTCTTCAAGAAATGGTGCTGGAAAAACTACATGTCCACATGTAGGAATGATATTAGACCCATATATACCATCCTGGATAAAAATTAGTTCCAAGTGGATCTAAGAGATCAACTCAAATCTGATATGCTAAACATGTCAGAAGAAAACATAAACAGTGCACTACAAGACATAGTGGAAGAAAGGACTTTCTGTATAGGACTCCATTTTCCCAGGAGTTATGGCCAACAGGTAGAATCTTATAAAACCAAAAAGATCCTGTATAGCTAAGGTAACAAAGAAGGGAGTGAAGAAGAAACCCACAAACTAAGAAAGACTTTGATAAAAGATTGCTATATAGAATACACAAGGAACTCAAAAAACAAAGAGTCAAGTGAACACATGACCCAATTAAAAAGTGGACATAAACAGAAAGTTCTCCATAAGATAAATTAAAAAACGATTAAGAAATATCTCAAAAAGTATTTGGTATCCTTAGTAATGATCCCACACATGTAGACTTCCAAACATTCACCCCCTTAATCTCTCTGTGCATTGCTCATCTTTCCAAAGCTCTGCTCGTAGTGAATGCTTGTTTTGTTGCAGTCACTACAAAGGGGTTATGAACCATTATGTTATGAAGGAAAGGTGCTCTGGCTGAGCACTCACTGTGGAACCTGAGAACTGACCCAAGTTTTCTGACTGGTGCATCAGCAGTCTATCTGTCAAGTCTCAGGGAGACAGTCATTCCTTGCCAGTGGTGTGTTTGGTGCAAGGATACATGTGGAGGGAGTTTTTCTACCCTTCTGCTTTTGCGCTTTGGTAAGATACCTCCCTTGTGGGATCCCAGCTACTGTTTTAAAAAGGAGGTGAGTAAAGGCACACTACATTATGCTCTCTGCATGGCATTGCAAGCTCACAATGGTTTATCCCTGTGCTCATCCCAGGAGTGTGCCCTGTGAGTGGATTTGCAGGAGGAAATGCAGGAGAATACAATAGGAATCTTTTAGGGCTGCATGGAGAGCTGAAATCCACGGTCATCATTGCTCTTTCACTCACTGAATCCTGAGGATAGCGATGAACCATTGGCCAAGTGGCTTACAGTGATCAAAAAGTTAACACAATAAACACATAAAACAAACACTTCTGGAAAACGACAGTGTAAAACTGTTCCAGAGCCTTTTATCCCTTTGAAATAGAAGCCACAGCAGTATGTGAGACACTATGGAAGTCTGAACTCAGCACGGTAGTGAATACCAAGCACCCTTTTCCCATGTGCCTCTGTGTCACGATTTTAAAACAAATTTCCATTTTCACTTGAGCTTCTAAAGTGAGGTTTGGGGGTGTGGAGGGTGGTGTGATTTGAGTTGAAACATGAGGGAGAGAGTGTGACATGAATCAATTTAAGAGGTTGTTTTCTTTCCAGAGGACTAGAATGGGTTGACTTCATGGCCTCACTATGATGAAACCTAATGTGTACTTCCTTGCCTTTCCTAAACTGTCACGTAACTTCTGGCTCATCATGGCTTTTAGTAAATGAATAATTAACCAGATGGCTAAGCCTGCTCTCAACTGTGCCCCACTTAAGTTCCTTTATTGAGTAACTCTAGGTCTGCTGTTTCTCTGATTGATTTTCCTGTAACTTGGGGCTAAACATGCATAGATTCAGCATGAGGAGTGGGCATGATGAGCATGCAGTCAGCTTGACCTGTGTGCCACGACGAAAGCACTACACTACCATTGGTTGACAATGTAACCCACATAACTATTGCTTTGTTAACTCATAGCAAGGAGAAGTGATCCGGTGACACTTTTATTCTTCCTTATGGAAGTGAATACGTTCCCAAGTTGACAGCACAGTTTCAGATGAACACCTGCAGAAAGGAATTGGGGCATTGGGAGGCAGGAATAATTGCCCAGTGTTTAGAGAAAATTAAAAAAAAGGTATACTGATGCTAACCTCAAATGTATACTGACGCTAACCTCCAACATGCACATGAATCTCAGAGTGAAAGCTAGTATTTCCTAGGTAAGAACAGATTCCTACAAATAAAGGACACTCTGGATCAATAGCATCTGTCACTATTAATTTGTTTCCATTTATATGTTTGGAAGTTTTATGATTACGTTAAACAAAACAAGATGTTGACAAACCAGGAAAACCTAGAAAAAGCTCTTGAGATTGTTGGGAATGGAGGACACAGGAGGCTTCTAAGATCTGGTCTGAAGCCTGAGCTCTGCAGATGTTAGAGATGGGGCCTGGATTATAACAGAAGCGCGCGCACACACACACACACACACACACCGCTTATATAGAGGGTGGTTAACTTACCCAATTAGGTGAAAAAGATAGCGACATGAGAATGTCAGAAGAAAAGATGAGAATCATGGAAAACACGGGATCAGGTGATGCGCTAAGGGAATCCTGGTGCAAAGCATGCCTAAATGATGGGCTCATCACTTCTAAGAACAGCTTAGTTTTCCACTTAGAAGGTAAAATTTTCAGTTTGCAATTGGAGGAAGAACAAAAACCTCCACGACTATA